>NW_004524597.1:1491799-1530052 GCF_000260255.1 Octodon degus
CTCCCTCCCCTCCCCTCCCTCTCTTCCTCTCTCTTTCCTTCTCCTCGTTCCATCCTCCTGCTTCAGTCTCTCAGGTGCTGCGATTACAAACATGTGCCAGCATGCCCAGCATCATTCTTGTCTGTAATAACTATAAGAACGCAGGTTCCAATTCTGAGGACTGATGGTTTAATGCATATGCTGGTACCTGGTGCAGTCAGTAGACATCATGCTCTATTTTATTATCATAAGTATAGCTACTGTTCATTTACAACTCTCTCAATATCCAGGCTTATTATCTATCCCCTTCTTTCCTTTCTTTTTCTTCTTGTTCTTCTCTTCCTCTCCCCCTTCTAGGGCCTTGTTGTATTGGCCAGACTGACTTCAAACTCTCAGGCTCAAAGGGCTCTTCTGCTTCAGCCTCCCAAGCAGCTGGCATTAGGGATGGACTCAGCACACTTGGCTTACATCTTGCTTTAAGAGCCGGCTGGGATCCACACGTGTGGTTACAATTTTGGCTGCTGCCCTCTGTTGGTTGTGGTTAGAATTGCAGTTCCAGGAGGTGAGGAAGAGACCCTGGCTGTTCAAGTCCTATCCACTTGCAGAAAACCACCAGCAACTTCCTCACAGTCGGGTGACTATCGACTATGAGGCTCACTGCACAGAAGCCAGGACTGCACCCTGACTCCCCCACTTAACTCTAGTGGGATCTCGGGTAAGTACTGTACTTAGGAAATGTGTCACTACTCTGAGCTTCCATGCCCCCTGTCATAGCTTGGGGACACCACTGCCAACCTTGAGTGTCTACTCTGAGCATGAGGTGATCCCCAGTATGCAGGCACCTAGGAACACATCTGGCACCTAGAGGGCTGGGGGTGCGCCGCTGGGGCGGGAGGGCTCAGGGGCGTGGACACCTTGACCCTGCCTGGCCTTGGAGACTACCTGCCTTTTGCTTTCCTTTGCAGGTGTTGCTTTAACTAAGTTGCGTAACACCCGGGAGCCTCAGACACACACAGGCACACGTGGACGCACCCTCCCACGCAGCCTGCTTCTCAGCTTTTTATCCGTTCCTTAAACAGGAGGTGTTACAGATGCAAACCAGAAAGCAAGTGAGGCACAGTGAGGCCTCTCCCCCTTCCCCTCCCCCTGCCCCTCGGTGCCCCAGCCACTATGCCTCAGCCTGCAGGCAGTCCCTGCCACCTGTTCCACGGGTTTCCTTTTAGAGATGCTGTGCTGCTTTATGAGCTTGCAGGTCATTTTCACCAGAGTAGGATGCTTTCTGATTATTTAAATTTTATTTAAGATTATGTTTATTTCAAATAAATTTATTAAGGTTATTAGTTTGTTAAACTTCTTTTGGAATAGTTTTGGATGTTTTTGGAACAGCTGAAGAGATAGTGTGGAGAGTTCCGGAGACCCTTCACCCAGTTTTCCTAATGTGACCGTCTTATATGACTCCAGTGCATTTGCCAAATTTGAGAAATGAATGTCGGTGCATTGCTTGATAACAAAACCTCAGGGCTTATCCCGATGTACCTGATTTCCCGCTAATATTCTCTTTCTGTTCCAGGACTCAATTCAGAGTCCTCGGCCTCACTGAGCACACATGCTTTTTAATAGACAGAAGCCACAAAACACCACTCACCTGTTTTTTAAAGAACAAAACAAGCAACGCCACCACTACAACAAACCCACAAAGACCTCACGCAATCAAGAAAGCCCTGCAGGGGCTGGGGAATATAGCTCAGCAGGCTAAGTGCCTGCCTGGCAAGCGCAAGGATCTGGGTTTGCTCCCTGGTACTGCCTACCATGCCAGCCCCAGGCCCCCAGTGAGACCCTGTATCTACATAAATGAAAGATTAAAAAAAAATAAAAGAGAAAGCTGTGAAGTAAGATGTTGCTTACGATTTATTGAAATATTCATTTTTTGTTTTTCTGAGACAGGTTCTTCCTATGCAGTTCAGGCTGGCCTTGAGCTCATTTTGTAGCCCTGGCTGGTCTATAATTTGCAGTGATCTCCTGCCTCAGCCTCCTGAGTTCTGGGATTACAGGCGTGTGCCAGCACGAAATATTTATTAAAACACAATCTGTCTATGCCCGATGCTTTATCTGATTTCATTCACACAGCCTCCCTGGTCCTGGGAATCTGAGGCTCTGGAAGGCAGGGTGGCTCGAGTGTCACTACACTGCTGGACAGAAGTGTAGAGCCCCAGCCCCGGCCAGGTGTGCCAGCTCCTGAGTCTAGCTCTGGAACCAACCAAGCCTTGCCTCTCTCCTTGGGTTGCTCTGTGTAATGAAGAGAAATGTCCTTAGGCAATTTGGAGCTGACTGCTGGACTTGGTGACGATTTATTTTGTGACTTCCCAGTACAAAGGGAGTTCTTTTTTAGGAACAGGGACTCTCAGAGGGCAGAGCCAGGAATTTTAATTGGCTAGGAGGCGAGCAGGAGCATCAGGAAACACCAGTTTGAATCCTGACTGGCAGTGTGACCTTGGGCAGCCATCCCAGTGCTAATTAATAATAGTGGCCCCTACTTGTTGATCTCTTCTGTATTAGGGCTGGCTAATCTGACTCATGCTGCCTAATCCGACTTGGGCTTCTTAGCAATGTTGTTAATGAAGCACAAATATCGCCCCCATTTTACAGAGAAGGAGACTGAGGCTTTAGCTGTGAAGCACCTTGCCCAAGAGCACACAGATTAGGAAGTCTATACCTGGCAGGAAGGTTCCGCAGTGCTTTTCCACCATGCTGAGCAGGACAAACACACATATACCATAGACATGAGTTGTGATTAGTGCTCAGTTTGTGTGTGGCACACACTTTTCCACTGTCTGCATGCAGTCTATCATCTAATCTCTCCTGTGGCTCTATAAAGTGAGCAGAGTTGTGTCTTGGTACCCGTAGAGGAAAGATGCAGGATGCTCCACGATACCAAACTCCCAGCATGCTTTAGTCCCTTAAAGAGAATGATGTAGCACTTGCGTGTGACCTGTGTACACCCTCCTGTGCACTTCCAGTCATCTCCACGCTACTCATAACACCCCCCACAATGCAAGTGTTGTGTACATAATTGTGATGCCATAGTACTTAGAGAATATGGACAAGAAAGAGTCTTTAAGTGTTTAGTGCAGCCACAATTTTTTTCTGTGTATTTTCTGTCTGTGGTTGGTACTTATAGGACCAGAAGGCTGACTGTATTATTATAATCTCTATTTCTCAGATGAAAAAATTGGCTTCTCTTTTGTTCAGTGATGGAGTCATTTTTTTCTTGCTCCATGGTTGTGCTCTGAAACTTATGGCTTTCCGCAAAGGGGTTGAGACAGGCCTGGACTCAGGGAAGGTCAGGCAAGGGCTGGCTTGTGCCCTTTTGCTTTGGCCTCTCTGTTTCCCCATGAGAGACTGTGGGAGCTACAGGAGCAGGGAAAAGAGACTGGACCAGTGCCTCCCCCAGGCCTTGGTGGAGGCTGGAGGTGCAGGCCAGGATCCCTGGTGCTCATGAGGCCTGGGCAGGCAGCTGCCTCCTTGGCAGGGTAGGCTCCTGCCCAAGGCTCCTGGTCACTGTGTGGTTTGTGAAGTGTGCAAGCAAGGGAAGCTCTGCCAAGATGTCACCAGCCAGCACCCTGTGGATGCCATCTGGGACGCACTGAGCTAGAGTCTGGACTGACCAATGGCCATCCCCTCTGCCTTGTGGCCACACCTTCCTGAGCACACACCAGGGCACTCAGCCCAGCAAGGCTGCCGGAGCATCAGGGACAGCAGCGTCTCAGTGGATGGTCCTCTCTAGCCCCCAAAGGCCCATGACACAAGAATAAGGCCATTACTGATGGGCATGTAGTTAAGACTTCGTGTGCCTAGGTGCTACGTTCAGTGCTGTATGCCTATTGTCTCATTTAATTAACTCCTTACATGCCCTAATGTGGGAAGTATGTACTGCACTATTATTACTGGTGTGGTATATATGTGCTATTTTTGGTAAGCACTATGCTAAACACTGTGATTATAGAGAACTATAATTCCTACCAGGGTCAGGTACCTAGCAGGTCTCAGAGGCATGGTTCAGAGTCTGTCCATGTTTTTAAGACTGGCTGGAAGTCATGTGTTGTGGATCGCAATCTCTGATCACTCCAATTGGAAAATTCTGTTTAAGACTTTGCTCTTTCTGGCCCTCTATTCAGGGATGAGACTGCTTTCTAAGTGTGTTTGACAGTCTCAGAGTTGTGGGATGCGCTGTGGTGCAGGTGGGAGTGGGGCTGAGAGAGGAGAGGAGACAGTGAGGAAGATCAGACTCCCAACCTCAGCATTCCTTCCCCTTAGCGAGATCAAAGCTTCTGGCATAGCTGCTTCCTGTATTAGGTTTATGCATAAGGGTTGGCTTGCAAAAGGGATCCTGCCACTTAAGATAAGTCTGTAGGAATTACCA
Source organism: Octodon degus (assembly GCF_000260255.1). Classification (NCBI taxonomy): domain Eukaryota; kingdom Metazoa; phylum Chordata; class Mammalia; order Rodentia; family Octodontidae; genus Octodon; species Octodon degus. The sequence continues at coordinate 1,496,199 of NW_004524597.1, forward strand.
ACCTGACATTCTTGGATCCTAACAGTGGAGGAAAATGAGCATCAGAGAAGTTGAGCAACCTACCAAGAGAGGCCCAGCAAATTAGTAACTAATACATTACATTAGATAATGTATGGGCACTGATTGGAAGTTTTGAAGGTCATCAAAAGGGGGCTCAAGTCCCAGTTATGCCAATTGCTAGCAGTGTTGTTGGGCAGAGTCTGCTCTTAACTAGTAGACCAGGCTTAGTTTCCTGTTTCTATGTCCTCTAAGTGGGTAGGTAACACCTCGAGTTATTTCTTTGGTGGAAGAACTCAGTAACCGAGTCATCTATCCTTTCCCTCTTCACCCCCAGTGCCCACTCTGAAGGGCACAGGGCACCCAAATGTCTGTTGACCCACTCAGTTATGGTGCATATATCAGGGGTATCACTATAGTTTGGATCTTTTTGTTTATATGTGGTTGAGACAGTGTCTTGCTATTTAGTTCAGGCTGCCCTTGAACGTACCATGTAGCCTACGCTGGCCTTAAACCCATGGCGATCCACCTGAGTGCTGGGATTGCAGGTGTGCACTGCCACACCTGACTTACTTTTGATCATGAATGTCCTCCAAAGGCCCATACATTTATAGCTTAGCCCGTGTTGCTACTGATGGACTAGGTGGAGCCTAGTGGAAGAGAGTTGGGTGTGTACTTAGACAGGCTGTTGGGATGTTGGGCCCTCCTTTCCCTCTCTATTTTTGCTTCCTAGCTGCCATGAGGTGAGCTGCCTCAGCCCTCCTCTCCCTCTGTACTTTTGCTTTCTGGTTGCTGCCAGGTGAGCCACTTCCTCATCCATGCACTCCTGCCACGATGTGCTGTCTCACCTCAGACCCAAATGCAACAGGGCCAACCAACTGTAAGTCGAAGCCACCACAGATGTGGGCCCAAATAACACTTTCCTCCACAAAGCATGATGATGCACCTGCAATCCCACCTGTTATCCCAGAATTTAGGAATGCTAATGCAGGAGGACAGAAAGTTTGAGGCAAGCCTGGGCAACTTAGTGAGACCCTGTCTCAAAGTAAACAAACAAACAAACAAACAAACAAACAAAAAAGGACCATGGGTGTATCTCAGCAATAGATTACTGCTGGGTTTGCCCCCAGTAATGAAATACAAAACTAAAAAGCTCCAAATCCAAAGCCTTTCCTCCTTTTGTCTTAGAGAAATGCAGAGCTGACTAACACGATGCCCAAGAACTGCCCTCTCAAGGAATAGTTTGCAGGAAGCGATCTGGCCATCTCTCCTAGAATTTGCATCCCATGGAAGAATTTTAATGGATAGGAAAAAAGTGAGGCTTATGATAAGAAGACATGAAAAAGAGATGTGTGTGATCCTTACTAGCTGGGTGACTTTATTTCATATCTCTAGGCTCTGGTGTCCTCACTTTTAGAGAGCGGTGCTGGAGTTTGCCAAATTCTAAGGGCCTTCTGCGGCTTCAAGATAGCAAGTTTTGGTAACCTGGGCACCAGGAAACACCAGGAAACAGAGCCAGTCCTCTGTTCTTGGCTCCCCGGTGTTTCCCTGAGAAGGCTTATTTCAGAGCACAGACTCATGAATCAGACTCTAACTCACCTAGTCTCCCATGCACTGTGGAGTGAATGAAGAGACTTTAGAAAATTGGCCTGCAGTAATCTGACCTTTGGGCCTTCACAGCTCTGTCCTGAGGATGGCCCTGGCCCAGAAACAGCTGAGTGGGAGAGCATTAGGTAGGACCAGTGTCCCTGCAGGATGGACAGAGCGAAAGCCTGTGGTTGCAGGCAACACCTAAGGGAGAGCCCTGGCCTCCCATGGGCACAGAGGCTGCTCGCAGTGGTGAGTGTGGGCATTCCTGGGAGCATCAGTATGGCTGGAATGGGCACGCTGAGTAGCTCTTTTCCTTACTGCAGCATCAGCTGACTTAGTCAGGGCAGATTTCAGAGCACTGATGGAGCCCAGTTTACTAGTGGGCAAGGCACTGGCTGGCTGCTGAAGGTGACACCCATTTTGGCTTCCTCTTCTCTGATATAGTAAAAGTCTTTCATGTTACAGGGGGCAGCTTAGCCATCTCTGTCCCTCTGCCCCTTTCCTTGAACCACATACCCTTTTGTTGCTTTCATGTGGCCCAGGTCTTTCAGACTATCAGGCTGTGTGGCCAGAGTCCCATTGACAGCTCTTTTGGCCCACCTGGAGGCTCCTTGTAGAAAATGCTTGTGCATTCTGAGAGCTTCCTGTGCTCCACCAGGGACAGTGTAGGCTGGGAACTGGGAACATGAGAGGGTGCCTCAGGGGTGACCCTCAACCAACAAGGGGCGAGGATACAGATACATCTTCTGGCTCATTTGTCATCACAGCAGGGTGGGAAATGTCCAGGAGTTAGAACCCATGGGCTAAAACTTGGAAGATGGTGAAGGTTGGCCACCAGTGACAAAACCAGTGCCTAGTGTGGTGTTTAAGTCACTCAGCAATCCTAACCTTTCTTTGGCTTTAACCTTGCCTCTAAGGATCTAGTCATACTGCTCTGGAACCTCTGTAGCCTTGTAGCATGCGGACACACTTTACACAGAGACACTTGCTGCAAGAGTTTTGGGTCTCCCTACAAAGTCTGCCCTTAGTATTTTTGTCTTACAGCAGGAAGACTGATCAATTTCATATAAGCCTCAGTTTCTCTATATGTAAGCAAAGACATTGGACCAGAATTTCTCATCAAGCAGCTGGAGAAGAAAAAGTTCTGAGAGATGGTAGCAGCTATCATCTGGAGTTCAATAGATTTCAGCGATGAGTTTATCTTGGAATATTGCTGGATGAAAGTATAATTTGTAATGGCAGAACTCAGATTATTTAATTAAAAATTTACTTTTCTTTTAGTGGCCTTCTGGAGACAGGGTCTTGCTATGTAGTCCCACCTGGCTTTGAACCCACTATGTAGCCAAGGCTGGCCTCAATCTTGGGGTGATCCACCTCCCTCAGCCTCACAGGTGATAGGATTACAGTCATACACTACTATGCCTTGCAAAAAATTCACCTCAAATAAGGTGTTTCTTCAAAATAGCAATCACACCATGCAGGATAGAATCTAAAGGTGGTTCAGATTTGAAGTGTGGTAATTCTTTATCAGTTTCCCTTGAGAGTAGTAGCTATATAAAAAGAAATATAATCAGTGGTTGGCTCATTTTTGTTCTCTCCTATAAACATGATATGGAGGCTGGTCTTTAACAACTGTGTTTAACTAGCTCAAAGCAAGTGGCAATAATGGAGTCGTTTTTAAAGTGGAGTGTTAGAGGATAAATCAATGGGACTGAAAATAATTGAAAAAGTTATTGCTTAAGACCAGACTAGATATTTCAGTTACTTTAATGATGTGATGGGTGATAAAACTTACTGGAAAAATTGACAGTAAAATGGTGTTGGTGTCGGTTTTCTTTTACTTTTTTGGGGCATAGTCTTGGGGATAGCTGCTATGAAGAAGGCCTTTCATCTGGAATTCCTCAGTAGCAAATCCCTCCTCAGTATCTCCAGGTGTGTGTGTGTGTGTGTGTGTGTGTGTGTGTGTGTGTTTGGCGGGGCATTGGGAGAGGTTGAGAGGGTTTAGTTTTGTGGCACATGATGGAGAAGGTTGTTATGATTTCATATTCAGAGTTAAATGTGTGGCGAAACTCCAAGAGTCTGAGCCGCCAAGGCTCTCCACACTAGGGGCAGTGTCTGCTCCGTGCACCCAGCTCACGCTGCTGTGACTGTCTTGACATAGACTCTCCTTCCAGGGTCTTCTTCCTTTATTTAAAAGAATCCACATATACTTAATCTAACTTTAAAAAAATCTGGGCATGAGTAATTCCAAGCTCCCCATACCACTAGTTTCATCAAAGAAGAATCAGCTTTGAGGTCAGCGATTGATAGGCAAAGATGGAAAGTACAGTGGAATCATCAAAACCATCAGTGGGTTTAAAACCAATGTCCTACAGCCTTATTCACAATAGCTGAGGCACGGAGTGAGCCGAGGAGCCCACTGATGGATGTACGGGAAAAGAAGAGGATGTGGTGTATATGCAAAATGAATGGAACTGGGGAAATGACATTAAGTAAAATACACCAGATATAGGAAGCCAAGTATAGCATACTTTCTTTCATACATGGAAGTTAAGGAAAAATTGGTCTGAATGTAGAATAGTGGTTACCTGGGACTGGAAAGGGTGGAGGGCAGAGGGAATAGAAAGAGATTGGATAATGGGTACCAAAACATGAATAGAAGGAATAGGTTCTGGTGTTCCTCAGCACAGACTATTATTCATAGGAAACTATTACATACTTTAGGAAGATCTAGAAGGAAGAAGCTTGAGAGTGCCAAATGTAAAGAAATGATAAGGAGATGGAAATGTTCATTATTCTGACCTGACCAGTGCATGCTGTATGCATATGTTGAAATATTAAACTTACCTGATTCTTGTGTACAGTTATTGCATGCTAATAAAAATCAAAAATAAATTCCTGTACTTGGCCCTACCCCTGGAGAGTCTGATGGAATAAAATGTGTGCAGCCCTCTGGATTTTAAATGTTCTACAGATACAACTCATGTGTCCATTAATAAGAGTCTAGATACACAGGATGTAGTTTATCCACACAGTAGGAAAGCTAACAACTTAACAATTTAAAATAAAAAGTTGTCAATTTATGAAGTAGCTTGGGTGAGGCTTCCAGTTTTCTAGTAACCAAAGAACATACAGTGTCAAATTTTTATGAAGTTCAAAAGAACACAAAAGTGTTACATAGTGTTAGAAATCTAAATTATAGTTTCTGCTGAGTGGGAGTAGGGAAATTGACAATCTAAGGGGCACAGGGACATTTTGTGGGGGTGACAAAAATGCTTTGTATGTTTTTCTTGTGATGGTCTATGTAGATGCACATAATTTCAAAACTTAACAAAATGAAACCTTTTTCTTTTTAAACACTCCCCACCCCCAGTGCTGGGGAGCAAACCTAGGGTCTCACTAGAGTACACTAGGCAAGTACTCTGCCACTGAGGCACACAACCAGTCCAATAAACTGAATCCTTAAGTGATGTGAAGTTAATGTATATGGTCCATACGTTATTTATTCATTGTGAGGGGATCTCACTATGCTGCTCAGACTACTCTTGGACTCCTAAGATCAAGTGCTCCTGAGAAGCCAGGCCAACAGGTCACCATATCTTGACACTGACTTATTCCTCACTTAAATAAGCAGCCCAACTTCCTTCGGCATGAGTCCTACTCCTGTGCTCACGTCCAAGCTTGGGGGCCTCTAAGGAATGAGGGGCCTACCCCAGCTCAGCCCAGCCACAGTCTCAAGACTGGAATATTTCTGCATTCCCTACTTTTATCACATACTCCTCCATTTTCATTTATCTTTCAGAATTCCTCCTACCCTTTTTGTCTTTTGGGTAATAAAACCCCAGGGAACTCAGCATACCACAAGCAGCTCAACAATGACTCTATAAGTCTCTAGAACAGTGTCCCTGCCCTTTTTTTTGGTACCAGCAGCCACATGCATATTCCTCCAAGGAATATGCTAGGTCACTTAAAAGCACCTCATGTTTGAGAGCCTACTACGTGCCACACTCTATTGACTCTTTCATCAAGATTTTTGGTTTTTACAAAAACCCTGATACTATCCAGGGAAATGGATATTTTCCTGTTCTCCATTTTCCAGATTAGTAATCATTAAGGGATGACAGGTAATTGCCCAGAGGTTATTTCTTAGTTTGGTTGATTGACACAACAAAATATTATAAACCGGGTACTTGATAAATCACAGAAGTTTATTTCTCACAGTTTGGGAGGCTGAAAGCCCAAGATCAAGGTGAGGTAGATTTAATTTTGGTGAGGCTGAGGGCTGGTACATGGATGGCAACTTCTTGCTGGAGCCAGAGAAGAGAGGGAAGGGGCTAGATAGGGCTCTGATGGCTCTTTTGCAAGGGTATGAGTCCCCTTCAGGCCTCAAGACCTAATCACTCCATAAAGGTTCCTACTCAATACATTGCCTTGTATGGGCATTGGGCAGGGGTTAAGCTTTTAACCTAGGAACAAGGGCTCCAAACCTTCTGATCACAACAATGATATCAGGCTGACAAGTGGAGCAGCCAGGGTTGGAACAATGATTACAAAGCTTCTTAAAATTTAAGACATGTTCTTTCCAGGGCTTGAAGGGTGAAAGGGAAGACAGGCATGTGCTGGTCTCTCCCTTGGCAAGGAAACCAGCTAGTTCCAGATTCTCTTGCTTACCCCTTCAAATAGCTTAGAAATGGTAACCTCAGGGTGACTTTTGTTTGGCACAACTTAGCAGACAAGAAGGAAGCAAGTGGGTAATGTAGATGTCGTTGCTTTTAGGTTTCTGGCTCTCCGAGATCAGAAGAGTGGGTTCCCGTACGGGGGTGGTGAGGCACAGGAGAAGCAGCCGAGCAGACTCTCTGTGCGGGTGTGTGCGTGTCGGCGCGCCTGTGCTTGGAGGGAAGATCGGCGTACCCAGCGCGAGGCACTGGGGAGGAGGAAGCGGCCGCGGAGATCTGAATAATTGATTCTGCAGCCGCACCAGAAGCCCGGGAGCGGGCGGAGAGCGTGGTTCCAGCACCACGGACAGCGGCGCGCTACCGCAGCGCCCTACTCCCCAGTCAGACACCTATCTCGGCCTCGTTCGTCTCTCTGCGCTCCGGGAACCGGTGACTGCGCTCCGCGCCGCCGCCTGGGGACTGCGGGGTCTGCCTCAGCCCGCCTCCAGGGAGGGCAGCTGCGGGCGGAAGACGCTTTCGCTCGCCGGAGCTCCAAGCGTTTTTGGCTTGCGTGGGGGCTGCTGCGTCCTGCTGGCTAAGAACAAGTGCCTAAGTTGGCTTGGTGGGCGCCTTTCCTTCCTCTTCCTCTTCTTCGGGGGCGACGGCGTCAGAAGCACGCCCCAGGAACCTCTGTCAGTGCCGTGAGCCAGGGCAGCCGGGCGTTCGCTGGACTCCCGCCGGCAAGTGGGGAACCGAACGCTCAGCGCAGAGCTGGCCCCGCAGCTAAGGGCCCAGAGGGAGCTGCCTTCTCCCGCCCGCGCCTCTCTCGGCCGGGGACCGCGGGGATCCCCGGCCACACGCGCGCGCGCGCTCCCACACTCACACTCGCACACACGCACACTCGCCCTCACACACGCCAGCCTGAAGCGGGGCTGCGGAGAGGGCTCCTGGGCGCGCTCAGTGGACCCGGCAGCTGCCATCCGGAGTGTGGCAGGAGGCTGAGCTAGGCTGCTGGAAGAGACTCGGAGAGCTTGGCCGGAGCATGGGGCCGGGTGAGCGCTGACAGTCACGGCCGCAGCCATCAGCCCTGGAGATGACCAGGAGCGGCCACCGCTGAGAACTATGTGGAGGGAGGCTGCGGTGAGTGGTGGCGCGGGGCGCGAAACCCGGGAGGGCCCCTAGGGAAAGGGAAGGCGGGAGGCCTGGGTAGGAGGGGGCGGCAGGACCGACAGAGGGTCGCTACGTGGGAGTGATCGCACCTCCCTCGGGATCCGGGACCGCAGGAGCCCGAGTCCTTCCCTCCCCCTCTCCTCCTGCCAGCTCGTCGCAAACTCAGCCAGCGCCCCCTCCTTCTCTCCTCTTTCTCTCCCTACCCCCCTCGTTCAGCAGCTCCCGGTCGCAAAACTCCCAGCAGCCGGCGCCGGGGAGGTGGTAGGGGGTGAGGGTGGAGGTGCCCAGTTAGCTTCTCGTGGGTGGCCAGCGCGGGGCTCCCATTCTCCTATGCGCCCCTGAGCAGAGCTCGGGTTATCCGCCACACGGACTGAGGATCCGCACCGAGGGCGTCTGGGCACGGAGCTCAGCTCCCCCCCTATGGTCGAGTCCTCAGGCGCATAGGGGGGCTGTGAGCACTGCAGACTGCAGCCTTCCCCCACCCCCTTTCCCCGCGCCGGTGGGCTGACCCTGCCATTCCATCTGTCCCCCGCCTTACTAGAGCCCTGCTGCAGAGCCTCCGGCTGGGATAGCCGCCCCCCGTGGGGGCGATGCGGACAGCGCGGGACAGCCAGGGGAGTGCGCGGGGGCCGCACCATGCGGGAACCCGCTAAACCCGGTGGCTGCTGAGGCGGCCGAGATGCTCGTGCGCGCAGCGCGCCCCACTGCATCCTCGACCTTCTCCGGCTACAGGTACGTCCCAGCGGGAGATTGTAGCTTGGTGAGCTTGGGAAGAGAGAGACTCGATCTGAGGGAGAGCGGGAGAGGGATGGGGAGAGAGAGGAAGCGAGAAAGCGGGAGAGGGAGACCCGTGGTGAGGTTCAGGAGAAGCACCAGGGGGCGCTGCGGCTCCGCTCACCCAAAGAATACCAAGGCCCGCGCGAGTTCGCCCCAACTTCCTCCGGCTCCAACAGCGCCGGGCTAGAGGGGCGCGCGCTTGTACACGCGTGCACGACCGTGCTGATATTTGCAGGCAAGAGCGGCAGCACGCTTGGCGCCGTACAGTTGTGTGCAGCGCTTGAGGACGTGTGAGGACTCCGAATGACTGTGAGCTTCTCCAGGGCGCCCTGCGGAAGTGCGCAGAAAAGCGCGCGTGTCTGAGAGCGTGTGCAGCTTACTGCCCACGTGCAACTAAGATTGAGCAACAGGGTTCGAAGTGGAAGGGTTAGGGAGGGGCTATACAGTCTGTATTTGTCTGAGAGCTTCTTTGGAGCCTACCTTTCTCCCCACGCACGTTCTTTGCCAGCTCCCACGCTCTGGCCCGCAGGGGGACGCGCCTACCCTTCAGAATCCTGCAATGCACACGGCGCGCCCGAGAGAGGGTGTGTGTGCACGCGCGTGAGTGCACCAGAGTGTGTAGGGGGCGGGTCCTGGGGTCACTTGCAGGTGAGTGAAAACCTTTTCAAGGCCCCTCCAAGAGAAGTGGGGCGGGGCGCGAGTTAACCTAGACACCCCAGAGCCCGGACCCCCATTCAAGCATGCTCACTTCCAAGCGCTCCGGGGTGTTTGTGTGGGTGCCCTGCAGGAGAAACGTGAGGTCTGCACAGTTGCCAGGCGTAGAGCGAGGTCTGGGATGCACGGGCCAGCTGGCAGGGGGTGAGGTCAGTTACTTACCTCAGTGAGCAAACAGGCTGCGGTGTGCGGGTGCCGCCTCCGCACGCCGGGGCTGGTCTGTAGTTCACTCCGCGTGAGCAGGGGGCGGGGTCTGTAACTTGTTCCGTACTGCTTTGAGGGGGAAAAGGGGAGGATAGAGGGTTTACTCCTCGCAGCCCAGAGCTGGGTGGGGTCCATGGCTCGCTTGGCGCTCCGGGGCTGTGGTTTGCAGCTAACTTGGGGAACGCGGTGGGGGAGGTGGGCAGAATCAGGAATGGAGAAGCGGCTGGGGATAGGGGACCAGACGGAGGCAGGATGCGAGAATGGGCTTGGGGACAGAGGTGGGGAATTTAGTCGGATTAGAGTTGTAGATGTAGTTGGAGATGGATCGTGGGATGCAGATGGCGTCGGGGATGAGGAATGGAGAGAGTGACCAGCGCAGCGGGTGTTGGGGGTGGGCTTGGGACCTGGCCCTCAAGGCGAGGCTCAGGGTCAGTAATTCTTTTCCTGTGCGCCTCTTGTTCACGCCGCCCTGCCTCTCGCTCTCCACCTTGCAGGGACCGTAAGTGGCGACTATGGGAAGACTGGGCTATTGGACCTTGCTGGTGTTGCCGGCCCTACTGGTCTGGCGCGGTCCGGCGCGGTGCGCGGCGGCGGAAAAGGGTCCCCCGGCGCTGAACATTGCGGTGCTGCTGGGTCACAGTCACGACGTGACGGAGCGTGAACTTCGAAACTTGTGGGGTCCGGAGCAGGCAGCGGGGCTGCCCCTGGATGTGAACGTGGTAGCGCTGCTCATGAACCGCACTGACCCCAAGAGCCTCATCACGCACGTGTGTGACCTCATGTCTGGGGCGCGCATCCACGGCTTGGTGTTTGGGGACGACACTGACCAGGAGGCTGTGGCCCAGATGCTGGATTTTATCTCCTCGCAGACTTTCATCCCCATCTTGGGCATCCACGGGGGCGCATCCATGATCATGGCTGATAAGGTAAGGCTGGGAGGGGAGGGGCTGCTAGGATCCCAGAGAAGTCACTGCAGGTTCCTGGGCTCCCTGGCTTTTGACTTGATCTGGAGGTGCGAGGACTCCTCTGGAGTTCTAGTGAGAAGCAGGCCTCACCTCTCCAATGAGAAGCGAAAGGAAACGCCTCTTGCCTCCATCCTGAAAGCAGAGTACTACACTCACCTACTTCAGTGTACCAGAAAGAATGTGGCAAGGGGTGGTGGTGGTGACAGCAGTTTGGAGATTTCCAAGGAGCTCAGCGGGGAGCCTGGGAGCACATGGGCTAATGTGGTTCAAATTCTTAAAATATCGATTTCACCTGATGCTTTGTGGGAAAAGTTTATATATTTCCTTCTTGTGGTAAGTGAGTAGAACAATTTTTAAAAATATTAAAGGTGAGTATTGTTGTGAGACAACATGTGAAGCTTTTAGATAAAGCACAACAAGATAGAAAAATGTTCAGGTTTCCTGGACTTTGCAGAAAGAGGAACAGAGGATGGGGAGTCTGAGGAGCCTTGGGTTGGAGAAGCACAGGTTAAAGCCTTCCTGTAGGAGTGCAGGTGTATACCTCCAACCCCAGAGCATGGAGGGCCTGACATTTTTCTTACACAGCCCTTGTGTGAATTGGCAGGGACTCCAAGACCACCAGGTGGAGGAGTTGACTCCTCAAGATGGATCTTGGTGTTTAAGTTGAGTTTGCAAATGAAGAAAAGTGTCCTCAAATCTCTTGAAGTGTGATGACAGGACAAGCCTTTTTGTGAATGTTTGCAGAGCCCTGGGTTAGAGAAAAGTGGGGAGAAATTGGAGGGCTTGAGGGTGATTTCTTGAGGGCCTGGTTGGGAATTGGGCTGAAGTGGAAGGTGGGAAGGAGGATCCAAGGAGAAATGAAGTGAGGAAAGAGGAAAAGGGAGGAAGGATTGAAGCTGTGTGTACACAGTAACTCTATAAAAGCCCAGGAAAGATTTAGGGGTTTACAAGAGGAGGAAAGCATGAGTACACATGTGGTGCCAGTCCCTACCTGGAACCCTTCTTTAGGGGCATTCCTTAGATAGAAGGGGACATCCGAAGGAGGCATGCAGGCATCTGTGACATCACTTTCCTTTTGACACTCTCAAACTTCTTTTGTATTTATCAAGCCCTACTCTGGCTCTGCTCAGCACTTAACACCGACTCCTTTGGGACCTGTATTAATTCTTCTAGGTCTCTAGGGCTGCAGAACATTCAGCTGAAACACAACTGATGCAGCATCTTATTAAACACTCATTTAAAATGGTCATCCACCTAGCAGAATCTTGACGAGTTGTTGAGCATTTTCTCTCAATTTTAGGGATCTCCTCCCTGTAACGAAGAGGAGGGAGTTAGTTGAGCTCTGCCCCCAGCAAATAGGCCATTTCAGGACTGGCCCTTCGCATTTGCTGGAGCATCAGGTAACTTTCCAATGAAGTTAAGACCCTTGGCTAAGGTTGTGAAGTAGGTGATTGAGCTAGATATCTGGATTTCTGGTCCCAAGCTGTGAACTTACCTTCCACCAAATCAAACCTGTCCTTTAGCTTTGTCATGCCATCCTTAAGAGACATGAAAAATCCACCTCATATGGAGAAGCACAGTGCACACAGGGAATCCCAGTGTAGTGAGAGGAACCAGGCTTTGTATGAAGGTGTGAACATGAAGAAAGAGTGATTCCCAGAAAGGGTTGAGGGTGTGCTTTTGGGATATAAATACTGACGTTAGTGCCTCTTCCCTTCTGAAATTTTGATTAAAGGAGCAACCTAAAAAACAACCATAGTAAAGGTGAAATTTCTGGATCCATGAGGGGCCAGCACAACCTAGCAGAGAACAAAGTGAATTGGGGAAGCCGGGTTGAGGCCAGAAGGCCTGAGTGGCTTCCATCTCTCTTTCTTCCAAATCTGAGCTGGTGGTACGTGAAATAGGGTCTCACCCGCCAAGAAAGAGGCATTAAAAAGAGGATTTTTGAGAGCTGACAGAGTATAGGTGAAACTGTCCTTCATTTCTGTGGGATATAAATGCCTTATGGAGATGTGGGCAAAAATGTGACCCCATTTAAGAGTAAGAAAGAAGAAAGGAATCAGGAGATGGCAGGAGAAAGACAGGAAAGAACATGTTCAGAGAAGACAAGGTTAAGTGGAGATTTGAAGCACTAGAGAGGGGGAGAAAGAAGGAGCTCACTGACTCAAAAATGGTGAAAGGAACTCAATCCCTCCATTGCTGTTGGTGTCATCTGAGTTGGTGTGATTGCCCCCACTATGTGGCTCTGGTGGAGGGCAAGGCAGTGGGGGCATTACAGAAGTCAAAGCAGATGGTGTTGGGGGCATACACTAGGACCTATGTGTGGGATGGGCAGGTGGTACTGAGAGTAGCTGGTTTAAAGGGTGGTATTTTGAGAAACCAGATGTGTTTAAAAGGAAAGAAACTGTCCAAAATGGGATCAACCTTTCCTTCCATTAGTGACACAACCATTTAGCAGGCATCTCTACCACCTGTCTGGTTTAGAGCTCAACACTCCAAAGAAGCAGTCATGGGATGCTGCCTGAAACTTCCTTGTATGGGTGTACCAGCAATGTTATGACCATGGGGTCTCAATCTCCCCAAATTGACAAGTACTCTTGGCCTACCCCTAAGATGACTTTGACTTGGTAAGCTGTCCTACAGCATCCCTGTATTGTGTTAGGTCTGAATTGGCAGGACAATAATGCCCATATTGATAAGAAGAGTGGTTAGTTTGATTATCAATGAAAGTGAATACATACACACTGTACTGTCCCATGGCCAATAAGACCCTTGAAGTAAAGAGCAAAGCCTTATCATGATTGGAATGGTGGTAGATGGCAGGTTTTTGTGGTCATTTAGCTACCGACAGAGGTATTAATTTTTACTTGTCTTAGTGTGTGGTCTGGTCTTGTAATAAAACTGGTTAACATAATGCTTGCTGTAGTCAAAGTTCTAATCTTATCTGGTCTGACCATTTTGGCTTGGTCCAACTAAAATAAATGCTGGCTTCAGTTATAGTCCCCAGTAAATCCAGTGAATGTCCTAGGCCTTGATGTTTCTGCTCAGGGTCCTGTGGACCCCACCACCCTATCCATGCTGGAAGAGGCAAGGCTATGTCTACCCTCCAGAATCTCTTCTCTGGCTTTGCTTTATGTGTTAACTCCACACATGCCCCATCTCCTCTACTAGAGTGAAATTCCACTGAGGGCAAGATTTTAAAAAAATGTGTGCAAGTGTATAAGTGTATTTGAAGTAATGAGTGCAGACACCTTAAAAAATGATGTAGTCTCATTTTAGAACACCTTAAAAAGTATATTAAGATTTTAAGAATAAAATGAAAATCTTGCTCCAAATCTTATCCCCAAGAGCAACCACAGCTGACGTTTTGGTGTATTTCTTTCTAGGCTGCATTGAGTTACAAGCTGAGGATTGTATCATATATATGTTTTGCTTATTGTACTTTGTACTCTGTGGGTTTCTGTAGCCAGAAGACTCAGGTTTTTCTTCAATTCTGGAAAAATTTTAGCGACATCTGTTGAATATTTTCTCTGCCACTATCTCTGTTCTTTCCTTCTGGAGACATATGAGAATAGTTTCTCAACTAATTCTCCATCAGTCCTAACTTAATTTTTTTTTCCATTCTTTGTCTCTCTGGGCTTTGAGACAGTTTTTATTTTCCAAATTCCATATTCCTGTTAACTGCCTTGATTCATTTGTGGCTAGTCTATTGATTTGTTAATCTCTTGAGCTTTTTAATTTCAACAATGATATAGTTTATTCCTAAGGTTTAGAATTGGTACCCTTTCCTGTTTTGTTTTTTTTTGTAATAAATGATGTGATGAGCCATTCTTCTCACTTGGTGGATGTAAAGCCTTATTCGGACTCTTTAAGGAGTCAATATATACTTATTATTACACCATTCTCCAATTGCTCCAGCATGTTTATTTCTTCAATTATAAATTCTTTCAGCTGTAGCATCTGTTAATTTGACTCCTCACATCTTCTCTAATTTTTGTTTGTGAATTTATCTTCAGGGCACTTGGAGAGTTTCTTCGGCTGGCACTTGTGGGGTGTGTGCTTTTAAAGCACAGCTTGTGTCGACAGCTGAGTTCAGAGCATTATTCCTGCTCTGTGCAGCCCAAGGGGCAGGCTCAGACTGCAGGCTCCTGTTGGTGACTTTGTGTTGTCTCTTTCATACACGTAGAAGCCTTCCTTTGGGTTGTGAGTCTTTGTTGGGGGTACAGATGCCCCGTTGCATGCACAGCTGGCAGCGCCATGCCTCTGTGTTCTGGTCCCCTGGTGGGGGTGACATCTGATTTCCATGGTTCACATTCAACCCATCCCTCCGTGGGTCATGTGGCTTTGACTCCTATTCACAACTGGAGAGTCTCATCTCTTTCATTTTATTTTATTTTTTTGTGGTGTTGGGGATTGAACCCAGGGCCTCATGCGTCCTTAAGCTATGCTCTGCTGCTCAACCACGACTCTCAGCACTTAATATATTTTAGGGAGTCTTCTGTATTTTCATCTGTGATTCTGTCATTTGATTTCCAAGCAATACTATGTAAATTTTAAAATAACTGAAGCATTCTACATAAATTCTGTCTTAAGAGCAAAAGAGAGTTGCCGAATGTGTTCACTCTGGTTTTGAGCCAGTTTTATTTCCCAACCTGCTTTCATGTTTTTAAAAATTACATATTCTTGGAATTTTCCCTTATCATTAAATATATTTCTCAAACTTGATTCTAAATGACTGCAGAATGTTGTCGTTATACACAATCATTTTAACTAATCTTTTGGTTTTCCACCTCTAGTGAGAGTCATTTCGGTTTGTAATATGTATCCTTTTTGATGCTCTGCACTGGTCTTGCCCTTTGCATTTGTTACTTGGTAACTGTTTGTTGATCAAATGACTCCAGTCATTGCCCAAGCCAGCGTACTGCAGCTTCCAGATGAACATATCGCAGGGAGTGTGGTGTAAGGCATCCCATGCAGAATTTGCCCCTGAAATGCTGCCTGATTTTGTGCATGGGTTTGCCAAGTCTTTTCTCTCTACTGGGAGATAATTACCAGCTCTCCCAGGGATAGCATGAATTGAGGTCACATATGAAAGACTCATGGAGCACTGCCGAGTAACAGTTCATCAACAGGAGGTGGAAGTTGGTGCTCTTGTCACCAGGCAGCTCCAGAATTGGGATGGGAGTGATGTGCCTTCCCGTTAACATGAAAGCTCATGGAAAGGGCAGACGGCAGATCCTGAGTGGGTGGAGCCCACCAAGCTCCTGAGGAAGAGTGCCCAGTGGCTCCTGGAAAATAGGGAAGCCTATCTTTAGCCCTTGGATGAGGCATGGCAGTTGTAATCATTCACTCCCCCTCACCTAAATCATCAGAGATCAACAGGCAGCCTCCCAGCAAGCATGACTAACTCTGTAAGTGGCCCTCAGGGTTCTTGGTAATAGCTTGGACCCTTGATAGCTGTGGTCTGCTGAGTTTTGGTGTTTGTCTTCCCTCTGGTAGCCTTGGATAGAAAATGCTGCTAGGTAGAGTGAGGGGGAAGAGAGAGAGAAAGAAAGAAGGTAGAGAGGAGGAATATAAATTAAATTTTTGGGCTTGTAAGGGAGAGTTGGTTGCCTCATCATGGGAGTAGGGTTATGTAAATGAGATGTTATAAGGTTTGTGTTTTGTTTGTCCTGTTATCATTTAACTTTGAATTAGTTGCCAACATTTTAAGATCTAGATATCCCTTCCTTTCCCTTCCCTTCCCTTCCTGTTTCTTTCCCTGTGCTAGGGATTGAACCCAAGAACTTGTGCAAGCTAGGCAAATATTTGATAACAGCTCCATCCCCAGCCTCAAATTTCATGCTTGTTTTGGGAAAAAATTAGAAGGCCTACCCACACTAGGCCCACATTCCCATGGCAACAGGTGGCTGGAGATTAGCAATTTCTCCCGGATCCCACCACCATCCTTATGGGAGGGTGTGTTTTTCCTTTCTCCTGTCCCTAACTTTCCTATTTCCCTCATTTGTGGCATACTGTTGGCCCTGATGTTCACAAAAAAAGTAGCTGGCATTTGTGTACCGAGTGACTTTCTTGGTCATTCTCTTCTTCCAGGGACTGCTCCTTGGCATGCAGGTGATTGGTCCATGGCACACACATGGCTATCATATTGTGGTCACTGTTGCTGTTGTTAATCTCCTGTGCTATGTTTTCTTATAGTGCCTAGGCCTTAAGTCTTTCTTAGCACAGTTCCATGGGGAGCTACTGCCAATTGGCTTTGGTTGGATGATCCCAGAAAATTTTGGACAGGGGCTAAGGAGATGGCTCAGTAGGATAAGCGCTTGACTGGCAAACGCAAGGATCTGAGTTCAATCCCTGGTTCTGCCAAAAAAGAAAAAAGAAAAAAAAAAAAAAAAAAGAAAAGAAAATTTTGGACAAAGAGTCCAAGGACCTCACCTCCATTTGGAATGCCAGCTCCTTGGGAAAGGCCCTTCACCTTTGTCAACTTCTGGTCTTCCATCTGTAAAGGGAGAGTTTGGATGATGTTTTCTCTGAGACTCCTCCTCGCTCTGAAACATTTATGTGCCATAAGAGACATACGAAGGTGTGCAAATGGTCTTCTGTGAGTGCTTGGCTCATGGCTGCCCCGAGCCAGATCACCTGGGTATAAATTCAGGCTCACCGCTTACCAGCGTACTAGGTTCTTTTTTTTTTTTTTTTTTTTTAATTTCTTTTTAAAAGACAATACAAAATAAGCGTCTGCCAGATAGCTCAGTGGATTAAAGTGCCTGCTTAGGCAGATGCCGGTGGCCAGGGATTCCATCTGCTGGCCAGCTGTGCCAGCCCCACCCTTGGGGAGCGCTGCGATGACGATTGACACTGGGTGTGGTGGGGGCGCCTCTAATCCCAGCTCTTGGGAGGCTGAAAAACAGGAGGATCACTATGAGTCTGATCTGTGTAGTGAGACCCTGTAGACCCTGTACTAAATACATAAAAAATAAATAAAAAAAGAGAATACGAAATAGTTTTAAAAAACCGATTAGAAACAATACAGAATTTCACTAAAATTAGGAATTTGATAATGGTTGTTGTATTGCATAATGTCTTCAAATTAGTTGATGTTTACCAGGTATAAGCATGCAACATTGGTAAATAAAAAAAGTTATAAGAAATTAAAAAGGAGAAGAAAAAATTTAAGCATTAACTGGTCTTTTTAGTAAATCAGCAAAAATCAGCAGCATAATAATCCAGGCTATCCTGTGTATATACATAAATATCTTTATTTATTTCTTTTCCTCACCCCAGTTTTCTCTTCCCTTTAAGTAGATTCTTTCCCTTTCACAGTATCTGTTGTACCTTGCAGATTTTATTTACTTTTTCAGGTTCTTACACTAGAGAGACAATACAGTGTTTGCACGTGTGGGTCTGATTTATTTCACTTACCAATACAGTCTCTAGTTGCATCCATTTACCTGTATAAGCCTCAAATTTATCTTTTCTATAGCTGAATAATGCTCCATTGGGCAAAAATGTCACATCATTTTTATCCATTCCTCAGTTGATGGGCATTTGTGTTGTTTCCAACATTTAACTATGCCAAATTGTGCTGCTATAAACATGGGTGCACATCAATCACTGTGGCATGTTTTCAGTGTAGCTTACTGTTTTACCACTTACAAGTTCTTTTATGTCTTTGAGCCCCAATGTCTTTATCCATAAAATGGGCATGTAAATGCACTCATGGGCATAAGGACAAAACTCAGAGCATGGCTCAGACTCCCCAAAGCTGGGATCACAGGAGTGCACCACCACACCTGACCACTGGTTTCAGTGGTCAGCGTGGTGCACATCACACCTGTTCTTGTGCTGGCCAGGCAGGCATTTAGACTACTGAGCCATCTTCCCAGCCCTACATGTACTTTCTATTAAAACACACACAAAAAAATGAAAGGCAATAGGATGATATGACAATATACCCTGAGAAAGAATGAAATCAATCCCACAACATGCTCTGAAAGGGATGGTCAAGTGAGAAAGGATTCGTACATGTTGGTGTAACTGAAAACTTTTTTTTTTGTCTTAAGATCTCTTTACACATGCTTCATCTCAGCAGAACAGAAATTAAATGCGGTTGATGTGAAAAAAATCTTAAGAAGAAATTATCTCTTTGACCTTTGCACTAAATGACACTGCCAAATGGACCATATGTTTGCACAAAGCCTAGGGCTTTAGAACACAGAACATAAATAGTTTCTCATTTTATCTTTGCTAAGGAGTAATGACTCAGTGGTAACCTGGGGAAACTGGCAGTCCCAAAAATATTTGTTTAAAGAATTCTTGTTTTTAGACAAAGAAATGAAAGTTCTAAGAGATTCAGGGGTTCTCTCAGAGAATGGCACAGAAAGCTGGGGGACCCAAGGCTTTGAGTTCTTATTATTTTGTCCTTATTTTACTATCTTTTTAACTTAGTGGTCATGGACACTGTTGGTTTCAGGAAAGGAATTAGATTCAATATAGACAATTAAAAAAAATCAGACCACAGATTTTATTGTTAATATTTTTTTGTCTTAACTTAGATGAGTAAGATGTTGAAGGTGAAATTAAAATTCAAAACTCCAGATTGAAATGATAGAACTAAGACTGGGTGTGGTGGTGCATGCCTGTAATCCCAGTGCTTGGGAGGCTGTAAACAGGTGGATCACTGCAAGTCCAATATAGTAGTGAGACTCTGAACACCTTATAGACCCTTCCCTAAAATGATGATAGACCTACACCACAGACAATTCAGTGATCCTTTTCCCCTGTAGGGTATAAATGACAAATAATATATATTACATATATATAATAAATATATATATATTTATATATGTCAATATACAATCAACAACTTTTCAATTTGTGTAACGTATGGATTGTGTGCAAGGTGATGTTTTGAAAAGTGCGGGCATTATGCAGTGATTATGTCAAGCTAAGCCTCACATCCATGCTACTCACACAGTGATCTTTTGTGGTAATGATACATGGATCTACTCTCCTGACAAAGTGGAAGGATACAACATGTTTTTATGAACCATGAACTACAGTCACCACTGTGGAAACCAAGTACACTAGGTTTCCAGAACCAATTCAAATATTTTATAAGAGAAAATTTGAACCTGTTGGCCAATGTGTCCCCAAGAGTTTAAAAAGAATTTGTAGCATTTCAGGAAAGGGAACAAATGATTTTGTAAACTCACTTGGTATTTACTTATTTATACTTTTTATTAGTGTATGTTTGTGATACATAGTAATTATATTGCCTTGGGGAATTGGTACATGAACATATCACATCTGAATCTGTTTTATTTAAATGTGCTTGAATTTTAATATTTTTGGCAAGGCATGCATTTCTAGTTCATTACAGCCTCTCGCATTCTGTGGTTCCATGTCTTGCTGGATTGGCCCACTTATGTGAGCAGCATGTTATCTGCAAACACTGGAAATCATGGTATCCATTTGCTTATTTTTCTCTGACAATAATAAGATAAGCAGATTCTATGTAGCAATATAGCTTTTAAGAAAGTAGAAGACAATTTTCTCAAAATACAATGTCTAAATCAAGGGGGATCATCACCCCATCACACGACTTCTTTTGTTAAGAGTGCTTTCAGGTATTAGTAATAGAACATTAGACTAGCAAGGGCTTAAACCATTAAGATATCCAATATTTTTATTTAATAAGGAGTGTCAGATAGGTTTAGTGACTCAGGGATCCATAAGGGTTCAGGTCCCCTCCCTGCTTTCCTCAGAAGCTGGGTCATCTTAACGACAAATGGCTGCCTCTGCTCTGGCCATCACATCCTCATGTGTCATCATTGAAAGTAGAAGAAAGGATGAGAAAAAGAAATCTTGCCTCATATAGAGCCCTTTAGCTTTTCACTAGTATAGAGCTCCCCTTATGTCTTACTAGCCAGAAGTGGGTTATATTTCAGTCTTCAAGAATCACTGATAGAGACCGACAGCCTAGGAGTCTTCTCTGAAAATAGGTAATGCTGCCTCAGCAGAATGGGCCTCTGTAACAAGGGTGTAGGAGCAACGCTTAAGTAGTACAATTGATGATGTCTCCAGCAACATGAACACCATTATCTATGGAGGTGCACTTAGTTCTAGAGGATGATACTTAAAAATAGATGTTGGAAAATCGCAACGTATGCAGAGGAAGGACCCACAGGATTCTGCAGGATCTAAATGAAATATGTTAAGTGTCACAGAAGAAATATTTAAGGAGGTTCACCTGCAGAAAGGGAATCTCAGAGAGTGTTTAAAAAATATATTCAGATGCCCCGTGGCCTTTCTACAGGGTAGAAAGTTTAGCCTAAATTGTTTTTTTGGTTTTTTTTTTTTTGTTGCTCAGGGGACAGAGTTGAGAGATAAATGGGAAGAATTAAGTCTCAGCTCGATGTCAGGAATATGCTTTGGCAATTAGTCTTCATAGAAGAGCAGGTGTCTGTCCCGGAGTGGCTGAGCTGAGTGAGTTCCTGGCTGTTGGGAAGGGGACAGGGGACTGGGCTTGCATTCGTCAGGCTGGATTGGGTGACCTCAGTGGTTCTTGCTTATTCCAAAGCTCTACATCTCTCAAATCCTTGATTTTTTTTTTTAAATCCCCAAACTCTGATAGTTTAGGTTCTTAGATTTGGCTGGAAACCAATATCCTTTCTTTCTCTGAGTGTGAGTAATTCAGTATAAATTTGCCTTGCATGGGGGAGGAATTTATGATCCCTGCATCATCACCTCAAATCCCCAAAGGATTTTACATCACCCTGAAGGGTAGATGATATTTGAAAAGCAGGAAAGCTATGTATATATCAACTCAACACACACACACACACACACACACACACACACACACACACGCATAAGTAGGTCAGTTGGCGTCATATTTACTAGTGGAAATGTTTTTAGCAGAGAAGCTCAGCTGCAGAAGATGATGTTTGGAATAACTGCTAATGATCTCTAAATAGGGTGTGTTTGCAAATGCGTTGAGTTAATCTTCATTACTTATTAAAGTATATGCACATTTTCTGCACCTTTCATGGTGGTAGGGAGTGATGTTTAGGTGGTAGAGTCAGACTCCTCTCTAATTTTTTAGTTGTCAGACTGTCCTCACATGCCAGTTGCTCTGCCCTGCATTTTGAACATTTACTTAAGGTGGAGCGTGCTCTGGGTGGTGTTCTGCTGTTCCCCTACATCCCCTGTCCCCTGTCCCCTCCCCTACATTTGCTCTAGGAAAAAGTGAAACCTGAATGTGTTCCCCCATTTCCACTAGGAAAAATGAGCCCCACAATTGTTTTCTTTTTTTCCCCCATAGTTTTATTGAGAAACAAATTGCAAGGAGACAGTTTCAAACCAAATTGGTAGGACAATTTCAATAATTAACACATTGCATACATTCTTCCTAGTGGTTAATTGCTGTACAAGATGCGGACATGATATCCTATTTACAAACACCATTAGAACAAATCCCTCTATTCATTAAGACAATGTAACTATATATCTATCCTAACCATTTTGAATACACAGGTGCAAAATGGACATTCATCTGTATCCCCTTTTTTGTTTAGTTCCGTTATTTGAATCTTATTGGTATGTTAACTCAGCAAAATATTCTAAAAGAGTCCAGTAGCCCATAATAGTATTGGGTCTTCCGCTTGACTGACAATGTCAGAAATTGTTGACCTGAGTTCCCTACAGCTCAACATAACACCATGGCTTTACTTCTTATACTTCATTTTTATACTTTTCTGCTGGATGGTTAAGACCACGATAAAACAAGACCTATGCAACAAGAGTTGTAGCTTTTGGGTCTGATAAGGTCAGTCAAATCCCCTCAGGATTTATCCTGAGCCCACAATTGTTGTCCAGATGCCTTATCTTTTTATTATTTATGACTTTCCATGTGATGGAAAAGTATTCTAATTACTATCTGCATTTATTTTGAAAAGGTGAGTGTACACAGAGTAAGCAATCCAAATGGTATCATGCGGCGTTGGGAAAGTACGTGCTCAGCCACGCACTGAGGATCTCCAGGTGCTGACCCCGCCCCCCTCCCTGCTGCCCACGTGAAGAGGAAGCCTATTAATTGAGATGACAGTGTGTTTCCATTTGCAATTTTTGCTGAAGTTGGGATATTGCAGGCATCTTTTCTCCTTTTGCTTCCAACCCTAACTTTAGAGAAGTTAATCATTTTCTATCAGTTCCTAACTGCGGCCAACTTGCCCAAACAACACAAGCTCCCTCTAGAACGCACGTGGTTGGCCCTCACACTCAAAGAATTTAAGAAGGTGCGGGGGTGGGGAATGAAAAATTTTGAAACAAATAAAAAAGATGGTATGTGGGGAGCGGTGGATCCCTTTATAGTCTAATGAAGGCTAGTACGATGCTATTTATGTATTTATTTATGTATGTATGTATTTTAGGGAAGGGTCTACAGTGTGTTCAGGGTCTCACTACTAGATCAGACTCATAGTGATCCGCCTGTTTACAGCCTCCTAAGAGCTGGGATTGCAGGAACTGGGAAGATAGCTCAGTAGAATAAGTGCTTGCCTGGCAAGCGCAAGGGCCTGAGCTCCATCCCCGTTTCCTTACCCCCTCCCCGGGAAAAAAAAGAGCTGGGATTACAGGCTCAGGCGCCACCATGACCACTCTCAATTGCCATCTCAGCGCTCCCCGGGGGCGGGGCTGCAGCGGCAGGCTGGTGGATTGAACCCCCCGGGTCCTGTGCTTTAATCCACTGAGCTATTTGGCTGGCCTGCTATTTTTAAAAAGTCACCGTAGTTTTGTAATATAAATTGAAATACAGTATGGCGATGCCCCCAACTTTGCATGGATAAAGAAAATATGAAAAAAATGCATATAACTCAGCCATAAAGAATGATAACCTTGAGTTATTGGTAGGAAAAACAATGCATGTTGAGACCGTAATTCTAAATGAAGTAAACCAGGCACAAAAAGTAAAATATCACTTGGTTTCTTTTATATGAGCAACTCCACACCTAAGTAATTTAAAGCATAAATTACTGCATCATCACAAATAAGAGTGATGATAAGAAACAGGGAGGCAGCTTTGTGGAGATGGGACAATGATCTGAGGATGTGGGAGATAGGAGGGAAGGAAGAAAACGGTAAATGATCAAGATAGAATATGGGGCTGGCCAGATAGCTCAGCGGATCAAAGTGCCTGCTTATGCAGAGTGCAATGGCTGGGGTTCAATCCCTGGGCCTGCATTGCCAGCCTTGCCCTCGGGGTGCCCTGAGAGGGCGATTGAGACTGGGCATGGTGGTGTGCACCTATAATCCCAGTACTTGGGAGGCTGAAAACAGGAGGATCACTACGAGTCTGACCTGTGTAGTGAGATCCTGTAGACTCTCTAGACCTTGTCCTAAAAAAAAAGAAGATACACTATGTATATGTACCAGCTCCCCCAAATGAATGAAATGAAAATAATGAAAAGTTATGTATCATGAACATGCATTAATTTAAAAAAGAAACAAAAGAAAAACATACGCACTTTATTTTAGTTAATTAATTAATTTCTGACCATTTAATTTATTTTATTTTTCTATAGTATGTTATAATTGGACAAGCATAGTAGCCCTCTTTTTTCCCCCATTCCCATCCCCTCCTTTCAAACTGCCTTCCCCTCCCCATTCACAAAGCTTGGTTTTCATTTTATCCTTCTTTTCTCATTGGTTTTCTTTCTCTTTCCTTATTTCTCCCTCTCCTCTCCCTAGTTCCCTTTTCCTTTCGAGCAGTTTCCTCCTATTTCACAGTATGTATTATACATTTTTTTATTGACATCTTCAATTTATCACACCAGAAAGAAAATGTGATATTTACTCATATACGTCTGATTTATTTCACATATGATTATAGTCTCAAGGTCCACCCATCCCGCTATAGATGTCTCAATTTTGTCCTCTTCTATGGCGGAGTAATACTTCATTATATAAAAATACCCACATCTTTTTTTAACCATTCATCAGTTGATGGGCCTTTGAGTTACTTTCAAGATTTAGCTATTACAATGCCAGGCATGGGGGTGTATGCCTGTACTCCCAGCACTCAGGAGGCTGAGGCAGGAGGATCACTGTGAGCTTGAGATCAGCTTGGGCTACACAGTGAATTCAAGGTCAACCTGATCTGCAGTGAGATCTGGTCTAAAAAGAAAAAGATTTAGCTGTTATAAACTGGCTGCTTTCAAAACGGATGCACATATAGCACTGTTAGGATGCTTTTAAGTATTCTGCGAAGATACCCAGAAAAGGAATAGTTGGTCAAATAGGACTGCTAATCCTAGATTGTGAGGAATCTCCACACTGATTTTCACAGCGGTTGCACCAGCCTACACTTCACCCACAGTGAAAGAGAGCCTCTTTTCCCCACAGCTCCACCAGCATTTGTCATTAATTGTTTTCCTGATCATAGCCACTTTTTGTCAAGTGAGGTGGAATCTCATTAGCATTTCTTGAATAACTAGTGATAGTAAACATTTTTTAAATTGATGTTTTATTCTTTAAAGAGAATGTAAAATGGTAAAAGAAAAAGAAAAAAGCAGAATGATACAGAATTTCGCTAAACAAAATAATAGGAATTTGACAATGGTTAATGTATTACATAACATTATCTTCAAATTAGTTGTTTAGAGTTCTCTTTCCCATCTTGCAAGATGGTGATTAAAAAAAATGAGAAGCCAGACACTAAGGAGAAGAAATCTAAAGCCAAGAAAGCTTCTGCCAGTGGTACTGGTAAAAAGGGTAAGGTGAAGGCAAAAAGTCCAAGGGGGGCAGCCCCACTGCAGCTGAAATCCTGTCTTGGTTAGAGGAATTGATAGATACTCCCAATCTTCTATGTATTCCAGAAAGGCTTTGTACAAGAGAAAGCACACAGCTGCTAAATCAAAGGTTGAGAAGAAAAAGAAGGAGAAAGTTCTTGCTTATAATCATAAAACCAGTCAGTGGGGACAAGAATGGAGGTACCCAGGTGGTTAAGCTTCAAAAAAAAATGCCTAGATACTACCCTACTGAAGATGTGCCCTGAAAGCTCTTGAGCCAGGGCAAGAAACCCTTCAGTCAGCATGTGAGGAAACTTCGAGCTAGCATCACTCCTGGCAACAACTTGATCTCCTCACCAGGTGTCACAGAGGCAAGAGGGTGGTCTTCCTGAAGCAGTTGACCTGGGCTTGCTACTTGTGACTGGGCCTCTTAGCCTTAATCATGTTTCTCTATGAAGGACACACCAGAAATTTGTCACTGCCACCTCCACAAAAATTGATATCAGCAAAGTGAAAATCCCCAAACACCTCACTGATGCTTACTTCAAGAAGAAGAAGCTGCAGAAACCCAGACTTCAGAACAGCGCAAGGTGGATCAGAAAGCAGTGGACTCACAGATTTTAGCAAAAATCAAAGCTGTTCCTCAGCTCCGGGGCTACCTGAGATCTGTTTTGCTCTGACAAATGGAATTTATTCTTATAAATTGGTGTTCTAAATTTCTTACTAAGAGCCTAATTAAATAACTAATACATTAAAAAAACCAAAAAGAAACTACTTGTTTACATTAACAGATATAAGGATGCAAAAGTGGAAAAAGAAATAAAAGAAAAAAAAAAAGCATTAATTGCTCCTTTCAGTAGACCTGCAGAAATCAGAAATACAGTTATCCAAGCTATCCTGTACATATACATAAATATAATCTTTTTACCTTTTTTGTGCTTTTTCTGAGAAGTGTATATTCATCTCAGATGCCCATTTTTGGACTGAGTCTTTGAATTTGTAGGGTCTGATCTTTTTCACTTCTTTCTATGTTTTATACATTAGTTCTTTTTCTGAAGAAGAGCTGGTATAAAACTTTCCCCCTCTGTGAGCTATCTTTTCCTCTATTTGTGATTTCTTTCACTGTGCAAAAACTCTTTAATTAGATCCCAGTTGTAGATTCTTTGTGATAGTTCCTGTGTAATTGGGGTTTTGTTCATAAAGTTTTTGCCTATACCTAAGTCTTCTAGAGTTCTGCCTATTGTATCTTCCATCAGATTTAGTGTTGGACTCAGTGATCTGCCTGTGTTCGGCCTCCCAAGAGCTGGGATTACAGGCGCATGCCACCACGCCCAGTCTCAATTGCTGTCTCAGCGAGTCCTGGGAGCAGGGCTGGCATGGCAAGTCCAGGGATTGAACCCTTAGCCCCTGTGCCTGCTTGCAGGTGCTTTAATCCACTGAGCTATTTGGCCGGCCCTTAGTGTTTCTATTTTAACATTTAGATCTTTGATTCATTTTGACTTTAGTTTAGTGCATGGTGATAGATATGGCTCTAGGTTTAGTCTTTGGCATACAGAAAGCCAGGTTTTGCAGTACCACTTGTTAAAGAGGCTACCTGAGTGAATGGTTTTTTTTAATTTTTTTTTTTTTTTTTCAGAACTGGGGATTGAACTCAGGCCCTTGCACTTGCCAGGGAAGTGCTTATTCCACTGAGCCATCTCCTCGGCCCCTGAATGAATGTTTTTAACATATTTGTCAAAGATTCGGTGGCTGAGTGCATTTGGAATTTCTGCATCTTCTAGTCTGTTGCATTGATCCTCAGATCTGTTTTGTTTGCCAGTTCCACGCTGTCTTTATCACAGTAGCTCTGTAGTATAATTTTAAGTTAGGGATTATAATGCCCTGACTTGTCTTTGTTGCTCAGAATTGCTTTTGCTATTCTAGGTCTTTTCTGGCTCTAAATGAATTTTAGGAATGTTTTTTCTAGTTCTGTGAGATATGGTGTTTCAATTACATTTTACTTGTTGCTGGGACAAAATGAATGACACCCAAATTTAAGGAAGGAAAAGTTTATTTAGTTCACAATTTGTGAAAGTTTCCATCTATACTGGCCTGGCCCCCAGGCAGAGTGGCTCATGGCAGAGAGCAGCAGTTCATGGCAGCAGAAAACAGCAAAGAGCAAAGGGAAGGGCAGCAGCTGCACTTCTAGCCAGCCTCTCACCCCTTCTTATGTCGCAAATAAGCTACCCTGAGGCTGGGAGTGTAGAATTCACACAAGGTCCATGCCCTCCTCTTGCAGGGAATGAGGACGTTTATAAACTAAGAATCCTGGATATCTGTTGAGTCACCTAATTAAACTTCTAAACTTCTCAAGTTAACACAATGTATCAACCAGTACACATGGTAATGGCATTTTGATTGTGAGCACATTAAATCCGTATAGCAACTTTGGAATTATGTCCATCTTCACTATGTTGGTGCTTC
Source organism: Octodon degus (assembly GCF_000260255.1). Classification (NCBI taxonomy): domain Eukaryota; kingdom Metazoa; phylum Chordata; class Mammalia; order Rodentia; family Octodontidae; genus Octodon; species Octodon degus. The sequence goes on from NW_004524597.1 coordinate 1,523,523, forward strand.
CTATCTAAGAGAAAGGGGTACCTTTCAATTTTCTGATATCCTCTTTAGTCTTTTTCAGAGAACTCTAGTTTTCAATGTAGAGATCTTTTATTTTCTTTGTTAGGTTGATTCCTAAGTATTTCGTATTTTGGCTGGTATTGTGAATGGTGTCATTTCCCTAATTTTTCTCTCAGTTAGTTTCTTGTTTTTGTACAGAAATGCTATTGATTTTTGAGTGATGACTTTGTTTCCAGTTACTCCACTGAGTTTTGTTGTTAAATCTAGAAGTCTTTTGGTGGAGTTTTTGGCATCTTCTATGTGGAGTATCATGTCATCTGCAAATAATGATAATTTAACTTCTTTTCCTATCTTTATTCCTTTTCTTTTTCATATCTAATTACCCTGAGCAGTATTTCCAAGACTGTATTGAATAGGAATACTGACAATGGACATCCTTGTTCCTGATTTTAGAGTGAAAGCTTTCGGTGTTTGACCACTTAGCATGTTATTGGCTTTTGGTTTGTCATAGAAGACTTATCAGATTGTGATAGTCTTCCAATTTTCTTCAGGGTTTTTATCATGAATGAGTGTTGGACTTTGTCAAAATCTTTTTCTGTATCTATTGAAGTGATCATGTGATTTTTGTCTTTGGCTCTGATGATGTGGTGCCTAATTTATAAATGAGACTTTACCATAGTTTTGGGCATCTACTAAGAGTCTTGGAATGTTTGCACTGCAGATAAAGGAATGTACTTGTTAGTTTGTCAGTGTCATTATTCTTCACTCATTTATTGAGCCCATGTCTCAGGTCAAAATGTTTGGTACATAGATCTGTGATCAGCTCCTTTGCTCTGACGTAGCTTGAAACCTGGCTGGTGCTGGACAATTGAAGCTAAGTGTGATGTGTGCTTGATTACGATGGTTGAGGGAATGTCGAAGTGGAGCATTCTCATTCACAGGTCTCAGTGATAAAAATATTTTGATAAAACAAGCAAAGAGCTTAGCTAAGCTGAGGACTCATGTAGCTCCTCCTGGCTGCCATCTACCTGGCTGAGATGTCCCGGGAGTGGAGAAAGGTGGCAAGTTTAAGTCTAGGTCCTTCTCTCTTATTAATGTGTTAGTCAAGGCTGCCAGGCTTGATTGAGGTTTTGATAGCTCTTGAGCTTTCCTTTGGATGGCATATCTTACAATCACAACACTGAGTTCTTTGCTGATTTCTCTTTGATTGTCATATATAGCTGAATTTCTCCAGCTCTATCGTGTCTCTTTGGATTAGAGATATTGAGCCAGGAAGGGGGAATGACATTTGTAGTCCATACTGTCTCACATGTCTGAAAAAAATGCATACTTTCTAGGAGAATTGCTTTAAAACTAAGATATCTGTAGGACTGAGGAAAGGTGGTATTCATTGACTTGGGTGAAATAGATCCAGAACCACATGAAGAAGCTGTTGAATGTAGAGAGACAGGCTTGGGTGAGAGTGAGTGCAGCTTCCATTAGGGGGTTTGGAAATGGCCTTGTGGAAGTCAACTTCATGATCAAATCTGTGCTTTAGTAATTGCTCTTGACTTTGTCAAGTGGTGTTAGTTTGTTTTATCCTCCTTCCCTCCCTCCTTCCATTCCTTCGTCCTTTTCCTTCCTCTCTTCCTATTTAGAAGGACTCAAAATATTTTTATCATTGACAATTTCCTATAAAAATAGACTAGAACAATGAGCTCCATGTGTCCAGCTTCCACAGTGAGCGGCACATGGCCATCCCCATTGCATCTGTGCCTTCACCTACTCTCCCCAGGCCCACTGCCAAGCTTTTGAAAGCAGATTCAAGGCATCATTGCATTTCATCTGTAAAAATGTCAGTATATAGCTGAAAAGGATAAGAACTTAACACACTGTGAAAAGAGGAAGTGCAGCTAATATAAGAGTAATTTATTGCAGGTGCACTTTAGAGGATTTGTGAAATTCAAAGAAGCATAAAGGACATTAAAATTACTTTTAACCTCATCATCATAGACATCTGCTGTTAATATTTTGGTATATCTCATTCTAGTCTTTTTTCTGTACCTTGTATACAGACACACATATACAATGATTAGATCATTTCACAGCTCATAGCTTAATAGTTTCTCATGAGCTTTTGTGATTATTGGTAAACATTTTTTGCCTGCCACATTTTTGTAGCTAATTTAGCATTCTTTAAACTTGTTGCTGATAAAAATCAACAGGTTGATAGATATCTTTGTAATGAAATGTCTGCTTTGCAGGTTATTGGTTTTGAATAGAATCTGACACATTAGCAAGTCACCGTGCATAAAGAAGTGTGAGAATCTCGACACATCCTTTTCATTAGTTTGCAGAAAAATTGGACCCCTGGATATTTCCAGAAGCTATGTCTTAAAGCCAGCCCTTGGAGCAAAAAAGTTTCTAATTGGCTAGATGAAGCTCTTTATCTTGTTGCTTTAATTTGCGTTTCTCTTATGACACCTGCTGTGGGTTTATATTTTAATTTAGTCAGTGCTTTTATATTTCCTAGGTGTTGCATATCTTAACCTCTTTGACATTTCCTATTATGTGAGTGGAACATCTCAGATACTGATGGATTCCAGTACAAAATACAGTGAAATAATTTGAATATGTAAAAAATAATAAATATTTTGAAGCCTGGCAGGGTGGCTATTCATTCTTGGTCACCAGGCCTTGCTCAACTGTTGTCTCCATATCAAAATTGTTTTTAAGAACTGCTTTAAAATGTAAAATTTCCCAGCAGAAAGTAATTTTGTGGGACCTGCTATTATGGTATGGCAAAGTGAACAATCACCTCCAGGTGGGCTGGAGATGGGTTCACGTCACAGCCTTTGTGGGAAGCAGTTGAGATGCGAGCCTGTGGTTTGTTCTTTTCTCTGGGAAATCGCAGGCATGACACATGTGTGGCAGTAACTACCGTACAATGCAAAAGGGCTAGCCCACAAAAGGCAGGGAAGAGCCATTCGCTGAGTTCATGGTGGGGTGCGAGGCAGTGAAGTGACTTTTAAACAGAAATAGGAGATGCTTGGGGCTGGCACTGCTGGTGTGAGGAATTCTCGAGATCCTACCTCCTGATATAGCAGCATGAACATGCATAGGACAGCAGCTCCCTCTGGGAGTCTCTGAGGCTGCTTATGTGCCAGGCATGATTTTTCTGATTATGGGGAGATGGGGGCTCCCTGAGGGAGGGGCTGAGTGTGAGGGGTCGCTGGAGGGCCCTCGAGGATGTAGGTCTTTACACTCAACACTGAAGTGGGCCAGCATTTTAATAATCAGTCTGGTTTCCTAGTATGAGATGGATCTCAGATTGGGCTACTATTGAGATCTCGTGTATTTTTATGCACTGTGCTTACAGAGTAGCTGAGCAGAGCAGGTCGGAGGGTGACCGTCGCCTTTGCCCCATGTCAGTCATGCCCTGAAACAGACAGGTCTGGCTGAAATCTACTGCCCACTTCCTGTGTCCAGGGCAGTAGCTTCCCCTATGTCTAGGGCAGTAGACACTTCCTGTCTTCACTGGAGGTGGGCAAAGGGGCCTGTTTCAGCCTCTGATTTGGGAGTGTGATGTGGTTTTTGTGCAAGTGTAGAAATAATATTGTAACTTGCCTGAAATACTATATGACCCAAAGTAACTTTATTAAAGACCCCTGGTAGAAAGTTTCACTTACATTGAAGGAACAAGTTTTAGTGAATCATTATATTGTGTAATGACCATAATTAATACTAATAATGTACTTATTGTATATTTAAAAATTCCTAAAAGTGGAGTTTTAACCTCATCACCATAAAATGGTGCTAGTGAGGTAATGGATCTGGAAATCAGCTTGATGAACTCTTGCTATAGTGTACATGGAGATCAAAGCATCACAGTACAAGCCATAGATGTACATAATTATTATTTGTCAATTGAAGTGAATGAAAAGGGAACAGAAATAAGCAATCAACTTTCAAAGAGACCTATAGATATGCCTAAGTGAGAGTTTTCAAATCCTGGTGGTTTTTCAGGGAAAAGAGGTGCATCAGTGGTTTCTGTGGAGGGTGAGCGGACACCCAGGATGTGTCCGCTGCTCTAAGAGTGTCTGGAGGTGCACTGCACCCCCGAAGTCATAATTGCGAGAACCTGAGGATGTGATTGTACTTAGAGACGGGGTCTGTCAGTGTAATGAGGGTAAAGTGAGTTCAGATAAGTAGGCCCTGGCCCAGCGTCACTGGGGTCCTTGTAAGAAGGGATTGGGAAACCGACACAGAGGAGAACCACGTGAAGCTATGGGGAGAAGGCAGTCATTTAGAAGCCACAAGAGAGGACTGGGGAGGAAACATCATGTTGTCACCTTGACCTTGGATTTCTGGCCTCCAGAACAGTGAAAAAAATAAATTTCTGCCACTCAAAACATCTAGTCTGTGGTGCTGCGTCCTGACAGCCCAAGCAGAAGAATTCAGGGAGCTTGAGAGTTTTAAACTTAATTCCAACTCTTCTCCTTGCACCTCTCTTACATCTAAGCTGGGCTGAAGGAAGGGCTTAGAATTCCCCAGCCCAGATCTCAGCCCACCATCTGCTCCAATACTGACTTCATGTTTTGTGGGTTTCCTGGCCACTGGGTTCCTGCCTTGAGAAGTCAAGGGATTTTGCTATTGTGATTTAGTTGAAGATCTTCAAATGGGAAGATGATTTTGCATTATCCAGCCTGGGTCAGTCTCATCACTAGGTCCTTGTGTAAGCGAGGTGGGTGGTGAGAGTCCAAGAAGGAAGTGTGACCACAGAATGTATGGCTGGAGGGATGCCCTCTGAAGATGAAGGAGGGAGCCACAGGAGAGAGTGCAGCGGCCTCCAGAAGTTGGAGAAGCATTTCTCCTAAAGAGCCTCCAGAGTGAACAAACCCTATCATCTTCTTGATTTTAGCCTACTGAGTCTCTCTCCTGACTTTGGAGTTCTAGAACTTTTAGACCATTGATCTGGGTGGTATTATGGCACTAATTATGTAGTAACAGAGAAGCCAGTACCAGGGAGAGACTGACAAACATGTGCTCTGGAGGCTGGGCTGGGCCCCTGGTGACCTCCTCTCTGTGTTTTATCTTAGAATTTTATGCAGATTATGGTTCTTAGCTCAGAATGTAACTATTTTGATATGAAGGTCAAAATGATTAAAAATTGCCTTACCAGTTACATCAAAATTTCCTTCACCAAATAGTTAAGGAAAAGCAGTGTTCTGAAAAGTTCCGTTGTGTGTGTTCTGTGCTCGGGTGCACCTCAGACTGTCCATGCTGTGTCTGAGAACCTTGGGGAGCCTGTGCCTTTAGCCTAGACATCCCTAAACCTGCCTCCTTGACTCTAGCTCTGTGTCCTTGGGCAGGTCCCTTAGTCATTTGACCCTCAACTCTTCTGTTTATACAGTGAGTTAATAGTAACATCAATCTTGAAAGGCTATTGTGGAGATTAGCAATTGTTTGGAAAAAGCGTATAGCGCATTGTTAGTCAGGCAAAATAGACCATATTTCGTGGTGAGCATTATCATAACACTAATACTTTCCACCTTTAACACTTCTCATTCTTGTACCACAGGCATCATTTTTATCCCCGTCTTATAGTTAGTTGGAGAAGCCGAGGTCCAGAGAACATAAAGGCATGCATCAAATTATGCCTGTGGTTAGTAGAGAGCCAGGATTTGAATCCAGCTGGCTTGGCTCTCTGACCAGGGATTCTTAGCTTTGGCATTGCTGACCTTCTGACAAATCATCTTTTCTCATGGGTTGCTGCCCGGTACGTTGTAGGGTGTTTAGCAGTATCTTTGGTCTCTATCTAGGAGATGCCGGTGGCCATCCCTAGTATGACAAAAATCTCTCCAGTCATGGCCATATGGCCCATGGGGAATAGCTGTCCCTGGTTGAGAACCTCTGCTGTAGTTTTGAGGTCTAACCACTGGGAAATTCTGTCTAGGTAAGAGCTTTATTACACTTTGGGCTCCACATTTCACAGCATCTTCAAAGCTGCAAATAGATGAATGTCTAGTGGTATTACAGGAAATAGCTTCCACTTGTTGATCTTTCATTGTTCATCAGGTTCTGTGCTAACCTGACTCCTCCCTGGGCAGGAGGGTTCTAAAGCCTGAGATTTTCTCATAATGCTATACCACAGGAACAGATCTGTATATGACTTGGACTTTGCTAGTAGATAATGCTCACTTTTCTATGTCCCACAAACTATTCTAGTCTCTATATGTAATGTATGTTTAACTTACACGTTGACCCCATAAAGTCAATACAGTTGACTCCTGATATATGCAGGGCTTATTTCAATTATGTATCATGACACTGAACTCCAAGGATGTTCAAATCTCTCACATGAAATAGTGTAGTTTTTGCACCATTATATAACCTGTGCAGATCCTCCCATATACTTTAAGTTATCTCTACATTACTTGCAACACCTAATACCATGCAAGTGCTTTGGAATTAGTTCTTATACTATATTGTTTAAGGAATTTACACATGTGTAGTAAAGATGTATTTTTTTTTCTTTTCTTTTCTTTTTTTTT
>NW_004524597.1:1530410-1555005 GCF_000260255.1 Octodon degus
AAAAATTTGAGACAAGTTCTCATTAAGTTCCTAAGTTGCACAGACATCTTGAACCTGTGATTCCTCAACCTCCCAGAGTGCTAGGATTGTAAGGCATATGCTATTCCACCTAGCTTCCCAATTTTTTTTTTTATTTGCCGTTGGTTAAGTCACTGGACATAGGATTAATGATCAGAGAGCTTACTATATTTAATTTGAGTCACCATAAACATGTGAAAGATGAGCCTCAGCGGACCTCAGGGGCTTGCTGAAGGACATCTTTCCTGAGTCCTAGTTCCTGGGTCACCTGGCCCACTGAATTTTGATTATGAGTGCTGATCAAAGGACCAATAAGGACATTCATTTTCTGTGATGGGAGATAACAACCAAATCTCTCCTCACTGTTACCTATCCCATGCACCACACTGCCTTGAGATGAAATGCAAACTCCTGAGCACACAAGTCTTTTTGATTTTTGACCCCTGCTGACCTTTGTTGGCTCAACTCAATTCTCTTTGCCTTTTCCGATTTGCTCTCCATTCATATTTCCAAGAGAGGGCTCTTCGTAATTCTACCCTCCAGAAAAGATTTGAAGCTAAAGTAATTTTAGGAGATGCTGCATATCACAAAAGCCATGGATATTCTCAATATGGAGTCACCCACCGGAGGTCTAAATCCATTTGCTCACACAACTCTCCTTTTTTTTTTTTTTTCTTTTTCTGCATTTGTTCTTCTTGGCTTAGGAAATGTAGCAAGGAGTCTTACTCTTTTGATGCACAGGCACTTTTTGTGTATTGCTGCCTTTGCTCCTCTTGTGTCTTTCAGAATTTATCTCAGAAGTTATGCTTGCGGGAGACCTTAGGCCAATGTCCTCTATGGAAGCAGGGCCTCCTCTGTGATTTTTTAGCTCCTGAATTTGGATCATTTATTGATTGATTTTGCTCACTTGGCAATTTTTTCTTTTCTTTTCTGTATTTGGTACAGGGTCTACAGGGTCTCACTACTTAGATGGGACTTATAGTGATCCTCCTGTGTTCAGCCTCCCAAGTGCTGGGATTACTGGCATGCATCACCATGCCCAGTCTCAATCACCTTCTCAGCATGCCCCAGGGGTAAGGTTGGCACAGCATGCCAGGAATTGAACCCCAGCTGCAGCAATCTGCCTAAGCAGGTGCTTTAGTCCACTGAGCTATCTGGCCAGCCCATCACTTGGCATTTTTGTTGAGCATAGGAACCATGTCTTCCATTTACCAGGGCATCCCGTACATGTACACTGAGCCTCCTATATGCAAGCGCATTGTGGAAAACCTGCTAATACTGGGAGAACAAAGTCCCTGACCCCAAAAAGCTTATATTTAAGGGGCTGAGGCTAAGATAGAAGCTTATGGTAAATATGAGGAATGATGAAAAAATACAGTGAATATTTATTGTGGTTTGTGTGTAGATGGCCTCCCTAAGCCTCATGTGGTCATAGCATTCTTTCAGAGGTGGCCAAATCTAGAATGTGTGATTGATTCATTGTGCTATGATGGGATTAAAGGAAATGGCATTAAGGACAGGTGATTATTGGATCAGTCTGCTGACTGGATTGTCCGTGCTCTAATCCCAGCAACTGGATAGAAGTGACAGTAAAAGGCCTGTCTTTCTCCTTTGCTGTCTTCCGCTGCCATCAACTGTCATCCCTCTGCCATGTTGCCACCCTACCTTGGAGCTAGCAATGGATTAAAACCTCTACAATCTATGAGATAAAGAAATCTTTCCTCCTTTAACCTTGGGCATTAGGTATTTTGTCTCAGCAATGAGAGAAAAGGAAGACAGTGCTTTCTTAAGTCATTATAGTAAATCATACAAATCATTACAGTAAAGGACACATTGCCTCGGAGCCCTTTCAGAACCTCTCTGGCTTTGAACAAATTTATCTCAACACTCTGACCACTTTCTGAAGCAATTCTTTTTTTTTTCTTTCAAAATTTTATTGATAAACAGATAGCAATGAGACAGTTTCAAATCAAATCGGAAGTACAGTTTCAACAAATAATACACTGCATACATTCTTCTTAGTGGTTAATTGCTGTACAAGATGCGGACTTGAGATCCTATTTACAAACACCATTAGAACAAATCATTCTATTCATTAAGAGAATGCAACTATATATCTATCCTAACCACTTTGAATACACAGATACAAAATGGACACTCATCGGTATACCCCATTTTTTCTAAGTTCCATTATTGAATATTATAGGTGTGTAAACTCAGCAAAATATTCTAAAAGAGTCCAGAAGCCCATAATAGCATTGGGTCTTCTGTTTAACTGGCAATGTCAGAAATTATTGACCTGAGTCCCCCACAGCTCAACATAACAACATGGCTTTACTTCCTATATTTCATCTTCATACTTTTCTACTGGATGGCTAAGACCAAGGTAAAGCAGGACCTGTGCAACAAGAGTTGTAGCTTTCTGGTCTGAGAAGGTCAGTGAAATGCCCTCAGGATTTATCCTGAGATCCTGTACCTCAGATTGTAGAACCTTTGTCAGTGCAGCCATGTGGATGAGTCACGGCCAATGCTTGGCCAATGTGCTCTCTGTGAAAGCCTGAGAGAGTGTCTTCTCCCCATGTGACTCTCCTTAGGCCCACTCTACGTCATCGATCACTTTCCTCTTTGGCCCCATAATCTTCTTGGTCAGAAAATTTGGGACACTACTGAGGTACATGACGTTACAGTACAAGTTCTCATATGTCCTGAGTCTGAAGCAATTCTTGAAGATTTTTTTTTTCTGGAATCAGGGATTGAACTCAGACCCTAGGGCTTGCCAGGGAAGACCTTATTCCACTGAGCCATCTCCCCAGTCCAACTGAAGTAATTCTTGAAGTCATCTTTCCTGAATGTTTTTAGTTGTGCTGCTGTAGCTGCCTCAAAAACCCTGAATTGATTAAAAATGCTTATCTTTCATAGTCATTTTGGCTTTGAGGAAATATAAGTTGTATGATGCCAAGTACAGTGAATAATGTATGAGAACACATCATAATACCTTTATGAACCTGCTTTTCCATTGGATGGCACGGGGCAGCAGCATTCACTGTATTTTTGATAACAATGACAATGCTGGTGAAAGAGGAATTCCAGAACTTCTTCAGAAAATAGTAAGAATGATAGGATAAGTGTGTTGGAAGTAAGGGGAAATTTCTGATGGGAATTAAAGTCAATGCGTCTTCCACTATCATAAATTAAAAGCAAAACAAACAAATCACCCCTATACATTCACCATAATTTTTGATCATTCAATGAGTATACATATTTTTAGATTGTGATAAGTGCTACCATAAATAGATCGAGTGAGTACAGGATGCTCTTTGGATGGACTTTCAGGAAACTGGTGCTAGGTAGAATCATCTGGGTTGTGTTGCAGAAACAATAACTTCTTTCCCTTTCTCTCTTTTTGTGTAGTACTTGGGATAGAACTTGGGACCTTGTGCTTTCCAGGCAGGTACTTATGCCACTGAGCTGTTCCCCTGGCTGCTTCTGCCTCTTAATGGATCGCAACACAAAAACTCATTTCTCACTCATGTAGCATGTCCCTCAAAGTCAGCTAGGAGTTCCCCGCTTCCTCCCACTTGGAGGCTCAGGTGTAGAGGAGGGTTGTGGCGAGTCACATCTAGTTCTTAAAGGCTTCAACTCTTATTTGATTGGTTACAACTAACTCAAGAGCACAGGAACACCTCACTTGCCCTGTGTCTGGGAAGAGAGAGGAACCAGGATACACTTTAATGATACATTTGGATGGATCACTTTAATGAATACACAGAAACTCTCTGATATGAGGTTTTTTGAGCAAAGGTCTTAATGCAGAGAAGAGAGAGCCATGAGGTTATGGGGTGGGGACATCCTGGGTGGAGGAAACAGCATCTGTCAATACCTCAGTCTTCTAGCACTCACTGTGGAGTGTGTCATGACAGTGTTTGTGGAATGAATATCTTAAGTTCTAGGGCTGTCTGTATTGGTGAGATCTTTCTATTTCAGTTGCCCAAAGTGCAGGTATAGGTGAGGTCAGATTTGGAAGGAAGAGAACATAACTAATAAGCCCAAAGAAAGGTGGTTTAATGTTAGAGTCTCTCAATTAGTGAGCTTTATCTCTGGCTATATAATTTTTTTAAACCCGTATTCTGACAGACATTCTCCCTTAAGGAGCATCAAAAACAAGACAGAAACACCTAAATCCACTCTAAATGTGCAAGGTTTATATGAAAGGATCATAGAAAGGAAAACTAGTGTTTACTTATGTTGAATTTTTTTTGCCTTAGTATTTTTTTCCTTCCATATTTTTACTCATGTTGAATTACACCTGATGAATTTCATACTTGAAATGCCTTCATCACTGTTCATATTCTCTGATGAACAGCTCTGCTTTGTGCAGTATCCTCTGTAGGATGGCTCCTGACAAGCAGTAGATGGCTGATATATCCATTACTTTAGTATTGGTTGGCCAAGGGAAGGGAAAGTTTTGTGTCATTTTTCCTCAAGAATTTATTTTTAAAAGCACTTTTAGTTCATAGCAAAATGGAACAAACAGTACAGAGAGTTCCCATATAACTCCTGCTTTCACACATGCATAGCCACCCCCATATCAAACATCTCCCACCAGAGTAGTACATTTGGTACAGTTGGTGAACCTACATTGACACATCACTGTCATCCAAAGATTCAGTCTTCATTTTTACATATTCTATGGGTTTCAACAAATATGTAATGACATATATCCACCACCCGTATAACATCATGCAGAATATTTTTACTGCCCAGAGAATCCTCTGTGCTCTTCCTAGTCATCTTTCTCTAACCATCAAATCCTTGACAAACACTGATCACTTTACTGTCTCTTTCGTTTTGCCTTTTCCAGAGTGATATATGGGTAGAATCATATTGTGCATAGACTTTTCACAATGGCTTCCTTAACTTACTAATATGCATACAGTTTTTTACATGACTCAATAATTTTTTCCCCTCTCATTAACTTTATTGAAAATCAATAATTATATAGCATATTAAAATTGTAGACAAATATTGAAATGTGAAAGATATGGGATGTAGACAGAGTGAATTTTAGAGAAGTATTTCTGAAATGAATACATAGCACGAGATTAATAATAGATTGCACATTGTAAATAAATTATTTACAAACTTAAATGAACATAACAATAAAAATTGTCTAAAATAAAAATGAAGAGAAAAGAATTTGCAGATCAGTCATATAATAGTTCACTCTGTGCCAAAATCAAGAAAATCATATAATTAGAATTCTCAAAGTAGAAGGGGATAGGCAATAAATATTTAAAGATTTAAAATTCCTGAATTTAGTTGAAATTATACCACATTTCCAAGAAAAATAAAACTTTTCAAAAGAAATATGAATAAAATCATACCAAGATACACAAAAATGAAGTTGTCCAAAAGTAATTGTAAAGAAAAAGTCATTAAAGCATATACATAAAAATATTAGGTATAGAAGAACTAAATTAAATAGCATTTTACTCCCAGTAGAAAAAAAAAAGAGCAAATGGGTAAGAAACTAGACTAATTAATTCAAAGGGCTAAAAAAAGGATCTGTCTTCTAAATTTTATACTTAGCAAACATATTAACCTATTGAAATACTACGTGAGTACTTTGAATTGGTATATTTTCTCCTACTATTAGAAACCTTAAAAAGCATATTTCCATTTTCCATTGACTTTATATTACTTCTTCCTTTTCTTTTACACACACGCACACACACACACAGATACACACAAATATTTATATAACCTGACATAAGATTGATACTGTTTTGTGGAAATCTTCAATACCTTTTACTTTATTATTATTATTATTGTTATTATTATTATTATTTGTATTTTAGGAAAGGGTCTACAGGGTGTTGAGGGTCTCATTAGTAGATCGACTCTGCCTGTTTACCACCTCCCAAGACCTAGGATTACAGGGGAGCACCACCATGCCCAGTCTCAATTGCCATCTCAGCACTCCCCAGGGGCGGGGCTGGACAGCAGGCCCAGGGATCAAACCCCCAGCCACTGTGCCTGCTTGTAGGCACTTTAACCCACTGAGCTGTTTAGCTGGCTCTTCTAATGACCTTTTTAATGGGTTCATCTAATTTAATTATATTTTACGTAGTCCTGCATAACTACCATTTTGAGAGCTCTTTATTCTTTATCCAAGACCATTCAGCAACTTCTCTTGCTTTCTTTTTAGTGTTGAATAATATTTCACTGCCTGGATACACTATCTTTTAGGGTATGACTGTGGAGAGAATCTGACTTCAGCCTCATTGCCTGTCAAGAAGGTGAAATGGCTTTCATGAGAGGAAGAGTGAGTTTATTTGGTAAAAGCCAATGGTGAATTGGAGACCAAATGAAGAAAGGTGTTGACTCTGGAGAATAGCTGGCTGAGGTCACAGAGAATGAACTAAGTCAGAGTGGTAGGGATGGCAAAAAGCAGACTTCATGAGTGGTAGGGGATTTAACAGGGGAGCTAAAGAGACAGATTACTACATGGCAGCCATTGAGTTGAACAATAATTACATCCATATGAAATGCTAACTTTGGCAAAAATAAATGACTTCCTTCAGCTTATCCAGCTGGAGAGAACAGCATGAATAAAGACATGTAGGTGGCCAAGTACACACTGTGTGTGGAGAACCATATGTAGATCGATGTGGTTGGGGCGTGAGTGCTTGCATTTTAACCCTACCTCTTCTTCATTGGGATGCTAATTTGGGGCAACTAAAAATGGCACGAACTGGATTGTTGGCTCTGCCAGGTGTGTTGATGCTGAGGCAATGTGTCTGGATTTTCTGTTCAGCCCTCTGGTCCTCTGGTTTCACTGGTGGCCATCACCTAGGAGAGGGTGTCTTAACTGAGGCTCCTCATACGCACGATGCCTTCTCACATGAGGGGCAGTCTCCCACCTCTGTGGGCATGATGGGCAGTCAACAGGCGGCTCAGCATTGATCCTGCTAATGAATACCTCTCCTGGAACTGCCTTGGGAAAGTGTCTAGTGTCTGATGAGGAGGGTCAGAGGTCAGATAATGGCTGGGTTGCCTTGGTGACTTTGAATTTTTGTTGTTGTTGTTTGTTTTAGTGGGCTGGTGATTCCACCTCAGAAATCTTTGGTACCATGAACTAAGAGGACTTGGTGGAGCTTCTCAGTTAATGGATTTGAGTGTTCTTTGAAAAGCTGAAATTATTGGTCAAACACAAGATAACACTGGCCATTATAATAATTACAATAATGGTGGAAAAAACTTTTAAATTTCCAGTCTGGTATTATTTTACGGATACATAAATGGAGGCTGATGGTCTTGGCAAATATTAATCTTGCAGAAAATATCTTTCTTTTGTAGGTAAGGTAAGAGACATCCCAGAAAAAATGATTCTCACTTTTGAATCGAGTCTCTAGGGAACACAAGTTTAGGGAGAATATTTCTGGGAGCATTTGATTTTCATGCACCATTGTTTCCTGTTTCAATGTCCTGGAAATTGTTTCCTCTGCCAGAGTGCCCTTCCTGCCCATGGCAATGTCAGGGATCATTCTTTGTTTAAGCGGTGGACACTTCTAAGTGTCTGGAGAGCTAAAGTTGAAAAAGAAAGGAGAGGGCATCACATAAAAATGAGAGTCTGGAGGATGGGGCCAAAGCAATTGCTCAAATCAGGAGAACTGAAATGACATAAGGATTTAATCAGGACTTTGAGGTCATAGTGCTCAAAATTGAAAAGACCTTAAGAACTAGCTTACATCCTTCATCTTAGCTCGTGATTGAGCAGGGCATTTAACAGATGTGCCAAGGTGGCAGACGGCCATCTACAGAATGGCAAAGCCACCAACAGCAATCCTAGCCATAGTGGTTGCTTTGCACATAAAAACACATGTGTGTTTCATCATCATTTAAGTCCCAGTGTAACTGCTATCTCCTCTGGGAACCATTCCTTGTCATTTTCCTGGTAAAGTTTATCACCTCAAGTAACATTCAACAGACACGTGAGTATATGCCATCTATCAGGCCTTTTCACGGCAGCCAATACAGCCATAAACTAAAATGACAAGGTCCTTATCAGTGGGAAGTTTATTTTGGAGATGAAAAGACAAAAAATAAAAAGAATGAGTAGCAATATAAGAAAGTTTTAGGCAGTGACTTGTGCTGGGCAGGGAAAATAAAGCAGAGAGAGGTAAGAGGCTAGCTAGGCACAGGTGAGTGTGGATTGTGTCCAGTAGGTTGGTCAGGCAAGGTCCATGTGAGGAGATAGGAAGGGACCTGTGTGGAGAACGAGCAGAGGGTGACAGTAAGCGTCTGGAGCCTGCTGCAGGCGGGCTTGGCATGTTCAGATAACAGTAAGAAGACTAGAGTGGTTAGAGTAGAGCAATCAGATGGAAAGTGGTAAGAAGCAGGTTCTGGGAGGTTGTGGCAGAGGGCAACTCCTATAAGAATTTTGGCCATAGGAATAGTTTTGGATTTTATTCCAAAAGTGATAGGAAGGCATTGCAAGAATTTGAATGAAAGATTAATATAATTTTATTTTTTTCAAAAAATATTCTGCTTATGGTGCATTGATAGTGGAAGAGACTTAGAAAAGTCGAGGGGCCTTAGGGAACCCAACTGACAAGTTATCATAATAATCTGTGTGGAGATAAGCTGAATTAGCTGGTTGGTCTGGGAGGTTCTGGTGGAGGTGGGGAGAATGATCTGATTTAGGCTATTCTTGGAAAGCAGAATGTTCTGTCCTTGATGACTGAATGTGAGCAGGGAGAGGAAGAACAGTCAAGAATGAAGAAGACAGAATGACTCCTGGGATTTTTATTTTGGAATTAAAATTTAGATCTGCAGAAGAGCTATAGAGATAGTAGAGAGAAGTTTGGTGGACCTTTATTCATGTTGCTATAATGGATAAAATTCTAACTTTAATGCACTGTGGTTAGCTTCATGAAGAGAATTGCTGCTTATCAAGAGGACACCTGTCTTTAGTCTTCTTTGGTCATGTTATTATGCATTTCACACCAAGTGGAGGTAGCTATCTAGTAGATCACCTAGACACATGAGTCTGGAGCTCAGGACAGAACCTGAGCTATACATGCAACTGTCAGCATTTAGATGGCATTTAATGTCATATAACTCCACATTTTTATATATTTTGGTAGTTTCCATAATGAAGAGTTCAATTAAAATTGAATTAATGTAAAGAGCAAAACTGGTTTAGTAATAATTTAGGTCATGAGCCTGCAACTTGTCTACAAAGGGCCAGGTAGAATCTATTTTAGGCCTGGCAAGGCATATAATCTGTTACTACTACCCAGCATGGCTGTTGTAGGACCTGAGCAGCCCTAGAAAATATGTACATGAATGGACATGAGTGGTTTCTAATAAATCTTTGCTTACAAGTACTAGACAGTAGATTAAATTTGGCCAACTCCTGAGCCCTCTGGTGTTGAGAGGCTGGGAAGGTGAAGAGAAGCCAGCAAAGAGGCTGAGAGGGAGCAGCCATCAGGAAAACCAGGACCATGAGATGCTAGGAAGGCACTCCTGAGAAGGAAAGATCCTCTGTGTCAGCTGTTGTGAGGATGGAAGAGACACTTGTCCAGCAGATTTGGCAATATATAGTCTAGAGGAGAGTTTAATAAGAGTTTTAGTTTCCATGCCTGATTGGATGTGGTAGGTAAGGAGAACTATAGATGAAGACGAAGAGGCGGTGGCTATAGACAACTCTTGCAATAATTTTTGCTCTATGACAGAGCCCAAGAGTAGAGCATCATATAGTAGGGGCTTGGCAAATGGGGTCAGATAGGGTTTTTGTTCCTGCTTTGAAGGTTGTGTTTGTGTTTGCATTTCAGATTTGTTCTCTTCCTTTTGTTACAGCTTCTCTCTAGCACATGTTACTCTAGTTGCATATTTCACACTGTAACTTGCTTGATATCTATGTCTTCTATGAGCAGGGTTTCTCGATCTTAGTGCATTGACACCTTGGGCCAGGTGCTTTTCAGGATGTTCAGCAGTAGCCCTGGCTTTTTACCAAGTAGATACTCATTAACACTTCCTTCTGTCTCCATAGTTCCCAGTTGTGAGAACTAAAAACTGTCTCCAGACATTTCCAAATGTGTTCTGGACACCACTGTTCCTGGGCGTTACAGAGCTATAGTCTGAATCCCAAGAAGGCAGGGAATAAGCCTACTCTTCTTTGTCTCTCTGGTCTTTAACACTGCAACCAGGCATACTTAAGTGCCTAAGAAGCATTTTTAATTAATAGGTAAACTAATACAGTTCCTTTGCAAAACTGTATTTTGATTATCTGATAACAAAGTTGTGCCATACCTGGGTAACCAAGTGGGGAAGGGAGGGAAAGTTCAGCACAAAACTTGGTGGGGATCTAGGGTATGAAATTAGACTACAGAAGATTGAGTAGTTGTTTATAAGACGATGACCACATAGAGCTGTCATTTAGCATAAGGTTTCTGGACTATTGCGTTTTCCCCACATGCTTCTGTCCCCAGCTAGGGTGTGTTGCTGTTATGTTGTGTTTCTGAGAGCAAGCAGACACGAGCAGTGGAGAAACACTTCATATCAAGCGTGTTTATTAATTATGGATTCTACTATTTAGGGCAGTGCTGCTCAGCAAGCACTGCTCAGTCTCTTGTCAGAGACTCAAAGATGAGTGATCTTTTGGATCAGAATAATAACAGTACTAACAACTCTCACTGGGAAATAGCCAAACCAATTCACATTCTGTGGGGGTCTTTACCCCATGATGGTGAAGAACGGTGGAGGGACATCTGTGTGTGAGTTGCTCTCAGGGGAGCTGGAGATGACAGAAAATAGAATAAGTACCTCCCTCCCCTTGGACCTCTTTTGAATGTGGGCAGATGTGACAATGCTCTCTGACTGGGGATTCTCTGCAGTGTTGTCGAATGAATGGGTGAGTGGCTGTGCTTCACAGAACCTGCCTGGCTCTTGACTTCCTTCTAATTGTGTCTGTGCCCAGTGCTAGGCATGTTCTGTAGTTGTCCCTTAGTAAGACTGAATTGATGAAAACTGACTGTCCTAAGGAAAGGAGCCTCAGCACTCCAGACTAGAATACTGTTCTTTTTCTCTCAATCTTTACCACAGGCATGATTTTTGTAATATTGGCATAGCTTTTTTTTTTTTTTTTTGCTCAGGGGTTGGTAAATCATGATTCACCATCTGTTTTTGTAAATAAAGTTTTATTGAAACAGAATTACACCAATTTGTGAAAGTACTGTCTACTGATGCTTTATGCTGCAATAGCCAAGTTAAGTAGTTGCTACAGAGACTGTATGGCCCATAAAGTCTAAAATATTTGCTATTTGCCTCTTTATAAAAAATCATATTGGGGGCCTGGCCCTAGCTCAGTCCTTTAAGTGGCTGCTTCCACAAAGCTGTCAGCCTCAGGTTGCTGGAGTTTGAACCTCACAAGTCTCCCGCTGGCCAAAAGTGCCCTGAAGGCATTCGAGGAACAAAAAAAAATCATATTGACCTTTAATCTACATTATTATTTAATCAATTTTTTAAAAAATTGACTCCCTTTCTAAACTTATTTATTACTGTATAAATTGTCAAACATGCAAGTACAGAGAATATCTAATATGTGAGAACACTCAGGTACCCTTACTCAGTGTCAGTTCTTGATCAATCTCATTTAAAAAGAACAGTTTTATTGAAATACAATTGATGTACAAAAAGTATATAGTATTATCAGTTTGGATATAAGCATTTACCTATAAAACTATCACCACCATAAAGAGACATATCCATCACTTCCAAAAGTTTCCTTGAGCTTCGTTGGCTTGTTGTTGTTGCTGCTGTGAGAATGCCTAACCTGAGCTGTCTCTTAAAATTTTAAGCACATCACACAGTTCTGGTAATGATAGGCACTGTGCTGTCCAGCAGATCTTCAGCAACTGTTTATTTTACATCACTAAACTTCATTGTACCTCCTACAGCCCCTCATTTCTCCACACCCCCAGCTACTGGCAGCTGCCATTTTGTTCTGTGCCTCTGTGAGTTTGAGTATCTTAGATATTTTGTATTAGCGAGATCATGCAATATTTGTCTTCTGTGCTTGGCTTATTTTACTGAGCAGAAAGTCCATGAGATTTATTCATGCTTTTGCAAATAGTAGGATTTCCTTTTTGAAAAAAAATTGCATGGCCTTTAATTTAGGAATATTCCTAAGCCTGTGTTATCCATTTAGCTCTTGATGGATTTTTTTCCTTACTTCTTGGCTATTTGTGAATGATGCTGAAATGAAAATTTGACACAGTAAAGGAAAGAAGCAACAACATGAGAAGGTCATCAATGAACAGGAAAAATATTGGCAAACCATGTATCTGATTCGGGGTTAATACTCACAATGTCCAATAAAACTCTATAACTCAACAGCAAAATCAACTCAATTAAAAAATGGGCAAAGGGCTTGAATGACTACTCTTCAGAGAAGACATCCAAATGGTCAGTAGGTTCTGAGAGGTTCCTAGTATCATCAGTCATCAGAGAAATGTAAGTCAGAATCACAAAGAGCAATTGTGATATCAACTCACACTTGTTAGGACAGCTATTATCAAGAAGACAAAGATAATGAGTGTTGGCAAGGACTGGAGAGATTGAAACCTTGTACACTGTTGGTGGAATTTAAAATGGTGCAGCTGCTATGCAAAACAGTATGATGGTTCTTCAACAAATTAAAAATAGAATTACCAAATGGTCCAGCAATCCCACTTCTGGGTATGTGTCCAAATGAAATCAGGATATCAAAGTGGTATCTGCACCTCATTCTCATTGCAGAATTACTTACAATACGGTCCATCTTGTTTTTTTTTTTTTTTTTTTAATAAATATTCCCTCTTCCCAAACTACTCCTCTATCCCCCAACTAATCCAAGAAATAATGAAATAAATAATGGTTTGGGTATGTATTTCATATACTTTATTTCCTCATTTGTGGTAGACTAAATGCCTACTTATTAAAAATACAACCACTACGATTATCTGTGTGCCACCAGTATACCCTGAGTTGGAATATACCATGTTAAGGAGATCCTTGTAGAAGGAAGCTATGCGCACGCTCTTGTTTGCTTAGAAAAAAGAGACCACGGTGTTCTTTCCATCACTGTGACAAAGTTAGTCTGTGCCTGGAGCAAAAACCAGGACACACAAACCAACCATGAAATCAGAAGCAACCACAGCTCCGAGTCACCTTCACCAACTCAACACAATTTACAATACAATTGAGACTGACAGATATAATTGGATAAACAGAAAATAGAATTAAGGTAATCTATCGTAAGTGTACCAAATTCCTATAATGAGTTGCTTTCAGCAGTTGTGGAAACATATAATTACCAAACAAATTACATGTTATTTTTATCTAAGAAGCTAATTAAGTGTTCTGTGTAAATTATTATGTGGTGGCACAAGGATCTGAGTTGTACTAAGTACCTAATTGGAAAAGAGACAAGACCCGAGACTTTTACAAGGGAGTAAGACTGAGGGAGGTCATGACAAGAGGACTTGATCCTGAGACACGGAGTCCTGAGGAGCTGGGTGGGAACAGAGAAGGTTTGGGTGTTTGTGGTTGGCTTAACTGGAGCTGGGTGGTTGAGGTAAGTTGGGGTTCTGGACTTTGTGGTGCTTCTTCATATTTGTTTAAGACATCCTTTTCTTTCTAAGATAAGGTAGTAAAGCTCTGTTGGTTCCAGTTGATTTTGAATCTAGGTTCTATCTTCTTTGTGGCCCTTACATAACTTCCTCACTTGGCCCTCATTTGCTTGTGACTCAGTAAATCTTCCTGTACCTCCTTGTGAGATTGTGTCCTTTTGTACTCTGGAATTTAAGGAAACAGGCATTTGGGGATATACTCATCTTCTTTCTCATAACTCAGGACAGATAGTCTGGAAGGATGTCTCAATGAAGCTTTTAGCTGGAAAGAACCTCAAAAAACCAATCCTTATTGAAGGTTATGAGAGACCATCTTTTTTACCTAAATTGAGGCAGGGAGGAGAGTGGAGTTGCTGTACTTCTATTGGTTTAGATTGTATATAATGCTACAGTACAAAGCACCCAGAAATGGAGTTGTTAGACCAGATATATAGTCTCTGTCCTCTGGTGTTGAGCCATGTGACCTTTGGCAAGGCATCACTCCCTTTGGAGCCTTGGTACCTCATGTGTAAAATGTGGAAAATAGTCCTTGGCCTGCTTACCTTATAGAGGTGCTTTAAGGATGACACACCGTAATGAAAGTGAACATCATCTATAAACCTAAGTCTTAGTACAGAAAAATATTAGGATTGTTATTATTAGCTGATGGCAGCTGTACCAAGTTAGGCAAGATGGGCAGTGTAGCTGACAATACCAGAAATCAGTGTCCAGCATGGCTAGTCTGGATGTCACAGGGGAGCGGTCCCTCTTGTTTTTTATCTTGGTTTTTCTCTCTTTAGGCTTCATTCCCAGGTGCTAGAGTGGCCATCAGAAGTGTTGCACCTTAATTCTCCCAGTTAGGTAACTCAGAATTAGAGCTCAAAATCTCCTTTCTGATAGCTCCATCAAAAAGCCCAGTTCTAACGTTGGCCACCTTGGATCATGTGCCTAAAACTGAGTCAACTGAAGTGGCCAGTGGATGGAATATACAGGTGAGCCAGGCTGGTCACATGCATGTCTTTTTAGTTGGGGATGGTAGAGTTGCCTATTTGGGTAGAATGAGAAGTGAAGATAGATATTTTCTCCAAAGATGATACTTATTGAATTATAACACAAGAGCCCAATAGATTGAGAGTCATGAAGAACTTGGATTCATGTACTGACCATGCCACTTCACTATGAGTCTGGGTCTATTACTTCTCTTTTTGGGGACCTAGTGTTCAAATCTGTTAAATAGATTTAGGCCTGAACAATTTAAAAATCGCTTGACTTTTCTCCACAAGGAATTTTTTTATGATCATGCTTTCTTTTCTCTATGATGTGCTGTGTGTTTGGGAGAAAAATAAATGAATTAAATACGGGCCTTGTACTTCCCAGGTAGGTACTTGTACCACTGAGCTATATCTCTGACCTCATTTAGTCTATTAATTGGATTTTCTATGTACTTTTTTTTTTTTAAACACAAGTTATCCTTCTCCCACTAGGTAAGGCTTATCATAAAGAAAGTTTGTAAACACTGGACCAAGTCATGTCTAGTCTTACTACTGCATATGTGGCCAGTGGTCCAGCAGCTTTTCTATTTCCTCAGATATCTTATTTAACTTATAAATGCCAAACCCTACCCTAGACAGGCACCTGGAGCCCACATTCTGGCTGTGTGGCAGATTGCTTTTACTTTGTTCTCTTTGCAAAGCTCCTTACTTGCCTCCTGCCCAGGGCCTCTTGAGAAAAGCCCGCCCCCTTCTCACTTTCCTGCCCGTGATTGTAATAGGTAGACCTGTTCCTTGCTGGAAGATGCTTGCCCCTTACCTCCATCACTGAGAAAGGGATGGGAAAATGTTCTGTGCACAGCTTGAGGTCTTGCCTCTGTGGGAAGCAGCTGTGACTCCAAGCTTCTGCCTCTAGGCCCTGCAAAGAACAGCCTCAGCCAACTCCAGGCCTCCAGGCCTGTCTGTCTCATGATCTTGATTTTGACTTGGCCTGATTTGCTCTGTCTTGATCAGGTGTTCTGAGCCATTTCACACATGACTGGGCTTAGGCAATTGGGCCAAACCTGTTTTGTTCTTTTTCAGTTTTCTTAATTGCAAAGCTTTCTGTTTTCCCAACAGAGAACTTCCATATGCAGGATTCTGAAGTCTGAGCACTGTCAGGGTGGATATTATCTTCTCTTCATTCTTTATTTAACAAATCTTCCTTATGCACATTTTTCTATTCTAAACATTCCAATGATGATAATATATTAATAACAATAATAATAATAGCAGTTGCCACAACTGAAAATATATGATGTGCCAGGAACTGTGTTATGGACTTTATTTTTATTTTTATCTTTTGTATTTAGTACAGGGTCTAGAGGGTCTCACTACATAGATTGGAATTGTAGTGATCCTTCTGTTTTCAGCCTCCCAAATGCTGGGATTATAGGCACGTGACAGCATCCCAGTCTCAATCGTCATCTCAGCATGTCCGGGGGGGCGGGGAGGCTTGCACAGCACGCTGGAGCATGAACTCCGGCCACTGTGCTCTGCCTAAGCAGGCACTTTAGTCCATTGAGCTATCTGGCCAGCCCTGTTATGGACTTTAAACACCTCCCTTAATCCTCAGCATATCTCTGAGATGCTGTTGCTATGCTCATCCCCATTTGGCATGTGAGAAGATTGAGGCTCATGCCGAGAGTCTCACAACTGGTGAGAACTTGGGCCTGGATTAAAACCCAGGAGTCTCTGCCTTCTGAAATTGATTATTAGTCATGATACAATCAGCTAATTAGACTCAATGTGAAGAATCCCTTGTTCAGGAACTGTGACCCACAGGGCCTTTAACTTTTACTATGGACATAGGTAAGGTGTTTGTGTCCCTTGATGAGGACAAACTTGAGTCTCGAAATAAATAGACATTGTCAGGAATGGGTAGAGTCCAGGTTTGGATTCAGGATTTTACTCTGAATCAAGGACTTTTCTCTTCATCCAGGCTTTATAAACATTATCTGAAGGAGTTCACCTAACAAAGGAGAAGTCATGTTCAGTATTTGGGAGTTTATGACAAGTACTTTGTGTCTCTTATGGGTAGATTTTTGGCTCTCAGGATCAAACAGTGGCGTTTGGTTGCTCATGATCAAACAGTTTCACATGAAGTCTGCACCTTTTTTTGTTAATCATATCATAAATTGTCATCTACTCCTTTTAGCAATTTCATGGTTATCCCTATTTTACAGAAGAGGAAACTAGGTGGTTTGTGAAAGCCAGCCTTCTATTCCTGTAGTAAGTACCTGAGATAATCAACTATGAAATGAGGTTTGCTTTGACTCATAGTTGTGGAGGGCCTAATTCATGCTTAGTTGGCTGTATTGCTTTGGGTTTACAACTAGGCAGTACATGATGACAGGGAGCACATAGTGGAACTAACTGTTTACCTCATGGCCAGAACTGAGAGAGAGAAGAAGAGAGTCCCACAGTCACCTTTGAGGGCATGGTCCCAGGGATCTAAAACCTCCTATGAGGCCCCACCTCTGAAAGACCCCCAGTAGCACCACAATGGGGTCTAAGCTTTAACATATTGGCCTCTGGGGACATTTAAGATTTCAACTATAATGGGGTCCATAGTTCCTCACATAGAACAGGTGCTTCATGAAAATTTGTTGCTGTTTTCTTTTTTTTAAGAGGAAAAATTGCATTTATTTGAATTAGATCTGCGAGTTGTGGGCTAGGACTGTGATAGGAAGGTACATATTGGCCATAATTAAGCTATGGGAAGAGCTGCTTAAGGGGAGCTTGAACTTGATCTTGCAGTCTTTAGGAAGCTCAGGAAAGGATGTACAATTGGTTGTGTTGTGCAGGGAGGACTGGAAGCAGGAGAAAGCCTAAAGTCACTGCAGGCTTCCAGGTATGGGCAATAGGACTTTCTCCAAGGTGGAGAAGGTAGGAACCTGGAGAATACTCTGGAGGTCAGAAGATGTAATGGATGAGACAATGACTTTGAAGACAGACACAACTGATTTGAATCTGGCTATGCCATTTAAGAAGGTTATTTTATCTTCTCTGAGCTCTTTTCTCCCTCTAAAACATGGCTGATTCCTTCAACTTAGAGCTGACAACTGTACAGCGTGTGCCACTGGGCCTTGCTCCATCTCCTCAGCCCTCTCCTCTGTAGGCTGGAAGTTGCTAACTGTGAACCCCAATAATTCTACATGCATTGCTTTTTCTGGCTGTGGAAGCAGGCTTGGTCTACCTGCTGGGTGAGTGAAAGTGCTGAAAATAACCAGCAATGGCTAGCGGTTTGTAGCTAGGTACCTTGGTCCTTTGTCTTATGAGCAGAGTGACTGCAGTGTCCATATCCCAGATGTTTCCAGTGGTACCAAGGTTTAGTTTTTCTCATAATGGGCACTTGCTGAAATGTGCATATTTGTTGTCTTCTTTTTCTTTGTGGTCTCACTTTTTTATTTTTTTTTTGGTGGTACCAGGGATTGAACTCAGGACCCTGCAGTTGCCAGGAAATCACTTTTTTTTTCTTTACCAGTGTTTCCTGAAGTAATTTCTGAAACAAGTCATTGGGAACTTGATGTCTTTTCTGAGGGTCTCAGGTCATAATCATGATCAAATGAAATACTATTTGTAAAATTCTTAGCATAGTCACTGGGTAGTACCTGATAAGTGGTAGCTACTGTCATCATCATCATCATCATCATCATCATCATCATCATCATCATCATCATCATCATCATTGTATCATCCTCTTCCTCCTCATCCTCCTCTTCACCATCATCCTCATCCTCCTTCTCCTCCTCCTCTTCATTATCATCCTCATTATCACTACCATCATGAAGGTGGAATGAACTGATTCTTTTAAGCCAACTGCACTGACAGATAAGTACATCCAAAAAGTGAAGAAAAATGTGAAGGAAAAGGTCACCTAGAATATGTGAAGCAAACTATTGAAATGGTTTCTTTTGTAGGAAGATTTATTAATTATTAACCAGTGTGTTTCACCTTTATTCTTTGTCTAGCATCATGCACAACTGGTCTCCAGCTCAGAACTAGTCGCATGCCCCATATGTCCTGTGTTGCTCCACTCTGATTTGTCCATTTTGATTTACTTGGAAAGAGAAATTGGAATTGCCTTTGGACTTGGATTGGTTTCATTGGATCCAGTTGAAAGAGAATCTTACCCTTGAAATTCTTGTTGCTATTCGATCTTGTATTCCTAGCTGTGGATTCGAAAGAAACTTCCTCTTGGACTTTAGTTATTTTAGCTTTCATCTGTAGAATAGGTAGAATTTTAGTGCATGTGCTGTGGGTTGATATTATACTTTAATATTTGCAGTGTGCACTTCCAGTACAAATTAATGAGCTTGCTGGGAGGGTGGGACAACAGAGCACCTTCAGAACTGATGGTTGAATGGTGGAGTGGGAGGGTAGAGGGAAGGATGACGGAAATAGAGTGCTGAGAGGCTAAGTCTATTTGCCCCTGGACGTGCTCATTTGATTTACATATGTTTCCCTGAACCTGGGAGCTGGACAGGGGATGTAGAAATGCACAAGAGGCTGTCTTGACTGTTAGGGACACAGCACAGCGATGACCAGTTTTGTGTGTCCATTTGATTAGGGTTCCGTTCCCAGATCTATCAAACCCTAATCTGTGTGTGGCAGTGAAGATGTTTTACAAATACGATGAGAGTTTAAAATCAACTGACTTTAAGGGAGATTATCCTAGACCACCTGAATGGGCCTGCTCCAATCTATTGCCAGGCCTAAGGAGGTAAGCTGTAGATTCTCTAAGAAGAGAAAATTCCATTTAAGGATAGAAGCTTTTGGTTCTGCCTGTAAGTTCTAGCATACACTGTTGGTTTTGGGCTGGTCTAGCCATTCCCCATAATCATGTAAGCAAATTTCTTATAATAAATCTCTGAATATGTATTTCTTTCTTTCTTTTTTTTTTTAAATTTTTATTTATTTATGTGTGTGTGTGTGTGGCCAGCTCAGCCCACCAGGGGGCGGGGCTGGCTGGTATGTGGTGCTGGGGGATTGAACCGCGGTCCCTGTGCTTTGCTAAGCTTGTTCTGTGTAGGTGTTTTAGACCACTGAGCTATCTCACCAGCCCCTGAATATGTATTTCTTACTGGTCTGTTTTTCTGGTGAACTCCAACTTGTACAGTTTTTGGTGCTAGCCAGGAATGGATTATTGATAGAAGTGACACTCAGAGAAGTAGATTTGGCTTTGGACTTGGATACTGAGTAGAGCCTGAAAGGATTTAGAGACACACAGAAAAGGTTTAGCTTTCCTCTAATAGACTATTAATAGAAATGTGCTAACAAATCTGAGGGCTCAGAATGCAATGAGGAGCATGGTGGAAAAAACACAGATCATGAGAGAGAATCCCTAATTCATCATGAACAAACTTGGTAGAAATGCAGATGTTACTCCAGTGAAGGATGAATGCAAATAAAGAACATGTCATTTGAAAGTGGAGGAATGGGGACCCTTGTTGTACAATGAACAGAACGTTTCATTGAATTGTGGTCTACAGTTTTGTGGAAGCCTGTACTTGTAAATGATGAACTTAGTTAGCTGAGGCAATTTCTAAGCAAAATGTTGAAGTTACAGCCTGATTTCATCTTGCTGCTTTTAGTAAAATGTGGGAGGGAAAAGATGGATTGAGGACAGAACTGTTAAACAAAAAGGAATCAGGATTTGATGACTTGGGAAATTCTCAGTATATCCAGATTGCAAAAGATGCTAAAATTGGGAGATTCATAGTTAGAAAGCATGTTAGGATAGTGTGTGTGGACAGTCTTTTGCTAGTTTTTTGGAAGGATGTAAAAGGTCATGATATTCATTCACACAGAGGGCTATTTCAGGAGATTAGGTGTGTGACTCATGGATCCCTATTAGCCATCCAGGCAAAAGTCAAGAATAGAGATAGAATTACCCAGGAAAAATAGGTGGGGGATATTCAATGGGTGAATCCCAATGACATACACAGGAGAGCCATAAGATTTTTGAAATTTCGTAACAGCAGAAGCATTGGCAACTTGGGCTGAAGAGAACAGACAGAGGAAGAAGTGAAAGGTGACCCTCACATCTCAAAATTCTACAGGCAAAAAAATAGATCTCCAAAGCTACTAGGCTGCAAATATTTGCTATCCCTCATGAAAAAAGAAAAGATTATTGTGAGCATAAAGCTTTAAGCCCAGAGGATAGAGCTGTAAAAGATGGGTGATTATTTATAGGCCTTGGAAGCTAACACTTGTTTGCCAAGTGGAATTTATAAATTGTGCAAGTGTGGTAACATGTTATTTCCCCCCATTGTTTCCCTGTTTGACCAGGAATGTCCACAATTGGTATTGTGCCTGTTCCACAATTGTACTTTAGGGCCAAATAACCTGTTTTCCAGTTTTATTAGTCCACATTTGGAGAGAAATTTAGCCCCAAAATAAATACTTAGAGTCTTATACATACTTGATTTAGGTGCTTACGGTGATGAGATTTGTAGCTTTTGAGCTGGTGAGCTTTAGATGAAAACTTTAAACTTTGTTGATGCTGTGATGAGTTGAAACTTCTGGGAATGGGGTGAACATAATTTGCATATACAAAATTTGAGGAATCAGGCTTTTTAGTTTAGCAGTTTAGCAGAATACTGGCCTTCCAAAGATGCCAACTTTCTAAACTCTGCAGTTGGTAAAAATGTTTTATGGCAAAAGTAAAAGATGTGATTAGGTTAGGCATCTTTCCATATTGATTTTTTTTTTTTTTTTTTGTGGAACCAGGGATTGAACTCAGGCCCTTGCACTGGCTAGGGAAGCGCTTATTCCACTGAGCCATTTCCCCGGCCACATCTTTCCATATTGAGATGAATACTTCATCTAAGTTATCTGAGTGTGGTCAGCGTAATCAGAAGTGTGCCTAGAAAAGAGATGCAGATGTCAGTGTTGGAGAAAGATGTGGCAGCGGAAGTAGAGGTCAGAATGATGTGACCACAAGCTAAGGAATGTGGGCAGCCTCTAGAAGTTGGAAAATACAAGGAAAGGATTCTACCCTAGAGTCTTCAGAGGGTAGTTCCAGGAAGCACTTGACTTCTGACTCTGAGCACAATAAAGTAATAGATCTACGCTATGTTTTCACTAAGTTTATGGTAATATGTTATAGCAGCAGCAGGAAACTAATGCAATCTGTAAATTGCCAGGCCTTCCAATTTATATTTTTTTCTACAATCTTTTAGAATATAGGTATTAAATTTCCCATTTTGTAGTATGGAGACTGAGGCATTAAAGATTTGGGTAAGTTGCCTAGAATTAAAGAGCTCCAAGGTGTGGTAAGTCTGGGATTTAACTCCATGTCCAACTAGTTCTAACTTCTGTGGACTAGCTAGGTCTTGTATGAAGTGCCGAATGACATGATAAGCAGGTTAAAATATCACGAAGACATAGCTTAGTGTATGGCTTGACACGTGAGATAGCACAACCTAGTGTAAACATATATGGCAAATGTTTAGGTACACTGGAGCCAATTCCATGAGTTCAAGTCCCATTTGCCACTTTTACTGGCAGAAAGTTATTTAGCTTCTCTAGACTGGAGTCTTCTCTCCTATAAATGGGAATTATGACACCATCAGTCTTATAGGGCTATGGGGCTTAAAAGAATAAAGTGAATAACATGCTTACTATAGTGCCTGGCACACAGTAAGGGCTCAAAAGTAAAATAAGAGCAGTAATAACAGTAGTACTGCTAACACCACCACCACACTAATACTAATCATGATGGGTTATTCTTCCTGTAATATAACTGTCAGTAGAATTCTACTGGGGGAAAATCCATGATCCATGGTGGATAAGGGATATAATCACGTTACAAATAGAGGAAAGAGCAGGTACCCTGAGCTTTGATGCAACATGTTACCCACATCCCATGGATTTAGTTTGCCATGTCTGTAGCCATCTGGAGTAGCAACTGCCAGGACTGCTCGTGAGTAACCCTAATCACTTGGTCTCATCACCTCTGAGTAACTACACAGTTCATTTGATGTAGATTCCCAGAAAACCATAAATAGACAAAGCCTGACCGGTCTTGCTGATTGAAGCCCAGGACCAGATTCCAAATGGTTGCACTCTGTGCTGTCCTGGATCTGTCTGGCTCTTTCTTTGGTTTTGTAGTGACTTGACTCCCATGTACTAGGGCCAGGTTGCTCCAGAACACGTGTGGGCCAGTCTTTCCTGCTTCTTAAGTTGGGCTGCTCCCTTCTAATTCTTTTTATGTATGCAAAAGTCACTTCTGTGGAGACTTCCCTGACCTCCTTGGTTGGCATGGGGGCCCTTCCTTTGTGACCTATCACGATGTGCTTTCCGGCTCAGGTCCTATCACTATCCTTGACGCCTCCCCCGGAAACCTAGAAACTTCCTGAGAGGGAGCGAGTTCTCTCTCTCTCTCTCTCTCTCTCTCTCTCTCTCTCTCTCTCTCTCTCTCTCTCTCTCTTTGCTATTATCTTGGAAATTTTAAAAACATCAAATGAATAATGAAATGAGACTGGAGTAGTTTCTGGGCTCTGCCAGGGAGGGACCCCTGGCTTCCCACTTCCCCTCGGATCTCCCCTGAGTTGGTTTGCTTCCTTCTGCATGTGAATGCATCCCAGGGAGGAGCGTGCACGTGGGACGTGCCGGATGAGGCTGGTTGCTTAGCACCTCCTGGCCTTCACCACACAGCCCACTCTGCATGCTGTTCCTGGGCTTCATTAAAACCTGTTCTCCACCAGTCTCAGTGTTTAATATTTATTGATCGCCCACAGCATGCAAGCTGGTCAATAAGTGTGAGCAAGAACTGCACTCTATGCCTTTCTGATCAGCTTGCTGTCCCCTCTTTTTATCGTTCCTGCTCTCAGAATCCTGCATTTGGGCCTTGATTCCTCCCACACCCCCCAGCGTCTTTTAACAAAGTCCTAGCTATGGAGATGCGGTAGCTGACGTTCCATTTCATTTCCCTCCTGAGCCTTGAGGGCACTGGTTTTTATATAGCTACCTCCTTCCCTGTTACTCCTCATTCCCCACACTTCTCAGCAATGCAGAGTGGAAGAGAGGAGGCTGCCATTGGCTCTGAGTTCCAGCTCCCTGGTAGCTCTGCCCGTGCTAATAGCATCTATATTAGCATAATCCCTTTGACTCCCCAAGCTGTTTGCTTTCCCAGGGATCTGCCTGAGCCATGCTTCTCTGAAAGTCCTTAATGAAGTTATGACAGTGGGTGGCGGGAGATGGGAAGCCGGGGAGGAGAAGGGGAGAGAAGTCCCTTGGGTTACATCCCTGTTACTCAATATTGTTGAATTGGATTCTCAGCATTCCATCATGTGATGTTTGGATGCTGGGAAGGGAGTTAAATATAGATTTCCTCCTTTTGGCATTTCAGAAGGTTTATATAATGTCCTGTTCCTTTTGACAGTGGGGAGAAAGAGAATAGGATGCGGTGGAAGGTTGGTTCTTGTCTAGAGCTCCATTCAAAGTAAAGTCTGCTCAGCAGCCTGACCCATCTGCCTACTCGAAGGATGTTCTGTGAATCGTGTTTGCAAAGACGCAGGTGCCCCTTTGAGCCTAAGGATCTGCTCAGCTCAAAAATTCTATTAATTCTATGATTCTACAAGTAGCCTCCACAAGAGTGGGTGCTGAAAATAGATCAGCCGTGTGGCATGCCCTGAAATTGCCTGGGTTACTGATTTGATTTTTCCCTCAACTCCTTTCTGAACCTGGCTTGAAAATTCAGCTTGTTTTGCCATTTGAAACGTGCCTTGGAGTTCCAGGGCCAGCATTCCAGGGACCAGTGTTCAAAGTTTAGCCCCATCATTTCCCAGCTGTGACCGTTCCTGAATCTCTTGTCTGTTTAGAGTCTCATCTTTAGCATATTCTTGCACTCCGGGCTCCTCCTCATCCCCTTCTCTCCTTCTCTCC
>NW_004524597.1:1555105-1560203 GCF_000260255.1 Octodon degus
TTCTTTCTTTCTTTCTTTCTTTCTTTCTTTCTTTCTTTCTTTCTTTCTTTCTTCTTTTTGTTTTTGGAGCACTAGGGATGGAACCCAGGGCCTTCACATTGAGCTACCTTTTATATTCCCAGCATTTTTTACATTTTGATACAGGGTTTCACTATGTCCCTAAACTTCCTAGATTGGGCTTGAACTTGTGACTCTCCTGGTCCAGTCTCTCAGAGAGCTGGGGCCATAGGGGTGCATTACTACACCTGGATCTTGCCTCCTTCTGGTTTTCCTTCTTTTAGTAAATAAGCCTGCCTTTCATGTATCTGTTCAAACTATAAACCTAGGAGTCATCTTTGATTTCTCTCTCCCTCTCATTGCCTACATCCACAAACCACAAACAAGTGCTGCTAGCTCTTCTTTTAAAGCATATTCATAAAACACTTCCCCATCTTTGTTGTAAATCCTTCTGAAAACCACAATCAATGAAAACAGCATCTTCTCCAGCTTGCTTCCAGGTGGGATGTTTGGCAATCAATGCATGGACACTCAAGTGTTTAAAAGGAAGAATAAGGGCCAGGGAGATAGCTCAGCAGCATGTGTGCCTGCCTGGCAAATGCAAGGTCCTAAGTTTGATCCTTGTACCACCACCACCACCACCACCAACCCCCCCCAAAACGCACAAAAACAAATACAAAAAACCCCCAAAACCCAACCAACCAACCAACCAAACAAACAAAAACCAAAAACAACACATAAATGTCATTCTTATTAATATTTTCCTATAGACTCCCATTTTACCTAGAACCAAAATCAATTTCTCACCATGACCTAAAAGCCTTGATGTTGTCTTGTGAATCTTCAAGTAAAAGCTGTTCTTTTTTCCTCTAGTCCCTTCTTTTTCTTCCTCTTCTCAGGGCCTTTGCATTTACTGTCCTTCCTGCCTGGGATCTTGTCCATGGCTGTATTCTTGTCATCATTCCAGCTTTATCTCAGAAGTTATTTCTTGTGGTAGGCTTTACTCATTCATTCTCCAAATTCAAGTAGCATCCACCTGGCCTTTACCACTCTTCAGCATCATGTTCTCCCATGGTGCTGCTCTGTCTAAACATTTTTTTAAATGTTCTTGTTTTTAAATGTATTTTAAGGGGTGCCCTTTGAGATCAGGAATTTATTTGTCTTGATCACCCCTGTATACTGAGAGTGATGCACACATAGTTGGTGTTTAAGAAATACCTTTTAAATTAGTATATGAGTGGCTGTGAAGATGAAATAAGAGCACACACACACACACACACACACACACACACACACACATTCTCACATATGACAAACAGCATCATGAGCAGTAGTACTGTTAGCAGCTGGGAGCAGGTTGTCCGTCAGGCTTCAGCTGGATGAGTCCTCCCTTGATTTTATTATGTTCTCAAGAAACTTTTCCTGCCTCTTGTTGAATAAAAAATGCTTTAACTTCTCAGCTACCTCATGGGCTTTTGCATCTGTTCTGCATCTGTTTTTTAACAGACTCACTTGGCACATGGTGCTTTTTAGAGACATTTAGCATGCAAAGATATTTATGAAGGAGGGATTCTCTTCTATTTTTGCCCAGTCATCTGTCAAAGAGAGGGGGAGCAGAAAAGAGGCACTCATGATTCATACTCTTGCCCGGAGATGCTGCCCATCTCCATCCTGGAAGGGTGGGGTGGCGGATGGAGAGGCGCACTCCACATTCTCAGGCTAGTTTTAGTGAATGAAGCATCACACTGGTGATTTTGCCAGGCTTGCTGCTCTGTAACTTGGCCTACTTGCTGTGGTTCACACTTTCCAGATGGGCTATTATTACAGCCACTTCTTTCAGAAGGACCTTAACAATTCCTTTTTTTTTTTCTTTTTAACTTTTTTGACCAATTTTGCCTGCTTACATCTAGTAATCTGAACAGCTACTTTGAAGATAACCATATGCAATATAACAACTATGGTTCAATTCCTATCATTTTGCTTAGTGAAATTCTGTATTAATTTTAATGTTTTTCTTTTTCTATTTTTTATTCTTTTCAAAAGAAAGAGTGAAGCTATGAACCTAGTAGAGCATAAGCCATAAAAATCATACTCAATTTTGATACCATTCGCCAGTTAAGACCACCCTTGGCTTTGCTACTTCACTAGAAATTTAGAGCTATGAACAGTTAATAGTTACACTCCTGTGCACACTCATGGCCATGGGTTGGTACAGCAGCAGAGCACACCAAAGTCACCCAAGCCACAGGGGCACGCGGAGTTCATGGTAGCTGCAAATGTGAGATGCCCAGCTGTCCCCTTCTTGTGGAATCATCGTGCTGCCTTCCCAGCAGCGACGTGTGGCTGTCAGCACGGAATATTGACCACCAGGGAAGCTCACCTAGGCTTTATTTTCCAGAGTCTGCCAAGACCTATAATTGGTGTCCCTTGTGGCTCATCTTCTGGATGTTGAGCTGCTACTGCCTGATCCAAAATCCCTACCCTGAATCACATGATTAGCCAGGCCATGTGATCTAGGGCTACTGGCTAAACAAAACCACAGAACACTTCTAACCAGGCACCCAGGCACGATATTTTCTTCTTCTTCTCCTTCTCCTTTTTCCTCTTCTTCCTCTTCTCCCCCCTTTTTTTTAAAGAAATACACCAAATGATAATTACATTGAAAAATTCTTTTCAGGCAATAAAATTGTTTACTATATCAACACTAAACTGGATGTTCCTCATATGGATGGTATATGCAGACAGTAGTGGCTCTATCTCCTGAAATTATCTGTCGATCCCACAGATATTTACAGTCAGCCTTTTCTATTCATGGGGTCTGCATCTATGGAGTCAACAAAATGAGGATTGGAAAGACTGAGGTAAACATTGTACTACTATTAGACATCTGCAGACAGCTTTTCCTTTTCATTGTTTCCTAAATAATACAATATAACAAGTATTTTCATAACATTTACGTTGGATTAGGAACTATAAGTAGTCTAGAGATGATTTAAAATATATAGGAAAAGGTTGTATGTGAACACTACGCCATTTTTATAGAAGACATGTGACAGCTCAGCGGACTAAAGTGCCTGCTTAGGCAGAGCACAGCGGCCAGGGTTCCATCCCTGGCTTGCCATGCCGGCCCTGTCCCCGGGGCGCACTGAGATGGGCGATTGAGACTGGGCGTGGTGGTGAGTGCCTGTTATCTCAGCACTTGGGAGGCTGAGGACAGGAAAACTACTACGAGTCTGATCTACGTAGTGAGACCTTATACACCCTGTAGACCCTGCCCTAAAATACAGGCAAAAAAAAAAAAAAAAGTGAACTTCCATAAGTTTTGGTGTCCAAGGGAGTCCCAGAGTCAGCCTCGCCATGGATACCTTGGGATGATTACATTGTGAGCTCCTTACTTGCTAATGTCTATTGGCACAGAGAAAAAGGACATAGTTCTTTTTAAAAAAATAATTATTTATTTGATCAGGGACTTGCTATGCAGTTCAGACTCCTAGTGATCCTCCTGTCTCAGCCTCCCCAGTGCTGGGATTTATAGGTGTGTACCACCATGCCCGGGGTTCTGAGGCTGACACAGCATATGGTACTGGGGATCAAACTCAGGTCCTTGTGCTTGCCAGGCAGAAGCTTAGACCTTTGAGCTACCCCCCCCCAAGACTTTTTTTGAGACAGGGTCTTGCTATACAGTTCATGCTGGCCTTATGCTCACTTTTATAACCCCTCAAGCTGGTCTGAAACTTGGAGTGAGCCTTCTGTCTCAATCTCCAGAGTGCTGGGATTACAGGTGTGCGCCACCACGCCCGGTTCCAGGGCTGGCATGGCACGCCAGGCTGAGGATTGAACTTGGGTCCTTGTATTTTCCAGGGAAGTGTTTATATCTCCCCAGCTCCAAAAGACATAGTTCTTATTGTTAAAAGGCTGAGGAGACATTAAAAAGCAGAAAATGATGCATAATTATACTATAATAGTACAAGAAATGATGCTAAGACTTCTTGGTATGCCTGTTCTAGCTTAGTTGCTGATGAAACTTTCCAAGGATAGTTATGATTAAGCTGAAATTTGAAAGACAATTAAAAGCTGCCTACTCTGGGGATTGTGGGTTGGAGAGGAAGTGGTTTAAGTGGAGGGTTATTAGGTGCAGTGGGATGGAGGTAAGAGAACTCATGTTGAGTGTAAGGAGCCCCTTGTTTTCTTGAATGCCAAAGCTCACAAGTGATTCATATTAAACAAATAGTCAATCAAAACCCTGATGAGGGCTGGCCAGATAGCTCAGTGGATTAGAGTGTTTGCTTAGGCAGATGCACAGGCTGGGCATTCCCGCCAGAGTGCAGTGTCAGCCCCACCCTTGGGGTGTACTGAGAAGGTCATTGGGTGATTAAGATTGGGTGTGATGGTGCGTGCCTGGAATCCCAGCGCTTGGGAAGCTGAAAACAGGAGGATCACTACAAGTCTGATTTGTGTAGTGAGGCCTGTAGACCCTGTACTAAATACATTTAAAAAAAAACCCAAAAAACAAACAACAACAACAAAAAAAAATAAAACCAAACCCCTGATGAGTCCCTTGTCTTCTACCAATTCAGTAGATTTTGAAACCAAGAAAATGTAGCTTATTAGGAGAACTCTTGGTACCTGTTGACTTCAGGAAGTCTTTAGACACACACACACACACACACACACACACACACACACACACACAAACAAACCCAGACACAATGAAAAAGGTTAGGTGGGGGCCAGGACCGAGAGCTTTGGCTTTCTGTGACTGAGGGCATCTCTAGCCCAAGAAGACATGGTCCCTTTTTCCTGAGGGCATCAGGACTTTAGGATGTGACTCAAAATTCCTCAGATCTGGCCGCTCCCTCTCCAGAGGTGGGAAAGGGATATTTTTTGGTGCTTCAGGCTGAATCGTTTGGTTTATAAAAGCAGAAAGATTTCTGAGACATTTTGGGCATGTGAGCAGGTGACTCACAGATGTTCTTAGAATTATATTTCAAAAGAGATAGAAAATATTTTTGGCAGAATCAGATGGTTGCTTTTTTGTAGTTCTTTCTTTCTTTCTTTCTTTCTTTCTTTCTTTCTTTCTTTCTTTCTTTCTTTCTTTCTT
>NW_004524597.1:1560303-1580364 GCF_000260255.1 Octodon degus
TTGTCTTTTCAGAGAGTTCAAGAAATGCCCTAAAGAATCTTAAAAGAAACCAACAAAAGCCAGGGGAAAATGTTAACTCTATTTGCCAAAGGGCTACTCACTTTAATATGTAAAGAAGATTACTTATGGATAACCTGGGTTTGGTTCTGTGTACCTGTAATCCCAGCCCTTTACGAGGCTGAGGCAGGAGGATTGCAGGTTTGAGCTCAGCCTGGGCAACTTAGTGACACCCTGTCTCAAAATAAAAATAATACAAATAAGAAGGGATAGGAATATAGTTCAGTGCAAAAGTCCTGACTTTTCCTTAATACTGATAAAAGGAAAAAAAAGCTTGCTTATACATAAGGCAAAAGACAACACTCCACATGTATCCCTCAAAAGTTCATACGTAGGAACCTTGATTCCTGATGTAATGGTATTGAGAAATGGTGGGACTCTTAGGAAGCAGTTAAGTTCTTCAGTGTATTTAATGCCTCCCTCAAGGTTGTGGGCTATTGAGAAAGCTGGTTACCTCAAAGGGGGCACAGCCTCTCTGGCTCTCTCTCCTATATGCGCCCACTTGTCTGCCATTTCTTTGCCATGTTATAAGGTAGTGTGAGCTTTCACCAGGCTCAGCTGCTCACTTGATCTTGCATTCTGCTTTCCAGAACCATGAGCTAAATAAATTTCTTTCTTTTATAAATAAACTAGTCTCAGGTGTTCTGTTATAGCAACCAAATCCAAACTAAGACATCCTAAAAGGAAAATGGACAAAGAAAATTAGCAAGTGGTTAGAGAATAAAAATGTAAAGGCTAAC
Organism: Octodon degus; assembly: GCF_000260255.1. Taxonomy (NCBI): domain Eukaryota; kingdom Metazoa; phylum Chordata; class Mammalia; order Rodentia; family Octodontidae; genus Octodon; species Octodon degus. The sequence continues at coordinate 1,561,101 of NW_004524597.1, forward strand.
AAATGCCTGAGGAGATGTTAAACCCTGATAATAGTACAAAATCCTTGAAATGTAATGACGAAATGAGTAACTAATGCAAAAATGTTAAGGGAGCTCTGCATTCTTCTTATAGTTAAGAAAAACAAAGTGACAAACAGGAAAGCAAAATAGAGCTGTGGGAAGGGGCTTTCTCCGAGGCCCCTGACTTTATTTTGGTGGGACAGGAGAGGGAAAGGTGGGCTCCTGCTTGTGTGCCCTCATTTTGTCCCCACTTCCTGGCTCCTGGCTTCCCTGCAGTGTCCCTGTGTCAGGCCTCCCATTCTGAGTGGGAGGAACTTGCTGCAGTATTCAGTAGGGAGCTGAGTTCTGGGAGAGGCTGGGCTGTAAGCATCCTCCTACCCAGCTCCTTCTCCAGCTCTTCCTCCATGCAGGGTGCCTGAGTTTTTTGGCAGAGGAAGAAAATGCCCTCCTTCTTCCTTGCAGTGAGTAAGGCAGGCTTTCTCTCTGGGCCTTTGAGCCCCAGGTAGGCCTAGGGCTTAGCTGGACAGCCTGGGATCAGGAGCCCTGCTTTTTGTGGCCTGCACCTGCATGTGGTGGAGGGATTGTGCCCTAACTCTCTTGCTTTGCGTTCAGCTTTCAGACTTGCTGGAGGAGACTCTCCTGCTCTCTGTCATGTCTTCATTTGTATACTGAGGGAGGCTGCTGGTGCAGTTTAGGTTGGGATTCACTTGTTCTCCAGGCTCACTGAGCTTGTGGTGGGTGGCTGGGCTGCTTGGTCACTCTATCCCTCACTTTGCTCAAGGGGAGACGTCTCACTTGGAGCTTCTCTGCCCACTACCACCTGGAATTCTGGGGGAAGCCAAATGGTCCTTGCTTTCTCCAGGGCTTTGATGGTGAAATTCTGCGCTGGGTTTATGTGCCCAGAATCCAAGGCCTTTCTTCTCTGGTAAGAAGCAGAAGATAATAAGAGGTCATTTTTTGACCATTGTGAGGCTTCACTCTTAGTGTGCAATCTGTAGTTTTGTGAGATGTGCATAAGATCTTTCTGTGGCACCCTGCAGCCTTAAGAATAAAATCCATTGTCCTCACTGTGGCTGACAAGATGTTGCATGATGTGGCTTCTGCCTGCTGTCATGGGCTTTGTTTTCTATATTTTCCTTCTTGTTTTTTCTAATCCCAGGGATTTTGCACTCTCTCCCCCATGCCTGGAATGGTTTTCTCACTAATCTGCACCTGGTTGACACCTTCTCATTCTTCAGTATGTAGCTTAACTATCACTCCCTTAGGGAAGCTTCCTGATAATCCTGCTCACCTCTTTCAGAGGAGCCCTCTTCCTTTAACTATGGCAACCGTAATCTGTCTGGAGGGTTCATGTGTTGAGGGCTATGCATAGTGGTTTCTCTATATTTCCTTACTTAATCTTCATAGAAACTCTATGAATACTGTTATTCTGAGCTCTGTTCTACAAACAAGGAAGCTGAGATGGAAGGAAAAACAAGAGGGGGCACATGGGGGTGGTCTGCAGAGGGTGCGGGGTCAACCACTGTGACCCCATTGACCAGCTACATAAACGTTTTTCAGACCCTCACTCCTCAAGCTGTTTTCCACTGACCAGAGGCCTCGGTGTCCTCTGGGAATTTGTTAGAAGTGAGAACCTTAGGACCTGTTCCAGGGGGACAGAGTCAGAATCTGCATTACCAGAAGCCCCCATCTGATCCCAGCTCTGTTGGAGTTCGAGAAGCGCCTCTCCAGAAATCCTGTGACTATAAAGCAAGTGCGACCTCACCAAAGTCAGAAGCATTTAAGGCCCATGAGTTTGGTTTTTTCAGAACAACCTGTGGCTCCAGTACTTTACACGTTGGGTATCAACCAGCCACTGCTGCTTTTGCTTGAGGGAATGAATGAAGACAAAGTAGTACCTTCCACAAAAATGAAAGCAAGTTGAGCTTGCAAGGTTGATCCAAGTCTGAGAAAAAAAGAATCTGCTGTAACACACAGGATCTATTGGCACAGTGTTAAGGCTCCGTAAACAGAGAGTCCCAGGGTGGGATTATAGAAGTGTCCCTACTGCCTGTGACAGTTTGGCAAGCTGATTCATGGCTTGAGAAGGTAGTCGCCTCATCCCACCTGGCCTGGGACTTACACATCTGTAAGCTTGAGAAGAGTAAAAGGAGCCTTTTTCCCCTAGTGCTGGGGTCAAACCTGGGGCTTCATACATAATAGGCACAGATTTTCCCACTGAACTGTATCCCCAGCCCCGAAAGAGGCCTTTGATTCAAGGGACACCGACCCTATTTCATTGTGTCACAGGGGAAAACTTTGATTTTTCTTTTTTGATGTAACACACTGGCATTGCCAGAGATGTATCTGGTCGCGGGTGCAGGATGATCCTTCGACTCTTGCTCTCATTTATCAGGTACTCGAGGCTGCTCTCTTAGACACCTGAGTCCTTAAAGACAAGGAGAGCTTTTATTTTTCTTCACCTTTCCCATCCATAAATGCCCCAAGGGCCTCCAGGCATTCACGTGAGCGCTACCAGTGATGTATGTGGCTGTGTTCGAGTCAAAAGGATGAGTAGTTGTGTGGAAGATGATGGATGTTGCATGTCTCCGACTCACCTCACTGCGCCGGGCAGAGTCGCTGACTCTGCACAGCTTCGTGTAGGGTTGGCCATCCAGCAGGGGCCCAAGAAGGTCAGCTCTATTTCCGCATTACGTTGCTACTCTCTTTCATCTCCCCAAGTTACATTTCGTATGTTATTCATCTAATTCCTTATTTTTTTTTAAAACGTTTCCTTTTTTAATTTTTAGGGACAGAAGAACCTTTTAGGAAATAAGCATCAGAAACTAACTAATCAAAGCAGAAATTTTCTGGGTGCAATCTGACAGCAGCGTGTCTCTAATGACCTTCAAGACGATCACATGCTCCAGGCAATTACAGGATTTGGGAGAAAATAGCTCGTTCTGAATCGCCTAACCTGATGCAATGTCCCTCACTTTGCAGCGGCTCCCCCCACCTCTGCTCTTTGTAGCTTCCTTACCAAAAGCTTCCTGAGGGAGATTTCACTTGGATTAAAACTCTTCCAGCTTTAACGAATTGCAAAGGGGACAACCGATGCTAAAAAAGGGCATCTTTCACCTGGTGCCAAGGTTTTTTCTCCAAGTTTTTTTTGCTCTGGCTGCAGAAGGTGCATAATAATTCTGACTCCGGCCCATATTTAGGAGGGAATTTTGCAGCTGGGGCTCCCGAGTGTGGGTGCAGTTGGAAAAAAATTATAGATCTGTCCATAGTTCACCAGTTTCACAGCTGAAAGTGTCAAGAAAGGGCACTGAATAGACCCCAGATGGACTCACACTTGAGGGTGGCTGAAGCTTACCTGACAGGGAAGCTTTGAGGAAAAATTTTCAGCAGTGAACGTGCATGCTCTGACATTATTATTATTATTATTATTGTTATTATTATTTTGTACTGGTGATCAAACATCAAACTCAGGACCTTGTACTTGTTGGGCAAGCACTTATGCCATTGGGCTATCTCCCTGGCTGACTAATTTAATTAAACCATGATTCCCTCTTGTTTGCAGGGCTATACAAGATTTTATTTGTTTAGATTGTGCCATATAAAAATAGTGTTTCTACTATTTGAATTTGCCAAGGTCAGTCCTTATATTAAAGTGCCAAAAGTTTTAGAATTTCTTCACCCTCTCTTGTTAGAGAGAGTGGTTGTCTTTCTATGATTGTCTGTGTGCTTTGCTACAAGCCATAGATTAGAGCAATCCCCACGTTTCTCTGCCAGGGAGAAAGCAGCTTCCTGAGGTCAGTGTGGGCAGCATGGCATGGAAAATCACCGTGGGCAGCTGTGTCTAGCCAGTGTTTTTGCTTGTGTCGGGAGCCTTTTGCCCTGCTGTTATGGAAATGGGTGGTGAGCAAGAGCCTTTGTGTTCCTGAGCTTCTGGAGAATTTCTATTTCTGTGGTCACAGGGTCCTAGAACAGGATTTATGAGCCTTGGGTTCTGCAGGTCACTGCTGTTAAGATGATTTCAGCGATGGTAGCTGCCTATGGGGTAAACTCAGTGCTTTTCTAAAGAGCAACATCTTCCCCATTAAGAGCTTCTGAGCCAGGGGATCAAGTTTTGTGATCTTTTAAAAAGTTGTTCCCGAGCAAGAGGTGACCTTCTCCCAGCAGGCCAGTGTGCATAAGCCAATGATTAGGTGGTGAAATAGCTAGGTGACTTTTGGGTCTTGGGAGTGGAGTGATCCTGCTGCAAGATCCACCTTCATCCCATCTGTGGTTGACACTAAGGGCCCGGGAGTAGGAGTGATTGCAGGACAGTGTTCTAGGACGTCCACGGCGCTGCTGTACTCATGGCCCCTTCTTTCTGTGCATGGATGATATGACCAGGGGTCCTGGACTGATTAAAATACATCCAATCACCAGGCTTTCTGATGATTCTGTGGCAAGGTTTAAAGAGATGAGCTTTAATGTAGGACTTTGAAGTTAGATATTAGACATTGAAAAGGGTTTTTTAGGTAGCTTTGTGGTGGAGGGGATGAAGAGAAGCCAGAATGAGCAGAATTTAAGAGTGGTCAGGAAAGACCTATGGGTGGGGATGTGGGGTGAGGACCCTGGGAAGGAGGCAGTAAGAGACTATGGAGTGTGGGGGGACTATAAAGGTTTTCCAGAGGTGATCTAAATGTACCCTTATGAAAATAGTTTATTATTAAGCTAAGTAGGACTAGCTTTGGGAACCCCAAAAAATACCTGCACAAGAGTAGGAAGACAGAGAGAGATGCTCTGTACACTCTAGAAAGGAGATCTGTGTGTGGTATGCTTGAGATACACACACACAAATACACATACACACAAACATGTGTACATACACATATATGTGCAGATGTGCACACATGCATAAGCCCTTATCACAGACACACACATGTATATCACGCCTCTTAATGAGATAAAAAGAAATAATTCTAAGAAAAGTAAAATTCTATAATTAAATTCAGAAAATTAGTGTTTCCCAAGTTAGGAAGCTATGGAAAACAACTTGTTGGGTACAGAGTACAAGAGAGTACAGTAAGAGGCGGAAGATTGGAATCATGAGAAAACGATGAGTTGATCAAGTTGGGTAGGAACTTCCAGTTAGGGTTGGGTTTCTCAACTCTAGCTCTATTCATGTGGTGATGATTTCTTTGTCATGGAGACTGTCCTGTGCAGTATAGAACACTTAGCCATCTCCTGGCCTCTTTCTAGTAGAGGCCAATAGTCACCCCCATTTGGATAGCCAGAATGTCTCCATATGTAGCCTACTGTTCTCTGGGTTCAAATATAAACTCCTGTTGCTAATCTCTGGATCAACCTCCTTTGTCATGGTTTCAGTGTAGATATCCCCCTAGAACCTCATGTAGTCATGGGGCGGACTTCTACAGTTTGTGTTTGATTCGTGGTCCAATGCTGGGATCATGGGCACGAGTGCTACACCTGCCTTGGGGTGAGTGGCCTGCATTCAATCTAAGGGGAGGGGATGAGGCTCGCTTTCTCCTCTTCCTTTTTTGTTCTTGCTGCCTTTGTTGTACTCTGACACTAACAGTGACCTCTCAGCCATGCCACCTTGCCTTGGAGCTAGCTGATCACGGAACTGAAACTTCCACAAACTATAAGCTAAGTAAATCTTTCCTTCCTTAATTTTGGGTCTTGGGTATTTTGTCTTAACAAAGAGAGAAAAGTAACCAAGACCCCTGCAGTAAGACATTTTGTTTATTTGAATCTACCATTTGTGCAATACAGTGGAAGCTACAGAGTTTGGAAAGGCAGTTCCTGACTTGGATAAACTAACAAGTTCCTGGAAAATATGAAGCACCCAATAGCTTATCAAATACAGCTGAAAAAGTTCGTCCTCTGGGAAGAACAGCAAATGTATCTGTTTGTATGGAATGGATAAAGCATATACTAATTCATAGTATATTTGGATAATGATGGATAATGTCACCAATCAACCTCCAAATATCAGTGGTTTAATGCAAAAGTTTGCATCTTGCTTATGTAGCAGTATTCCTGGTTGAACACCTTTCCTTCATGAAGTAATTCAGAGACTGAGACTTCTGTCGCACTGTAGCTCTTCCAGTCCTCAAAGATCACACAGTCTTCTGTCTCTAATGAGCAGAAGAAAGAATAAAGAGAAGCATGCCATTTTTAAAAAATAGAGCCCTGCTTAGGTGTGACTTGTTCATGCTCATCTTCCTTTGGTGAAAATTCGACTCATTGTAGTTTTCAATCAATTGGAACACATCAGTATTAAATTGGGCATCTTGTATCAAACTTTGTGAGATTGTCAGCCCATGAAAATGCATGATCAGGATCCTGGCCATGTGGAGTACTTCCTTCATGGTGGGGAGAATTTTGCACTTTTATTCACAGTTTGGTGGTGATTCTTGATTGTTCACTTGATTGGCTTGAGTGATGCCTAGAAAATTAGTAAAGCACACTTCTGGGTGTGTCTGTGTGAGTCACGGGAGCGTGACCGCCCTCTGGTACCCAGTCTCTTCCTCTCTGGCTCTTTCCCTGCTTCCTGCTCCCTAAAAGCCATGTGCGGAGCAACTTTCCTCTGCTGTGCCCTCTATTCAATATGCTTCTTCCTTGCAGCGAGCCAGTCATGAACTGATGCATCTGAAACTGTGAACCCAAAAAATCTCTCTTCCTTTACATTGGATGTGTCAGGCATTTTGTCCCCACAAAGAAAAGCTGAATAAAACTAGCTCTGAAAGGGATCCAGGTCTTCAGATCCAGAAGCCTGTCCTCTTTCCTTATCAGGACTGGAAGATAGAGAGTTTCTACATTCCAAGCACTGAGCACAGAATTAAATGTGTAAATACTTGCACCATAGAGGAGCAGGTGAGAAAATGATGCACATTGCTGGACTCTTGTAAGTTAGGGGGTTTTCCTGGTCAGACAGGAGATGGCAACACACATGCTTACAGGGCTGTACTCTGTTCAGCACTGGTGTTGTAGGGATCACGGTAGAAGAAGCTCTATTTGTTACACTGAGGGTGACAAGAATTCTCTACTTTTAGCCAGAGATAGAAGTGACAGAAGTCTAAGTCAGAGAACCTCTAGTCGAACAGGGAAATTTCTCTGGTCAGATAACTAAAAAGCTCAAGCAGACTTGACTTTCAGCAGGGTGGAGGATCCATGCTTATCAATGTCATCAGAGGCCTATTTCGTTTCCTTTGTTGGCTCTTCTTCCTTCTCTGTTAGGTTTATTCTTTGGCAGAGTTTCCTCAAGTGATGACAAAGATGGTACCAGCAGTACACACATTCATCCTTCAGCTTGTCCACCTCAGTGAGAAAAGGGCCCTTGAGAAGATCCTGAGGTTGTGCATCACTGGTCAGCACAGTGTCACTTGCCCATCTTTGCACTAGCCACCATGGCCTGCCCCTCACTGGCGTGTCGCATGGCACTGCTAGAACAAGGCACCTGATATACAAGGATGGAAAGGCTGGAAGGGACAGCTTTTTCAGTAAGAATCAGAATGTTGCTACAAAGATGTGGAAAGGGAAGCCGGAGGAGTGCTGGCATCCTACATCTAGTGTTTTTCTAATCTTGCAGAATGGATTGGGGTAGTTTTGCATGTAGTCCTCATTAATATTCTCCTGTGAACTGTATGAGATTAATTTCTGTTACAGACCCCTCCCGAGCTGCAGCCCTTGGCTTCTTGTGGATGCTGTGAGCTAGAGGAGAGGATATTATTTAGGTTTGAGCTAGTGGGGTCATTACATCCCCCTGGTATCAGGAATTGGTTCAGGGAAGGTTAGTTGGCCCAGGAAAAGCCAGTGAGATGGAAAGAGATTTTAGTTCAAATGAGTGAAAGACACTATTGCTTCATCTTTAACTTTATATTATAAAAACTTCTAACATATACAGTATAATAATAAGCAGATGTAACCTTCACATAGCTACATACTTCAAATGCCTGAGCAGTATAAATGCACAGACAATCTTGTTTCATTATATCGCCACCCACAGTGGATTATTTTGGAGCAAATTCCCAACATCATATCATTTAATCTATGTGTTTTTCAGTATGTGCCTCTACTGAGAAGAGCTCTTGGGGAAAAAAGATTTGGCATTTCCTACTAAAAGTGAATCAGAAAATGTAGGGAATAAATGCGCGGTAACCATTTGGCAGCAAGGACAGAAGCCAAATCCCAAGGACAAAATTTGAGCCTTGAATTCACCTATGCTTGAAGTAAACTTTACCACCTTTTCTAGTTACAGGAACCAACATTTCCCCTTTGGCCATGTTGTTGAAGCCTTTCTGGGCCTTCTTGGTCTACCCTGGGGGCTGCCTGAAGTTTGAATGGATAGTTCCCAAGGGTATGATGGCTTTCCCCCTCAAGCACAGCCATCGTTCTGCCTAAAGGCTTTCTGTAGTCATGGGATTGTGCTTTGTTCCTGCATAGGCAGATCAGAAGTGTCAGGGCATAAATATACCCAGGAGCTACCCTCAACCATGAGGGACACCATCATCCCAGCTTCCTTGCAGCTCGGTGAAACAACGCTGAGGTGTGCCCTACACTGTGTGCCAGAGCCCTGGTGGTACTGAGCCCTCATTATCCCCGACTTTAACCTTACCTGTAATGCACCTGCTATTAGCTTCTTTCTCTTGTTGCCTTCCTTTTCTGTTCTACACCATATTTCTTGTGATTGCCTCCTAACTACACCCTATGCCCCTAGTTTCTAGCTTTTTGATTTGCTGTAGAGAAAACAACCAAGGACAAATTTTTCTTCTCCCTCTTTTTTCCCTTAAGCATCTGCATTTCCATTAATAATCATTCTAAAAGAAAGAAAAGTGTCCTAAGTAATTATGCTCACATTTCCCACCTCCAGTATTTACTTGGGACATGAAATAATGGATACCTCTGAGACGTTCTCCCCACTCTCCATGCCTCCATCTGTTCATACAAAACGCTTTCGGCCTGAGGATCTTGCAGAAACCAATCAGGTTTCAGGAATCCCTGGTTTTCAGTGACTCCACCTGCAGCATCTTAAGGTCCAGGTGCAGGTACCATGGTCACTTAAGGCTCTGTTGAGTAGCATGTGCACCCTGCAGGGTGTGGTTCAGGTGCACACACGGAAGGACTTTCAGCTGATCTTCTCAAGGCAGGCTTTCAGCACTGATGACAAGGAGGGGCTGGAATGGCAAGGGAGGCTGGCGTCTCTGTGGGGCCACTCTTAACATCTCTCCTATAATCTAGAAATGAACATACACAAAGCATTAGTGAAACAAGTTGCCTCACAGAAGAGCTTCAGAAGCATTGTGCAAGTTAGCATTTTCAGTCCATAGGAAATAACCAAGTAAGCTGGAAGAGCAGCAGCAGCGGCAGCAACAACAACAATAATTTAAATCATCCAGAGCAGCAGGCACGAAGTCCAGGTACTTTACTCGTAGGAGAACCAAGGCCTCACTCAGGCCTTGGTTACTCATACTTTCCACACAGTTCCCACAGAAGCACCACATTTTAAGCAAGGAGGCAGCCCACGCAGCAGGAGCTGCAACTCAGAATGGTTAATGAACCGGACAGGAATTGTGAAAGCCTGGAAGAGGTCACGGATCCATCCTACGTGGGAATATGGGCCTAGTGAGTCCAACTTTTTTTTTTCTAAAAAGTTGGGATTTTTCAAGTGAAATAAGTTCATTTTTATATGTCAAAAAAGATTTAAATAATTTTTTTAAAAAAGCAAGGTGCAAGCCTGGTACATTAGGGACTTGACTTTGCCCCACTAACTCAGGCATGACTTGTCCATTTTGCCACCACTGCTCCTACTCAGCTCAGAGGAGATGCTTTAATTTTAGTTCCTTGGTTATTAGATTACTGTGTGTTCCTTTGAGCATGAGGCCTCAGTTTTGTCTATGTTCTTGGGAAATAATTGTCAGAGAAATCAATGAGTGCATCATCCTTTGCAGAAGTCTCTCCTATCGTGGTGGCGTGGGCAGTGTCCTCGGCTCCCCGAAGCAAACTTGCTGCGCACATCCTGGGATCGATGGGGCTGGTGCCTGGGGGCTCCTGGGGATGCAGAGGATGTGTCTTCCTCCCGTCTCATGTGTTTGCTCAATCAGCTTTCAAAGGTTACTGCTTCTCCGTGGGTGGCTGGCCTACAGCATCCGCTCTCTTCTTTGCTTGATTTGGCTCATTCTGTCTAGGCTGGAACCTTGGAATCTGGAGTCCTCTTCGCTGGGCACGCAGTGTCCTACTTGGGCAGATGGAAAATCGCCTGTTCAACTCTGTCAAGCAACCAAGCAATCTCTCCTGGGGGGCTTTCCCAGGAGTGTTTCAGCATTAGTAGAACACAAGGGCAGTGGTAGGTCTTGGTTAAGAAGGACTGGGCATTTCTCTATCTTTTAAAGAAGTGTTTCAATATTTAGAAAGTTCATTTTATTTATTTTTGTCTGACCTCAAGGGTGTTATATATCAATTATTCTAGAAATACAGATTAAAATTATAAATAATTCTGGGGCTGGCCAAATACTGCAGCAGATTAATACACCTGCTTAGGCAGATGCAGTGGCCAGGGTTCAATCCCAGTTTGCTGTGCTGGCCCTGCCCCCAAGGTGAGTTGAGTCAGTGATTGAGACTGAGTGTGGTGGCACGTGCTTGTAATCCCAGCTCTTGGGAGGCTGAACACAGGCAGATCACCATGAGTCCAATCTACACAGTGAGACCCTGAAGACCCTGTACTAAAAATCTAAATAAATAAATAAATGAAATAAAATAAAATTATAAATAATTCTGTTACGCATTAAGCATAATGGCATTTCCATGTCTGTTTCCTTCCGCATGTATGAATGTGCATCAGATGATGTGTGCATATATGTAAGTCTGTGTATACATAGCTATGCAAACATATAAAAAGACAAATGTATAAATACGTGTCCATAGTTGAACATAATGCAGATATGTAATTTATGCCAGTTTTTTTATGAGCAGAATGTATTTATTGAGGGAAAGAAATCTCCTGTCTGAGAGAGGGACGGGGGAGGGGTCCCGAGGGGGTGTTCCCCGGGAAGCTGTCTCTTCCAGGGACTTTTATAGAGGAAAACCATGTGGTGAGGTGGGCCTAAGGTGGTGGAGAAGACATGGGAACTCGCTTAAGTGGGCATGAGGTGGGACGAAACTATGGTCAACCAATGAGATTACAAGCACCATTGCTCAGGTAAAATTGAGTAAGTCTAGGACCAAATTGGGAAGTGAGTCATGTAGCAAGTGGGCAAGAATATGGGACAGGGTCTTCTCCTGTTGGGGGTTGGGCCAGTGACTCATTTGGCCTCTTTCATGGAGACTGATACCCATGTAGAATATCAATCCCTGATGTCCATCCCTAGGGAAATATGTAGCTGCGTTTGCTCTTTTTGTCTTGAGGTCTGGCTTTCAAGTTTATGCCAGATTTTTCACTTATGCATCATTTCTTTTTTTTTATAATTTTAATTTTTGTGGTACTGGGCATTAAACCTAGGGATTTGTACATGCCAGGCAGGCACTCTCCCACTGAGCCACACTGCCAGCCAGTGCAAGCATCATTTTTTTTTTTTTTTCAGAACTGGGGATTGAACTCAGGCCCTTGCACTTGCCAGGGAAGTGCTTATTTCCCTAAGCCATGTCCCCAGCCCCGCAAGCATCATTTCTAATGACCACATAAAGCCATCTCATGGTTGGGCTTATTTAATTTCTTACCCAATGCTGGATGTTTGGGTCATTTTCATGGAAACTTTTATTAATATAAATAACACTGCAATAACATCTCTTCGCATAAATATATTTATCATTGTTTTCTCAGCGTTATTCCTTTTAGACATAGAATTAGAGGCGATTCTTGAGAGAACCTTAACTGATTTCAATAAATTCATTTAAGAGCTGAACTGATAGTATTCCTAGCTCCACTGAATTGGAGAACTTAGCATTTTACAGGAAAGGTTTTAAAGTTTAGAGTGTATCTCTTACACACCTAAATGATATTTAGACCTAGGAGAAAAGGTTGGAGATCCTCCCTCATACTAAATGTGTTTTGCTCCCATAAGAGTGCTGCTTTTGGAGATAGCTCCTTCTGGTGTCACCCAGAAGTCAGTTCTCTCCATGTGTCTCAGGTTTAGCCTCTGGGAGGAGACCTGCCCAGAACACTAAGCCAGGACATGGCTTTTATACATGTCCTCCTGGATGGGCATAGTGATTGATATTCTAAATAGGTATCTATCACCTTGAAAGAACCCAAATGAGTCACTAGTCAACCCCCAACAGGAAGAGACCCTGTCCTATATTCATGCCCACTTGCTATGTGATTCGCTTCCCCATTTGGTACTGGATTTAATCAATTTTACCTGAACAATGGTGCTTATAATCTCATTGGTTGACCATAGTTTTGTCCTAGCTCATGCCCACCTAAGCGAGTTCCCATGTCTTCTCCACCACCTTAGACCCACCTTACCACATGGTTTTCCTCTATAAACGTCCCTGAAAGAGACAGCTTCCCGGGGACCACCTGTTTGGGCCCCCCTCCTGTCCCTCTCTCAGACAGAGCTTTCTTTCTCTCAATAAATATATTCTGCTCATAAAAAAAAGGCTGGAGGTGTAACTCAGTGTGAAAGCCCTGGACTCAGTCCCTAGCACCACCAAACAAACAAGCACCAATTTTTCAATCATCGGGGGGTGGCTCTTAGACAGGGAACAATTCAGGAACCCTGGCTTCTTCCACCTTCTTGTTTTTCCACTCATGTGTGGCTTCTGAGGCCACTGAGCTCATTTACACTGCAGTGAAGGGAAGGAGCACCAGGGATGAAGGGCCACACAACTCCAGGAGGGAGATGGAGTAGGACTCAGGTCACTTCTGCAGACCATGCTACATGACTTCTCCTTATCTCATACTTGTCAATCAGCAAATCCTGTTGGCTCTGTCACCCAGCCACCCTTTGCTGGGCCAGCTGTGCGCTCCTCACAACATCCAGTCCTGGTCATCACCATCATCCCTGTGGGCCACTCCAATAGATTCCTAATGGATCTCCTTTTCTACTTTTCCTTCTGTCATTTGCATCCTATACTCCATTAAAATGATTCTGTTAAATGCCACCTGACTTATGACATTCCCCAGATAAATACTGTACAAATTCCATTTGAATTTATACTGAAATCCAAACCATCTTTAGTATCTGTGAGGCCCCATGTACTCCAGGCCTTGTCCCTTTTCATCTCACTTTTCACCATGTTGTCCTCACAGTTGCTGCTCAGATGGTTACCCTTCGCCATTCACCACCTTCTAGCCTCTGCATGCACTGCTCCTTTTGCCCAGAACTTTTTCTGGTTTATTCTGCCCTTGACTGGTTCTTTCCCACCTTTCAGATTTCAGCCTGCCTTCATGGTAAAACCCAGTGGATTATGATGTGCTGCTTTTTGCTCTACTTCGCGATGTGATATGCTAATATTTTGTGGGATATTTTTGTCCTATTCATGAAGAGTATTAGTCTATAGTTTTCTTATGATGGCTTTGGAATTCAGCTAATCTCATTTTGTGAGTTAAATATTTCCTCATCCTCTACTTTTAAAATGATTTCTGTCTGATTGTTTCATTTTTCTTTAAATATTTGATAAAATTAATCAAAGAAGACATCTTGGCTTGAAGTTCTCTTTGTGGGAACATTTTAAATTATAAGCTCTATTTCCTTAATTGGCCCAGGGCGGTTGAGATTTTCTACTCCCTTTTGGAAGAGCTCTGGCAATTTGTGTCTTTCCAGGAATTTTTATTTATTTCATTCAGGTTGTCCAGATTATGGGCATAAAAGTTTTGCGATATGCTTTTATTTTCATTTTAATATCTGATATTTCTGCAGAGGTGCTGCCAAGTGTACCTCTGACATTGGTCTCACTCATTTTTTCTTGATTGATCTTTTCAGATTTATTAATTTTTATTGATGTTTTTCAGAGCCAGCTTTGAGTTTAATTGATTTTTCTGTATTATTTTTCAGTTAGTTCTTAGCCTAAAGGTCTTCTTAAGGTCTTTTCCTGACATCCTACTGAAGTGGCTGGCCATTTCTCTGGTCTCCTCTCCCAGTATTTAATTTGTGCCTCAGCCCCATGTGCACTTCTTTATTTGCTCATTATTCGCACGTGCTTTTCTGCAGTATCTATATTTATAGATATTAGAGAATAAGTCAGCCCAACATGTTAGTGTACAGAATGAATTTCTAAGGACACATGCAGCAGTTTGCAGATGGAGTGGAGAAAGAGTATTTATAGTGGTTAACCGAGTACACTCTAGAGTTTAGCCACTTCAGCTTTAATTCTGAACTTACCATTCAGTAGAGGAAGGTCCTTGAACATGTTAGCCACCTTCATCCAGCCTCAGTAAGATGAGGATCAAACAGGGCTTATCTCACAGGGCTGTGAAAGATAAATTTGAATGTAAGTATTCAGCCTATTGCCTGTTACATAGTAAGGGCATAATAAATAGAAGCTGTTGTGTTTAGCTCTCTGAGAACCATCTTGTAGGATAAAGTTCTGTGGAGAACGCTTGGGGAAGCCATGATGCATACCATGTTGGTTCATGATTTTGACACGAAGGGCATGAAATCACTGCATCACTGCTCCTAACAACCTGTGACTGAGGGAGCCTGGCTGAGTGCGTAGAACATGCTGCTTCTTAGAGTGCTTTGGGGCTCTCACGTGACTCCTGAGACAAGCCAGAGGCCTGTGGTTTCCATTCAACCAGCTCTGCTAGTTGCCAGCTGTGTGACCCTAGAGCTAATTATTTAACAGCTAACATCTCCAAGTGCCCATTTGCGCTTGTGTAACATGAGCTGGTGAGCAGAGTGCTTATCCTCAGCTTATGGAAGGGTTAGAAGAGACAGCGCCTGTTCCCTGCATAGGGGGTGTCATGGTTTGGGGTTTTTGCAAGGCGAACAAAATATAGTACAGAACATATTTTATAGTGAATCATCCAAGAATCATATATAAGAAGTGCAGGAAATCTGTCCACACACATAAACACTAAAGAATCCAGCTGATGACCTAGATCATAATATCCTACATGAGTCCACCTGAAGACCTAAAGCTCATAACAATGCCTTCCACAAGTCCAACTGGAGAACTACAACCCACAACAAAGTTTCATGCAGGCCTGTTTCATGGATCTGTGCTCAAAAGGTCCAAAGGCCAGTGCTAGAAGGTAAGAAGTGGATGCCAGTGGAATGAAGGATCTGTGCTAGCAGGCTGAGGGATCTGAACTGGAGACAGGAAGCAATGCTCAAGGTAAGCACCAGAGGTCCCCCAAAGGTAGCACAGCCCTCAGCAGCAGTGAGGTCTCAAGTTCTTTCAAGGATAAAGAAAGCTGAGTTCTGGTCAGGGAGATTTATTTAAAAATTTTTTTTTCATGTATTTAGTATAGGGTCTACAGGGTCTCCCTACGTAGATTGGACACATAGTGATCCTCCTGTTTTGAGCCTCCCAAGTGCTGGGATTACAGGTGTGCTCCACCATGCCCAGTCTCAATCGCCATCTCAGTGTGCCCTGGGGGCGGGTTGGCACCGCACACCCTGGATTGAACCCTGGTCCCTTCGTCTGCCTAAGCAGCCACTTTAATCTGCTGAGCTATCTGGCCAGCCCTGAGGAGTTCCCATCAGGAGAGCCAACGTGACAGGCTTCTCCATCAGGCTTAGCAATACCCCTTCTTCCCCTCCGGATCCAGGAAGTGATGCTCAAGATGAGGACCAGTGCTCCTCCAAAACAAACTGTAGCCATTCTCAATGATAATGAAGTACTGAGCTCCTCCTCCAACAAGAACAGCCAAGTTCATTGGGAAAGCCAGCATGACAAGATCACCCAGCAGAACAGCCCAGGAGAACCAAAAGCTTCCAATAGCTTCTCCAAACGGCATCCCTAACAGTGTTCTGACAGTTTCTTCTGTTCTGCCTCTTGTGCTGCTGGCAACAATCCTCAGGTGGGCCTCCCACACCCAGCACCATGCTACCTCAATTCAGCTGGGTGCAACAAGTTGACCACCAGTTAGCTATCCACTACAGGGGCTGTTCCCTCAACCTCTGCTATCCCCAAAATGTTAGCCCTGCACCAAAGGGGAAACATCACCCTGGCAATCACCTTTAATATTCTGTATCCCACCCCCTCCATTGGTGTGCTCAGGTGTCAGGTTCTCAAAGATACCTGTTAGGGGCTGGGGAGATGGCTCAGTGGAATAAGCGCTTCCCTGGCAAGTGCAAGGGCCCGAGTTCAATCCCCAGTTCCATAAAAAAAAAAATCAAAGATACCTGTTGAACTGATTCTTTTTTGTTACTTATTCAACCGACAACTGTGACTTCACAGCTGTCCCAAAGCTCAGCAGGAGATAGTGGTCTCCATCTCTGGCCCTTGCTATGCTGGCTGGCATGTGCTTGACTCAGATGAGTTGTTCCTGTTCCTCTTGGGAATCTTCTAGCTTCCAGATCCATGGGGAAGGTGCAGGATGGACAGAGATCTTGGGAGCCCAGCGGAACATTAGTTCTCATTCATGAGTGTGTCTACCTACTTTCAACTGTGGTTTGCAAATTCCACAGAAGGCACTGTGCTGTTTGCTAACCGGGCTTGGCAGGAGCCTGGGCATTTATTCAAAGGCTCAAGAATTCTCATATAGAGTAAGAACAGACCCAGCTGGATCCTCTAAGTACTCCCCAGGCAAAGGGTTGCTGTGTATTTAAAGCTGGCTCACAGCAGTTTTGCTATCAGAGGAAAGAGGTTGTGCGTGCTTTGTCCTCTGGGGCTTCTGCTGCTGTTTATGCCCTGTGGGCTCCTTTGGTGGAGTTGGCTCCACCCTGCATTGCTCCTCCATCTCCCTCCACTGACATCTGTTGACTGAGGGTGAAGTGGCAGACACAGTGCTGTGGATTCATGCTGAGTTCTCCCACTTGGTCAGCCTTTGCAGAAGGAACTTCCCTCTGTGTTTAGGGTTGAGGTGCACGTGCCTGGCTCTACATTCTTTCCTTGGGGGAAACCCAGCCACCATCCCCAGCACCCAACCCATATTTTATCTAGCTTCACAGTGTCCTTAGAAGTGGCATTTTCTGGATTCAACACCAGCTGAGCTGGGTTCAGGTCTCCACATCTGCACTTGTGAATACCGCATGTTTAGCCCCACCTCCTTTTCATTTCTTTTCCTTGAAAATGGAGATGTCAGCGGTGTCTGCCCTGAGAGCTCTGACAAGGCTGAATTAACACACAGCCTTCCCTTCCTGATTCGGCTCAGCTTTACTGACTCTTTTTCTTTCCCTGCATGTGTCCCGGTCACCCCCACTCTATGTCCCACACTACCCATGAAATGCCCCGCTCAGGGATCTGTTGAGATTCTGCCACATTCTCCTTTCCCTGAAAGTAAAGGAACTAACTTCTCAGCATTTCATGAATCCAATTTTCTTTTATTTTTTAAAAATCACAGTTTCTCTTGTGTGTCCTCTTTTAGTCATTCAACAAACACCATCTGAGGGCCTTCTGGGTATCAGGCTGCTTCCAGACACTAGGAATTTGGAGCCTGAACTAAGCTCTCAGTCCTCGAGGGACCAGGCATGGAGAAATATTCACTGCATGATCTGGTGTGAAATGGCACAATGAATGTGATTGTGCTAGAATGGTAGAATTTGGGAGAATTTTTTCTAATTTTAAATTAAAAAGGAATTTGAAAGGAATAGAAGTATTTTAAAACTATATATATGCAAGTACAAAAACCTCTTGTGCTAATTTCTTCCCTTTGAATGTTCACTGTCTTGGCTATTTCAGGTGGAGATGTATACGTTTCTCGGCTTAGCCACATTACTAGCGTGCGTGGGAATACGTGCACCACATAGACACAAGTGCAGATGTATGCTCAAGGTTGGCTCACTAGGCCTGTGGGTTCTGCATCGGCGATTCAGTCAGACCACTGATCAAAGATACTCAGAAAAAGCTGCATCTGTGTCGAACATGTGCAGACTTGTAATGTTGTCATTGTTCCCCAGACAATATAAAAATCACTATTTACATAACATTTAAATTATATTAGGTATTATAAGTAATAGAGATTATTTTAAATATGTGAAAGGAGGTATGTGTATAATACGTAGCTACTGCGCTATTTTGTACAAGGGACTCAAGTATTTACAGATTTTGGTATTTGCCAGGGGCCCTGAAATCAATTCCCCATAGATACCAAGTGATGAATATATGTTTATGTATACAAATTTATTTGAGCATAAATTTATTTTGCTTATTTATTTATTTATTTATTTATCTATTCAGAGCCATAAGCCATTCCTATGTTATTAAAATTACTTACATTTATAATAGCTGCCAAATGCTCTGTCACATGGTTTGTTCCATATGCACCGCCATCTTTTCATGGCTCCTTTATAGTCATATATTTTTAAGACCTCTGTTAATGTGAGTCAGTTGGTCACACCATGCAAAAGGTCTGGGAAGGCCTCCAAGTCCAAAGTGCTCTTAGATCTGACATGATGCCCCATTCATCCTTCTGTGTGTAGGAAGGCCTGGTACAGGCTGTAGATGTTGGAGGTCTGGGGCAGCATCTTTTAAAGGCAAGCATTTTCCTGCCTGGGGGATTGGCTTGTCTTGAGGGCCCTGGTCAGCATTGCAGGATGAAGCTGCTTCAGCCTTTGCTCAGGGTTGTGGGGCCTTCTTGCTTCTGCTGTGCACCTTCTTGGGGCTTCTGTCACTCAAGAAGGCTCAAGGGAATCCCTGGATCCTCCAGGACCATAGAGAAAGACTCAGTACTGGCCCTAGAGTAGCCTTGTTTTCATACTGGCAAAGAAATCCAAGACTTTTTTTTGGCAACTAATTAAATTTCAAATGCAGGCTTTATTTGTTTTATGATTTCACTGTGATCTTGTGACACTTGGTACCTACTTGTCTTCTTTTTTATCACACTTCATTGTTCCAGTTATTTAATTTTGGTTTTCCCATCAATCTTCCTCACACATTATGAGCTCATGGGGGACTGGGAAATGTGACCCGTTGTATGGTTTTGTTTTTAGGCATTCTTGCACTTTTTCTCTAGAGAATGAAGACTCAGGGTAGGAAATTGCCCATGTCTTATAATTGAAAAAAATAACTATATATACGGGAAAACCACTCCTTCCAAGACTAGGCTCCTGCAAATCTTGCTCATGCAAGCTCCCTTCATAACAGATGTTTAAAAACCTAATCAAAGGGAAAGCAAAAGAATTATATAATTCTTTATGCCTATTTTTAAAATATATTTTAATTT
>NW_004524597.1:1581404-1592316 GCF_000260255.1 Octodon degus
AATGGGAGAAATGTAAGTTACATATTGATTACTTAGTTGCTTCATTAAGTTATTTTTCCAGTGGAATTTGTTTGACTTCTAGGATATTGAGGGTTCTCTGCCAGCACAGAGGCATACAGTTTTAAAGGCTTTGTTCTCATGTTTATGCATCTTGCATTTTTAATTACTCACCAAGAAAATGTTTACTGAGTGTCTACAACCATTTGAAGAGGACAGATTACATCAATAAACAAAGAAGACTAAAAGTATGGACGATTGTTGGAAGCCCTGGAAGCTAGGAAATTGATCAAATGTGTGTAGGTGGGACTAGGCCTCCGTGCCTAAAGCAAACAAGCTACCTCAGTCCTGGGTTAAACATCCTATCTGGTTAAGGTCAGCTATTAGTTGTTAGGCAGTCTTGTGTCACGTGTTATTAACTTTGCAAAAGTATAAATAAAGGATCATTTTGTTGTGTGTGGAGTTAGTCTTGCCCATCAGGCAGACCAGCAACCACCTAGCCCAGCTTTTGTCTTCTTGTCTATCTTTTCTCATTCCTGCCACTGCATCTCCCCCAGTAGAACTGATCTGATTGAGATCAACAGATCCCTAAAGACACTCCTTAGTAGGAACATAGAATGAAAAAGACACCTGTCATGTTATTCCAGTCTCTCTGCAGAAAAACAGAAAGCACAAGTCCAACAACAAAAGCATAAACAGACATCATGCATGCTCTCCTCTTCCCACTGGCTCTCTTCTGTCTTGCTTCTGGCCTGTTTCCCACCCTTCTTGCTTCTGGGTGTTGGGAGAGGATGGGAAAAAAGAATTTCTTTATGAAGCATGAAGAAGAAACACTGTATTTGGTGAGATTCACTTGGAAGCCTACTGTTGAAACAAATAGCTGCTGCCATGTCTGGATCTCATGGCAACATTGTGTTTGTGCATGACACCTGAACATGAGTTTCTCTTCCATTCTCCAGGTTCCAGCAGAGCCACGTTTGATGCAATCCAATGACACCTATTTTGTTGGATATCTCTGCCTATATTTTCTGACTTGGTATCCTGATTTGTCTATTTATGAACTACCCACTTAATGCAGCCAACTGTGAGGAATTTGTAAGAATCTAGAACATACAGGATCAGCCTTCAATGAACTTAAGACTTATGGGAGAGAACCACCAAGCAATTACATGTTTTGATTTTCAAAGAAATATTTCTAAAATGAATGCATAGCATGAAATTAATAATAGATTGCACATTGTAAATAAATTACTTACAAACTTAAATGAATATAGCAATAAAAATTGTCCAAAATAAAAACATAGAAAGAATTTACAGATCAGTCATATAATAGTTCACTCTGTGCCATAATCAAGAAACTTATATTCATATAATCAGAACTCTCAAAGTAGAAAGGGGTAGGCAACAAATATTTAAAGATTTAAAATTTCTGAATTTATTTGAAATTATGGCACCACATTTCAAGAAAAATAAAACTTTTGCACAAGAAATTTGAATACAATCATACCAAGGTACACAAAAATTAAATTGTCTAAAACTAATTGTAAAGAAAAAATCATTAAAGCATATACATTAAAAAATTAGCTATTGAAGAACAAAATTAAATGTCATCTTATTCCACAATAGAAAAAAAAAGAGGGGCTGGCCAAATAGCTCAGCAGATTAAAGTGCCTGCAAGCAGGTGCAGGGGCCAGGACTTAATCCTGGGCTTGCTGTGCTGACCCCGCCCCCAGGGTGCACTTAGATGGCAATTGAGATTGGGCATGGTGGTGCTTGCTTGTAATCCCAGCACTTTGGAGTCTGTAAACAGGTGGATCACTATGAATCTGATCTAGTAGTGACACCCTGAACAACCTGTACATCCTTCCCTAAAATACAAAAATAAAGAGCAAGTATGGAAGAAACTAGACTAATTAATTCAAAGAACTAAAAAAAAAAAAATCTGTCCTCATTGAATTTTATAGTTAGGAAACATACCTTTGAAAATTAAAAATATTTTCCAGTTATAAAAACTCAAAGGCTGGTGAGATGGCTCAGTGGTCTAAAGCACCTACTTACAACAAGCTAAGCTAAGCAAAGCACAGGGACCACAGTTCAATCCCCCAGTACCACATGCCAGCCAGCCCCTCCCCCTGGTGGGCTGAGCTGGCCGCACACACACAAAATAAATAAACAAATAAAATAAATAAATAAATTTGTTAAAAAAAACAACTCAAAATATTCTAATACCTCCAGACATAGTATATAGAAAATAACAAAGAGCATAATCCAGAAGGCAAGAGAAGTTTCTGTATGGTCCTGGATAAAGAATAATGAACTCTCAAAATGGTAGCTATGCAGATATATTAGATGTAAGATATATTAGATGAACCCATTTAAAAGGTCATTGACATTACAGTACTGAATGTAAGAGTTATCCAAACAAAAGTTAAGTCATCAAAAAAAAAAAATAAAAGGTCATTGAAGATTTCTACAAAACAGTATCAGTCTTTTGTCAGGTTATATACATTTTTTTCTTTGTGTGTGTAGAAGACAAGGAAGAAATAATATAAAATCAATGGAAAATGGAAATATACTTTTGAAAGTTTCTAATAGTAGGAGAAAATATCATACTATGTCTTATAAGTAGATTGTAAGTCAAAGGTACAGTATAAATAAATCTTAAAACAAAAATTAAGCAATATTCAGAAAATTAATTAAAAATTAAATATTTCAAAACAATTCAACTAAGAAAATGTTTTCATGATAGTAAAGAATTATTAAGAATAAAACATAAGATAAATACTGGAATGGCAAATATATGACCAGCACGTCTAACAATTTGGGGATATGATACTGCACAAAGTTTTAGTATGTGGTGGACGTGGACAGTGTCCACAACACTTGCTGGTGGCCAGGTGTCATTTGTGGGACTGAGCTACTGCTATTTCCTTGATGTCCACCCTGTAGAATAGAATCATGACTCATAGGGTGCAGGAGAAGTCCATTTGTAGAGTATGCTGATGGAAATATTTTGCTGCTAAATACAAAAGAGTAATTGAAAGACTGCTTTTGTATACCTCTTTTTCTCCTGTGTTTAATTGTTTGTATTATTTGGTGGGTTCTTTCCATTCTCATTCATGAATTTGTAGTCATTTTGATCCCTCTCTAGAATATATTTTATTAGTTTGTGTAGGGTTGGCTTTGTTGCCATGAAATTCTTCAGTTGTTCTTGTCATGGAATTTCACTTCTCCATTAAACTTGAAGGAGAGTTTTTGAAGGTATATCAGTTTGGGTTGGAATTTGTTTTCTTGCAAGACTTGTAGTACTTTGCTCCATGATTTTCTTGACTTGCTGGTCTGTGAGGAGAAATCTGTGGTTATTTTGATGGGTTTTCCTTTAAATGTGATCTGTTTATTTTCTCTAGTGGCTTTTAGTATACTGTTCCTGTGCTGAATTTCTGGGATCTTGATTATTATATGTCTGTGTGTGTTTTTAATTGGGTTGATGTTATTTGGAGTTCTATATGCTTCAGTTAGATGAATATCAGATTGTTTCCACATATTTGGGAAGTTTTCTGCTATTACTTCTGTTCATATTCTTTTTATATCATTTGTATTGACTCCTTCTCTCTCATTGATGCCTATTAGTCTTTCATTGTTCATCTTTGCACCGTCTTGTAGACGTTGAATTATTTTTTCCTGTATCCTAGTTTTTTTAAAGAGATCTTTTATTACCTTTTCACTAGCAGAGGCAGTGTCTTCAAGGTCTGAAAGTCTATTTTCACTTTCATTCAAACAGTTTTGCCAGCTTGTGATCGAGGTTTTAATTTCCTGTATAGCACTTTAAATCTGCTTCATGCATTCTATTTCTTTCCTGTATTTCTCATTCAAGAATTCCATCATTTTTCTATTTTCTCTCTCTTTTTAAAAAAATCAGTATCTTCTTTAGAAGCACTTAGTACTTCTTTCATTATAGTTATCATTTCTTTTTTTACTTTAGAAATTATTTCTGGTCTGATTTCCTCTATACCTTTCTGCAGTTGCTTCTTTACTTCAGATGCTATTATTTCAGAGATTTGAGGTGTGTGATTTCCAATTTCTTCTATGCTAGTGTCTCCTGCATTTGTTCTGGGTGGACTCAGGGCCTGAGAATGCATTTTGCTCCTCCTCTTTGTCATTTTGTATAGCACTGTCTTCTGACTTTTGGTGTCGCGCTTTGGTAGAGTTATTACCCAAGTAACATTTCCAGATCTACCAAGTTCAAACTTATCCAGGTGGGCATGGTTTCATCTCGATGCTGTGCTCCTTTTTATCCTGCTGCAGCCCTTGGAGGTGAATCTGCTGTGCCACTCTGGCAAGATATTCTGCTCTGCATCAGCTGGGTGGGTCTTGCCTCTAGCCTCTCTGCAGGGAATTCTGCTGCAGGGTTCCACAATGGGCCTGTGTGATGGAGGAAGCTCCACTCACATCCTGGGCCTGGGCTCTGGGTAGAATTCACCAAGCAATTATTAATCACAACTGTCATCACAACGAGTAGGAAGTAAAGGGAACCTCACAGTGTGGGGTGGTGCTTGAGGCTGGCTTCTCTAAGGCAGTGGTGTTGGAACTGTATCACAAGATTAAGTCACGGGGAGTTGGCATCTCAATCACTTTTCTCTCCTTCCTAGCATAAAATACCCAACACCCCAAATTAAGGATGGAAAGGTTTATTTAGCTCACAGTATGTGGAGGTTTCAGTCCATATTTGACTGGCTCCAAGGCTGGGTGGCACATAGCAGAGGGCAGCAGTTCATGGCAGCAGAAAACAGCAAGAGCAAAAAGGGAGGAGCAACGCTAGCAGAGAGCAAGCCCCTCTCCCTTTCTTACATTGCATTCAGGCTATCTTCCCCAGGGTGGGCGTAGCACTCACACTCATAATACCAGCAGTGGATCATGAATTAATCACAGACTCTAGAAGCTGCCTCATGACTACATGAGGCTTTTGGGGGGCAACTACACACAAACCATAACAGTTGGCAAGATGAAGATGTGGCTTAGATGGGAGACGGCAGGGGAGCTGGATATTCCAGCATGTGCAAGGCCCTGTTGTTGGGAGCACTGTGGCTCCCTTAAGGTACCAAAAGAAGACCAAAATAATTATCCACTCACTATCAGAGAGGGAATAGAGGAGTGGAATAATATTCCTGGTACAGAAAAAGGCCAGGTAATGCAGGGTTAAGCAGGTAGCTATGGGAAAAAAGTGTTTTTTAAAATTTATGTATTTGTTTATTTTTTTTCAAGAGCGTCATGGTCAGGCTTTTGTTTCCTCGAAGAATTCAACTGTTAAATGAAGGAAATGAATTATAAGGGGCAACCTTGGGGGAAGAAAGAAAAATATAAAATGTTGATCTTGTCCAGGTCAGAGATTACAGGGACCTGGTGCAGGAGAAAAGAACAGTGGGTGGCCATAAGCAGTCTGTTGAGTGGAGGGGCAGGGTATAAGGGGTGGGGAGCAGCAGGAACAAGAGTCTTGGAGTTGTAGCCTTAGTGTTTTGGGGCTGGCAATGCTGTGCCCTGAAAACAGGAAGTGAAGAGTCTTTGAACATCTCTGTAAAAGGAATGATCAGGTACAAGAAAGAATGACTGCATCCAATCCTTTGTTCAAGCTCATTTGTATCAAGAAAAATATAGTTTCATGTTTCTGCTTTGTCCTGGAGAAAAAAATCCTTTGATTCTGCCTAGTGTGGCTTTCCAAACCTTTCACGGGTGCTTGGATCTTGGCTAAGCTCCTTTCTGGGTTCTTTGTTTTAAGATGGACATTGTTAAAGTGGACATGTTTGGAGGAAGATCTCTAGGGCAGGTGCAGGTTTAAAAACATCAAGAAAAGGGTGTGTGTCTGAGAGTAGGGAAGGATGGGAAGAGTAGGGGGGTCAATAAACTGCTATGCATAATTACTTGAAAGGTTTCCATATTGAACATGTTTCATGGTGCCCTAGAATCTAAAGGAAGTTAGGGACCAATAGGGGACAAAGTCTACCTCCAGGAAACAAATAAGAGAGAACAGCGAGGTGATTATGTTTCAAGTTATTTGTCACTGGAGGTCATCAGAAAGAACAAGCATGTGTTGGGGGCTACAGCAGATCAGCCTGACCTGGTGAGTATGGCTTTCCTTGTCCTAAAGATTATGTGACGTTATTAGGACATATGGCAATCTTTACATTTGTAGACAGGCCTTCCTTCCACGGCCTTAGCCAACACCAAGACTCTTTGTAGCTCCCAAATTCAAGATACATCCACAGAACTTCAAGGAGAAGGTATAGTTTGGAGGTTGGTTGATACCCTTGACTGCTGGCATTATGGATAGCTGTGACTCTCCTTGTGTCTATTCTGGGCTCATGAAGGATGGCTGAAATGATTGATCACTGTCCTTCAGGGACTCATGTATTTTCTGCTCTGCAAAATATCTGCAAATCACATCAGGGACTTGTGCAAGGATTGCCCACCCGTCTCTAGTTTCATTTAACTGTGGTGATTTAGAGGCTGTGAAGC
This sequence comes from Octodon degus, assembly GCF_000260255.1. Taxonomy (NCBI): domain Eukaryota; kingdom Metazoa; phylum Chordata; class Mammalia; order Rodentia; family Octodontidae; genus Octodon; species Octodon degus. The sequence continues at coordinate 1,587,912 of NW_004524597.1, forward strand.
ATCCTTGGCTTGCTTGGTGTGGTCCTCAGTGCTGTCATTTCTGACTGATGTCATTGGGCAGGTGTGGGTTCTCCTGTCTCAGCTTCTCCAGTCTGAGGCAAAGGTTAGTGTTGCAATGGTGGAATCTGCCCCTTGCAGGTGGGAGCAGGCCTCTCTGTGGAGGATACAAAACACTTTGCTACACAGTAGCTTCTTTATTTTTATTTTTTTGGTGGAACCGGGGATTGAACTCGCCCTTGAGCTTGCCAGGGAAGCGCTTATTCCACTGAGCCATCTCCCTGGCCCACAGTAGCTTCTTGATGTCCAGGATCATATAAACTTTTGCTCCAAGGAAAAGGCTGTATGCACAGAATGCTTATTGAGTGACACAGCCTCCTCATGTTCAGTCGGTGGGTGGGACAAGTGTCTCAGGGAAGGAGCACTCCTGGGAAACACTGACCTCCAATGATAGAAAAGGTGAGAAGCAGTCTTTTATTCTGGAGAGATCTATGTTTGAATCCTAGTTCTGCCAAATAATATCTCTGTGACCTCAGCCCAGTGGCTTAACTTCTCTGAGGCTTTGTATCATCAATGAAAAAAAAAATCAGTGATAATATTAAGGAGTTTCCATGATAGCTTGGTGAGCTAATAGTGTGCAAAGACACCCCACCCATTGATCCCCAGCACCACACACACACACACACACACACACACACACACACTCTCAAAACCAAACCAAACCAGACCAAACCAAACAAACAACCCCCCCCTCCCAACTCTAGAAACATATTCACCACTCCACAACACTGAATGTTGTTATTCTCATCCTTAAGATTATCACTACCTTCTCAGTTTTGCCTGTCACTTTTGCCTGTTGATGTCCTGGAAATTAATTAACACCAGATTAGACTTTGAATAGATTCCTCAAAACCTACCATAATGTTCCCTAAACAACAGCAACAGAGTTTCCTCCTAGAGTGGAGCTGTATTTTTCCAGCAGGATAATTGAAAGTTCTAGAAGGGCCACTGTTTTCTGGTCTCCATTTGATGTCTTCTAGTCTGAGACTCACACTAATTTCCAAGGCAGGGCTAGGTAGGCTGACAGCCGGAGGTCTGCCTTGCTGGAAGATTAGGCTCTGGTCCCAGGTTATAATTAGTATCCACAGTAATGTACTGAGAAGTGTTGGCCAGAGGGGAGAAGAACTGGCGACATCACAGCCCCAAATGAGCCTGGGACTCTGGCCAGAGTCAGGGAACCATCTTTCTTGGAACCCCAACATCTGCCATTACTCAGAAAGCTTTGTGGTGATTTGAGCCAACTTAATTAAGTAGACAATTCTCTTTCATTGGAGTTTTTAATCCTTTGAGACAATGGATAGCTCTGAGTCACCTAGCTTACCAGGTTCTTTTCTGTGTTTCTTTGTGTGGTAGCTTTTTGTTTTGTTTCTCTCTCAGTGGCTAGTTGGATCTTCCAGGGAACAAAGTGGGGATGGAGTTAGGAGAGAGAAAATTAGGAAAGATGGACTTGGGAGTGTAAAGGGCTTGTTCTGGGGGGAAGGGCATGAATACACATGAGAAATGAGGACTAGGAAGAGGGTTGGGCAAGAGAGATACACGTGCCAGGTCTTTAGGCCTTTAGAGCCAGGACCTATCTGTCTCCTTGTTCTCTGTGCAAGTAATCTTGGCCATCCATCTTGCAATTAATTCCTCTTCTCCTTCCTGGCTACAGGCCCTTGGTACCTGCTCTTCCTTCCACTACGACTTCTTGGCTACTAAATTCTTCTCATGCACTCAAATAGCACTTGCCACAATTTATGATGTTCCATTTCTTTTTGTGATTGCTTGACCAACTCCTGGCCTCCTGTGTTCTAAGGCATGTAGGGCAAAGAACCCCTTCTTAATTGTTGAGTCCCCAGCACCCAGCATATGTAGCAGCTGGGTACTAGGGATTCAAGAACTACATCAAATGAGCACATTTCGGTTCTGGATTTTGAAATAAGAATGAATATTTTGAATCCATGCCATAGAAAAGCAGAGTACCAGGCTGACGAGACAGCTCAGTAGACTAAATGCCTGCTCAGGCAAGCACAGGGACCAGGGTTTGATCCCTGACACTATGCACCAGCCCTGTCCCCAGGTGAGCTGGCCAATGAGACCAGACGTGATGGCACAGGCCTGTAGTCCCAGTGCTGGGGAGGCTGAAAACAGGAGAATCACTAGGAGTCTGAGCTGTGTAGTGAGACCCTGTACCAAAAACATGGAAAAAAAAAAAGAAAGAAAAAAAGTTTCTTTTAACTGATAGGACAAAGTTCACAAAGAAATGTGGAGGAGTAGCCTTGGTCCCAGCCCTTGAAGTCGCCTTTATTCTACCTGACTCCAGCAAATCAAGACTTGAAAGATGGCAAGACCAGGAGGCAGTCTGAACAGATCTCTTCCATCTCTTCCTGTACTCTGGAAAGAAGCAGCTCCAGAGTGGGTGATTTTAAGGAAAAAGTATGAGCTCTCAAATTTTCTTTGGGCCGGAGGACCACCAGTTATCTGAGGAGGGGTGAGAGGGAGGGTGGCAGGAAGGCAGGATGGCATTCTATTTTCTTTTTTTGGATATTTGTCTCCCCCAGTGCTGAAGGTAGGTACTCTAGAGACAGGACTCTGAATTCTGAGCTCTAGGTGATTTGCATTTAATTACTGAGAAGTTTTTTTTTCTCTTTTAAAATTGTAATGCTGCTTGCAGCATTAAAAGAGAGATCCCTATTGGAATGAAAACACTGAGCTTTAGAGTGAGTATCTTTTATACTGAACATGTGGAGTCATCTCAAAATAGGTAGTTGATTTTCATAATGGTTTTGCAATTACCTATAATGATGCCCTTTGGAAGTCTTTAAGGTCAGAGAAAAATTATTGGTCAGATGCAGAAGGTATGGGGGATTTTAGAAACTTTGCTTTCATCCAAATTACTCCAGGTGATGGGGTTTAAGAGAGAAAAAGCAGGAGACCTTAGGGAGCTGAGCACATCTATTGGCTGTTCCTGCCACAGCTGCTGCCCACATCTATCCCCATTGAGTCCAACATCTACCAACGAGCTTCTTTTCTACTCCTTGGGTTTCAGGGACCAGGAGAAAGTGAGAAACAGGTTCTGAGGACCCCTGTGTTGGAACTGGTGTTTCTGTACAGTTGGAGGCACCACCCTGACCTGATGCCTCATGGGAGAATCCTAAAGGCATCCTCAGGAGAGGATGCAGTCTTCAAGATGTCAAGACATGGGTGGGGTGAAGACTTGAGAGGAAGAGGCCCAGATCCTTTCTTTCTCTCAGTTTTTCAACTTCAGTGAGCATCTCTACAAACATTTCTTTTAATGTGTGTTTTTAATCATCTACTTTTAATTTCAGTACACTTATTTAAAAAAAAAACAACAACCTGACATCAGAGCCACAAATGGAAAACCAGTATCACTTCCTACAAATAGAAAGAAAGTATAAAAATAAATGGATACAAATAAGACCAAACAGTGCCTTTCCTTTCTGGCTGGAGTCTGCTGCTTGCCTAAGGCTCTGAGCCCGAGGCCTGAGCTCTCTGCTAAAAAGGGAGATTAGCGAGTGTCCTATGGAGTTTGGGACTTTTCCTTGACGTATTCAGAAGAGTTGAAACAGACTTGAAAAGGAGCAGCTTTCTCACCATGTGATTTGATGCTATTTAATTCTGTAACTTTGTACCATCTAAAAATCATCACAACTAACACCAGTGGTACAGCTTGGCACTTGGAAAAGGGATATAGCCTTTTTCATAGACACTCGGGGATCCATTAATTCCCAGATTGTATTTTATTTTATTTTTCTTGGTTGGGCTCAGAGGGCCTGTCATGAGAGTAACATAGAAGAGAGTTTTGTTTCAGGGAATGATGGTTATATTGGGACCATGAATTGGGTACTGACTCTGAGTGGAATTGCAAAAGATAGGGTAGTTGGCATCGGCAGGAGGGCAGAGAAATGAGGCCACCAGAGAAAGGGGACTGACAGTTGGAACACAGAAGGTATGAAATCTACTTTCACTATTTACTGCACTTGGACTTTACCCTTTGGTTATAGGAGATTAAAGTCTATACTGATTTAAAACATTTCTGCTGGGGCCAGGGAGATGGCTCAGTGGGATAAGCACTGCCTTGGCAAGTACAAGGGTTTGAGTTCAATCTCTGGTTCCTAAAAAAAAAAAAAATTAAAAAAAATTAAAACATTTCTGAGCTCCTGTCTCCTCTCATTTGGTCTAGACCTGTGCTGTTCAAAGTTTGGTTTGCAGACTACCATTGGCATCAGCGAGGAAGTTGTTGGAAATGCAGAATTTGGAAGTCTCTACCCAGGACTCCCTGAATTATAATCTATATTATAGCACTATTCATGGATAATTCATATACACAATAAAATTTAGATCACAC
>NW_004524597.1:1593201-1594238 GCF_000260255.1 Octodon degus
CTGCAGGCTGCTGAACAACTCCATTTACCTCATCTGTCCTTATGACGTACTTCTCTTGTCTGCAGTGAGGACAAACTTTGCTCTTTGCTTTTCTTCTTTGGGGGTCTCAGCAAGGTAGGAGGTGGCACTGAAAGTTACTTATATTTTTCTTGTACCTACAGACTTAGAACCTCTGAGTATGAGAGGTGGATACTTTAAAAGAAGGGACCCTAGAGTTATATGCCTGCTTTGAGTCCTGGTTCCATTATAGTAGTTTGTATACAATCAGCAAGTCACTTAGCCTCGATGTGCTGGTGTTTCCTTATCTATAAAAAGGAATAAAATAGAATTGACTTATAGGGACATCATGATCCTCAAATTAATGTATACATTTAAAATGTTTACAATGCTGCCTGTCAATACTGTAGTAAGCAAAGAGTTAGTTATTACTACAAAAGACCAAAGTGTTGAGGAACACATAAAAGGTGCATTTTCAGTTTTCTCTTTGGAGATGAAAAAAAAGGTAGTATTTAACCAGACAAAGGAAGGTGGTGTCTATTCTGCCATTCTTTCCCATAGAGAACTTACCACGTTTTGGAGACAGTGACCTCTTTCTACTTCCTTCTCATGGTCCTGGAGACAAAAGAGAGGACGCTGATCCCTGAACTCTTTTCTTTTCTAAAATAGACTATGTTTGTGATACATAATGGTTACATTTTTTTCTGGGGGAAGTATATATATCTTTTCATATAATAGACATATGAAATATATATGCATTTAGTTTTCATCACTTTTCCTTCTCCCATCTTCTCTCTACTTATTGCTTGATCCCCTTCTGCATCTCCAAAAAGTTTGCCTTTCTGTTTCTTACCATTTTTTCTTTATCTTACTCTTAATTCATTATTATGCTCAGTTTCTCATATAAGAAAAATCACGGGATATTTAATTTTCTGTGTCTTCTTTATTTTACTTAACATCTGGTCTCAAGATCCATCCATTTTCCTGCAAATGCCATAATTGTATCCTTTATAGTTGACTGTGCATGCATACCACATTGC
>NW_004524597.1:1601729-1603224 GCF_000260255.1 Octodon degus
CGGAAGTCGGCAGAAATTCCTACTTGGCGGGAGGGGTGGTGCAGGTAGGGCGGAGTGGTGGGGGGCGGCCCGAGGGGGTGGGAGAGGGTCCGGCCCACGCTGCGCCTGGGCTGGGACTCAGTACATAAGGTTTTAATGGTAATTGGCACATGTATGGAACACATTTTATTTCTTTTTTCATGTCTTCCCCCTCCCTACCCTCTCTCTCCTGCAGTTCTTAATTCACCTCCTATTTGAGAAATACCTACCTCCCTACTTTCCATGATCTATCTTTTATTTTTTATTTATTTATATTTATTAACATTTTGGGTTTCTCATGTAAGGGAAACCATGCAATATTTAACCTTGTGTGTCTGATTTATTTCACTTAACATTATAAGCTCCACGTGCATCTGCTTTCCTAGTGACTCATGTTATCCTTATTTATGGCCGAGTAGTACCCCATTGGGTGTAAGCACCACATCTTCTTTATTCACTCATTGGCTGGTGGGCAGATAGGTCACTTTCAAGATTTAGCTATCATGAATTGTGGTGCTACAAACAGGAATATACATGGGTCATTGTTATATGATATTTTTAACCCTTTAGGAAAGATACCTAGAAGGAGAATAGTTGTGTGGAATGGAATTTCGATTTATAGTTTTTTTTTTTTTTCTTCAGAACCAGGAATTGAACTCAGGCCCTTGCTCTTGCCAGGGAAGTGCTTATTCTACTGGGCCATCTCCCCAGCCCCGATTTATAGTTTTTTGAGGAATCTCAATAGTGTTTAAATGATGGCTGTACTAGTTTATATTCCCACCAACAATGCAGAAGTGTTCTTTTTTCCCCACAACCTCACCAGCATATGCTATTATTTGATTTCCTGATGATTTCCATTCTTTCTAGGGATTTCAGTATTATTTTCATTTGCATTTCACTAACGGTCAGCAATGGTGAACGTTTCTTCATATACTCATTCATCATTCGTACTTCTCTGAGAACTGTCTGTTTGCTGCATCGGCCTATTTTTATGTGGAGTCTTTTATTTTGAGGCATCTAATTTTTTAGTTAAGTTATTAAGAATCTGCTGCCCTGTGTTCCCAAGCCGCTGTGCCACTTCACATTCCCATCCGTGGCATAGGAGCTCTTTCTCTAGATCCTTGCCAGCCCTTGCGTTATCTGTGTTTTTCTTGTCGTCATTCTGGCAAGTCTGTAAGTGGTACCTTGAGGTGATTTTAATTTTTGTTTCTCTAATGACTAATGGTGTTATGTGCTTTTCTGTTGCTTAATTAATAGTCATTTGTATGTCATCAATGATAAGTGCTGAGTTTTTGCTCATTTTTTATTTTATTATTTAAAGAGATTAAAAATGGTGAAAAAAAGAAATGATACAGATGTTCCCTAAACAAAATGATAGGAGGGGGCCTGGGAGATGGCTCAGTAGAAGAAGCGCTTTCCTGGCAAGTGCAAGGGCCTGAATTCATCCCCTGGTTCTGCCAAAAAAAAAAAAAAAGAA
>NW_004524597.1:1603902-1617327 GCF_000260255.1 Octodon degus
TATTTTTTGGTGGAATCAGGGCTAGAACTCAGGACCTTGTACTTGCCAGGGAAGCACTTATTCCACTGAGCCATCTCCCTGGCCCCAAGTCTCTGTTTCTGACTCAGCTCTCTCTCTCTCTGATTGTCTCTGTCTTTGCCTCTCTCTTTTTTCATTTATGTATTTGGTGTAGGGTCTCACTACACAGCTCAGCCCTGTAGTGATTCTCCTGTTTTCAGCCTTCCAAGTGCTGGGACTACAGGTGTGTGCCACCACACCACCCAGGGGTGGGGTTGGCACGGCATGTGGGACTGCAGATCCAACCCTGGTCCCTGTGTTTGCTGAAGCAGGTGCTAAGTCCGCTGAGCAATCTCGTTGGCCCTCTGTCTCTGTCTCTGTTTTAGCTGCTTTTGTCTTGTTACCAGGACAAAATCCCTGACACCCCAAATTAAGGAAAGAAGATTTATTTAACTGACAGTTTGTGGGGACTTCAGTCCATAGTCAGCTGGCTCCCAGGCAGGGTGGCCTGGCAGAGGGGCAATAGCTCACGGTGGCAGAAGACAGCAGAAGCGGGGGAGGGGGAAGAACAAACCTCTTCTCCTCCCTTATGGTGTATGCAGGCTCCACCCACACCATCTCCCCGACCTCCTCTTCCACAAGCTCGGGTTATTTGCAGTAAGCACGCTGGGCCCCTGCTGAGTCACTTAGTGAAGCCTCTAAACTTCTTGATTCTTAGGTTGACACAATGTATCAACCCTTACAATATCTCTGTCGTCTCTGTCTCTGTCTCTCTCTGGCACTGGTTTTGAACCCAGGGCCTTATGCATACTAAGGAAGCATTCTACCACCGAGCTCCAGCTCCATCCCCAAAGATGCCACTTCTGAAAAAGTTCCGCCTATGATTGTGTCAGGCTTGGCTGGTGCACCGAAACACAAGCCATAACAAAAGGATTTCTTTTTTTATTTTAATAAAAACCAGTTTATTCTTTTTGTGGTTCATAAAAATAGTAAATGATTCCACATTTAAAATGTGATCTAACCGAAGGTCATGAAAATTTTCTTCTTCTTTTTTTTTTTTTAATTTTCTTCTTTAAAGAGAGCACAAATTAGAAAAAAGTTAAGACAAAAATGAGAAACAATTGAAAAGATGATTTATTTTCTTAATGAAGTTTGTTCTTTATTCTATTAATATGTTGTAGAAAAGGAGAGTGAATAGCTGAACAATAATGAAACCTACAGTCATTCTAAAATCGACATGGTAGGTGCTGGCGATGAATACAGCTGTCCTGTACACAGGCAAGGAAACCAAGGCTCAGAGAGCTGAGGCCCCCAGTGCGCATGGCTACTACGTGTTCCTAGGGGTTAAGTGGACTCGGTCAAGGCTCTTGGCTTTAGTGTTACAGAGTCCCAACTTCCGCTGCTATGGAGCAGCGGGCTATTTTCTTCTTTCCACTCCTCCTCTCCAGCTTATGGCAACCAAAGCATTCCGAGTTTCTTCAAGTGTACTCAATCTCTGACAATGCTCAAGAGGAAAACCACTTCTCTGGCTGGAGTCTGTGCGTTCTCGGTCCCTAGCCTTGGGCTTCTCTGGAATGTCCAGCTAAGCATTTGTTTGGCAGAGTTCCTGTCCACTACGAGCTTCTGATTGGTGCCAGGGTGGGACTGTACTGGGTATTTTTAGAGCTTGCAGCCTAGTGGTTCTGCTTGCTCTTCCCTGAGGCCCATGGATTAACCCAGGAGTAGCATATGCCCCCGCTTTGCTTGCCTGGCCCCACACGGGTCTCTGTGCTGTTGAGAAAACAGATTGTGCTAGGAAGGTGCATAGCCAGATTTTTTTTTTCTCTGCTTCCCTTTTTATGAACTGCTCCTCCCCTTTGTATGGTGCATCTTTCCTAGGGACCCGTTGCAACATTGCAGCTCCTTCTGAGCCAGCAAAGATGGTGGGATTTGCTTGCTTGCATGTAAGTCTGGCCAGATAGCTGCTGGATCTTGCTACAAACCTCTTTTGTGTTTGCAGCCTTGCCTCTCCTCCTGGGCTGACAGAAGGCAGGTTCCCCCTCACAGGGAAGGAGAGCATTTAGGAGGCTCCACAGCAGTGGTTTCTTTGGGCACCATTGTTTCTCCAAACTTGTTATTCACATGTGATAAACATTCTCTTGGTCCAGAAACTGATGGTAGTGTCCCTGAGAGACTCCTGCACTTCAGTTTGGTTTTGCCAGAGCTCTGGGTAGGGACTTACCAGCAATGCGCTTTGTGGCATGAGCACTATGAGTTTGTATGGCAGGGGAAGTGGAGATTTGTGTACAAAGGCATTTGAAAGCCTGGGAATCACCACCTCAGGTGTGACCCAATTCAGCAAATGCTTGCTGTGGGCAAGGCATAGGATCTTGCTATGTAGAGGTTGTGGGATATTCAAAAAGGCACCTGGGGATTGGACAAACACATTCCCCAATATAACACCAGGTGTTACATCTACAGGATGGGACACACATGAGACATTACTCATTCATTCATTCTGATGTGAGGCACATAACATTTTACAGCCAGTCTGTCTAGGTTTCTCTAGATCTCTGGACAAGTGACTGAAACTCTCCCCCACTAAGATGGGGATAGCACCAGTATGTAGCTCCCAGCACTGGTGTGTAGATCATTGTAAATATACACAAGGCCCTTGAAACAGCTCCAGGTGCCCAGCAAGCACCATCTGAGTGTTGCCTAGAGCTACTACCATGATCATTGATTCATCAGGTATTGCTGGGTGTGTCCCACATGTCAGGCACAGACCAAGGTCCTAGCTACAGAGCGTAGAACCCAATCTACCTCCCTGTCTTCACAGAGCTTGTGTTACAGAGGATAGAGGCAGACAATGGACAGTTCAGCACAGTGTGCCTGATGGTGACATGAAGGGAAAGAAAAGCCAGGCTCTGGGAAAGTCAGATGAGGGAGGTGGGTTCTAACTGAGCAGGAGGATGCAGACCTTTCCTGGAGGAGATAACTCTGCCTGAGGTGGAGGCACAGCTGTGTAGGACGGGCACGAGACAGGCTGCGACTCTGCCACGTCCTTGCTCATGTTCTGCCCAGAAGGCAGAGCTCCACGTCTCTTTTTTCCAGCCTCCAGTAGAGACAGGGGTTCTAAATGAGGGCAGAGACTGGGGCTTGACTGTGGTCTTGATGACACTGGTGCTGGAGGTGCGGTTCCAGGAAACATTTTATCCCAGTAGAAGATTTCAAAAGTGGACTCCTTTACTTAAATTTTTTTTGATTAGCACATAATATTTGTACATATTTATGAGGTACAGTGTGATGTTTTGATTCAAGTGCAAATTGGGTAATGATCAACTCATAATTAGCATATCCATCACCTTAAAGCTTTATCATTTCTTTACGAGTACACTTAAAATCTTTCCTCTGAATTCTTTTGAGAGACACAGCTTGTTCATTATTTTTGCCATGGTTTGCCATACAATGCCAGAACGTATTCCTCCTGTCTGACTTTAACACTGTACCTGTGGGCCTTTCCTCAGCCTCTCCGCTCTTGTCACTCCAGCCTCTGGTAACCATTATTCCACTCCCCACTTTTTATCTCTTTTTTTTTTTTTTTTTTTTTGGCAGAACCAGGGATTGAACTCAGGGCCTTGTACTCGCCAGGCAAGCACTTATTGTACTGAGCTATCTCTCCAGCTCCCACTCCCCACTTCTGAAAGATCAGCTTTTTAGATCCTGTATCTGGTGTGATACTTTAAAGATTGCTGCAGAGAGAGGTCCGCTGTGTCTTAGACACTGTGCTGTTTCAGGCTTATGATGCCATGAGGACAAAGGGCAGGGTCGGTGTCTATTTTATATTCTAGGGGCCCATATAGCATTTGGTTCTTAGTAGGTGCTTAGTAGATAATAGAGATATTTGCTGTATGTTTCCTACATGCCAAAGATGTGCCACCCGTTTCCAGGCACTTGACATGAGCTAACTTAACTTTCACAACCAAAGGCATATTTTTGCCTCTGTTAAACAGATAAGAAAACCCATCACAGGGCATGCTGGAGCATCTAAGTACTCTCCAAAGGAGAAATCAGAAAGGGTTCTTGGAGGGGGTGACTCAAAAGACAAATAGTAATTCTGCAGATGGGAAAGTGATGGGGGGTAGAAATAGGCATTGCTGGGTAGGGATATAGCTCAGCTGCATAAGCATCTGCTTCGCAAGTGTAAGGTCCTGAGTTTGATCCCCGGTTTAAAAAAAAAAAAGAAAAAACAAAACAAGTCACTGCAAGGAGAAGCAGATTACTAAGTGCCATCAGTCTGTAGTCCAGCATGCAGATAGGTAGTAAAAGGGCAGGGTGGAGAGCACGCGGGGTCTCTCAGTCATCGAGAGTTTGTCTTGCCTGTGTTGGTAGCCACGCGAATAATCTCTGAGGTTGAGGCTTGGGGCTCACAGCCATTTCCTGAGCATCCTATGGTCCAACAAGTGGTTTTGCTCAAAGGTGACCATCCAAGCCCAGAAGGACCGGTTTAGCAGGTAATGCGATACTGTCTTCCTGGGGGACTCACTGCCTTCTCCCAGGAGCCAGGCGATGCTTCCTGAGTGTGTAAGCACTCCCGGGGCCTGGGACGGACGAACTCACACAAGACATGTTGTGTTGTGTCTTGCACATCTATCCGAGTTTTGTACACTCAGTCACAGCTCCTGTTTGTATTACTCTCCTTTAGCTCCTGCAAATGCCAAATGGTAGGAGTTTCTTTTTGTCTGAAGTTGTTTTTTTTTCTTTTTTAGGTTTGAGAATTGAATGTTTCCTTTGAAAACATTTCTCTCTCTCTTTTTTTGTCTTGCAAAGAGCAACTTGTTCCTCCCAGGCTAGCAGAGTCCTCTTTTCCTTACTCTTAGAGGATGCTGATTTAATCATGCTGTGATCAAGTCAGCCCCGGGTGCCTGTGTTGGCCTTTAATTTTTAAAAAGAGAATGACAAGAAAAAGAAGTGGGCCAGGTAGGTTTTGAAGTCTTTTCTGTTTTATTGTTATTAAAGGGGCCCATGGGGAGAATGTCTAGCGCTGGCTTCTCATCTCAGAGCCACTGACGTCATCCCAACCTTGACCTCTTTAGGAGCCATAGCTTCTCGGGGAGTGTACCAGCTACCCAGGGCTGTGTAACAAGTTACTATACACTCCACAGCCAACACCCACATTTATTTGTTTATTTATTTATGCATTCATTTAACTTTGCTGCACTGGGAATTGAACCCAATACTTTTGTACTAAGCTATATCCCTAATCCTTTTTCATTTTAATTTTTATTTTGAGATGGTGTCTTGCTAAGTTACCCAGCCTGGGTTTGAGCTTGTAGCCTTCCTGCTTCAGGCTCCCAGAGTGCTGGGATGATAAGTTTGAGCCATCACACTCAGAACCATCCAGTGGTTCTTGAGGATCAGAAACCTGGGCATGACTTAGTAGGATTCTCTGCTCAGGACCTTACAAGGTGCCCTCAAAGTGTTGGCTGACACAGCACTGGAGGTTCTGGATTCTCTTCTCAGCAAACCTGGTTTTTGGCAGGAATCATTTCATTGTAGCTGTAGAACTCATAGAGGCTTCCTTCTTTAAAACTAGCAATTGAAAAGGAAGGGGTCTTTGTGGCTTCAAGCCCTTTGGCGCAGGGAATTTTAACCCTTTGTTAAAGGGCCAATCTGGTGAGGCCAGGCCCACCTATGATCACTTCCTTTTTGATGAACTCAAGGCCAACTGATTAGGAGTTTAATTATACCTGCGGACCCCCTTTCATACATGCTATGGGATAACCCCAGAGCAATGCCCTAACATTGTCACAGGTCCCCTCCATACTCTAGGACAATTCTGCATGGATGAATTAGACTTGTGCCTCCCATGGCTGATCACCCCAACTGAGGGGACACTCTGCTTCATTTTCTTGATCTGGGGCTAAGGTTGTGGCTTTGGTAACAGTAGTCTCCCTCTGACAATCCTATCCCAAGAGGAGGTGGGGTAGGAGCACATTGTACATTAAGAAATTTTAAGGCCAGGCAAAGGAAGCTTCTGAGGAAGAAGAGGCACTGGCTTGCAAAGAGCTCACTGTTCTGAGGTGGACTTTGGTGGGAACTGAGTTCTCTGCTGGACAAAACACACTGGGGCTTTTATTACTGCAAGGGATGCCAGGGCCTAGATGCTCACCCACTGTGGAAGTGAAGCCAACCTCAGGCCTTCTGACACCAGGTTGGAAAGAAGTCTCCTTGGCACTCTGGAGCTTATTTACTATGATTCCATAGGTCCCCAGATTTTCAACCTAAAAAATGAGGGGCTCAAGCTTTCTCCTCTTTTTAATCTGGTGCAAAGAACCACCCAGATCCAGCAAGTGAAACGTAGATTTGGAGCTAGCACCACTTAGTAGGTAGGAAAGTACTGCAGAGACCTGGATAAGCCCACCTCAGGCCCCTTTCCCTTCAACTACAGCCTGCTGTAGCTAGAAGCTTGGTGTTTAGGAACCAAGAGAGAAGTGTTTGTATATACAACTGTCCTCAGTTGTCTCTGGAAATAACAGGCTATTGGGTTTATGAGCCCCCTAGGTTCACACAGTTTTCCTTTCTAATGCTTCAATCGTGCTTTTAATCAGAACAAATTTAAAGCATTAATCTTCAGTGCTTGTTCCTGCCATTTCCAGCCACTTGACACTTTTTCATAAACAAAGTGACAGTTTGATTGAACGTGGTTTTTAATTAAGCTGCCTTCATTCGGAGCAACTTTCTGGGTGTCTACGTAAGCAGCAGCTCCTCAGAAGTGTGAAGGGAGGCTGACTTTGAATATTGTCACTGCCATGGTCACGGTCATCCCCACCACCAAGCAGAGTGTGGGAGGAACAAAGACCCACAGCAAGTGGAGTTAACCAGGTACTCAGGCCTGGAGCATGAGCTCCCTTTGTCCCAGCTCGCTGTCCCTTGTTATAAGAGTTGGAAGGCTCATGCCTGGGTGCTATTGTCTAGTGTTGGCTCAGGATGTGGTAGCTTAGGAAATTGCTTCCTGGTAGATCATTCTGTTATCAGCAGTGAAACTGTTTATGACATGTCACTCTTTCATGGTTAGAACTTTGCAAAAGCAAAAAATAAAACAAGACTTCTGTGGTTCTGCCCTCAAGTCAACTCAGAGTTTTATGAACAAATCCTGCAATACAAAACCTTGAAGGATACCAGGGAGGTAGAGACTCTCCTGGGTTCAGAACACACTGGGTCATAATGAATAGGCTAGCTGAGCCAGGAGGATGGAGACAGAGCTGGGACCCACTCTACCAGCTCTTTGTAGGACTGTTCAGTATAATGAGGGGGCAGTGTCACAGACAGTGCTTGGCCTCCCCGATGTTCCAAGCCTTTGTATAGTGCAAGGGTCCCTGATTTAGCATCTGCTGCTGCACAGGTCTAGGTGGGGGCAATACTGCTGTAGGTAGCACGGAATCAGTGCTCCACCGCTCACTCCTGCTCACTTTGTGGTCTCTAGAGCTCCCCTGACAAATAGCTGCTGCCTTCAATCCCTCAAGCCTTCACGCTCTGCATGACTCATCTCCCTGTGGCAGGCGCTGGGCTCGGCTTCCAAGAATAGCCTAGCCTGAGGGATCCAAGCTTGGAATCCCTTCCAACTTTTAGGGCTCTGAAGTTTGGCACCCACAGAGGTCTGTGCTCAGGGAACGGGGTACAGATGGCTTCAGCAGAGACGATGGCTAATGATCATCTACCTTCTATCTTTTTTTTTTTTTTTCCAGGACATGGCTGGGTCACATTGCTTAGAAAGGAAAGCTAGCCATGAAAGGTACATTTTTGTAGCTGAAAGATAAGGCCATTGGGAGGCTCATATATTCATTTATCTACTCATTCAAAAAATATTTGATGAAGACCTTGTCAGTGACAACCACAACAGGGGATTTGACAAGGGTCTTACAAGAGTGTATCAGTTCTCAGTGCTAAGCCCTGGCACCCAAGTAGAGGCAGGAAGGTGACAAAAAGTAACTGCCATGCTGGGTGGGGTGGTGCACAAATGTAATTGTAGCGCTCTGGGAGACTGAGGCAGGAAGATTATAAATTCAAGCCCTGCCTGAGCAAATTAGCCATTTAGCTAGACTGTGTCTCAAAATGAAAAATGTAAAAGGCAGGGGTATAGCTCAGTACTGGAGTGCTGGGGTTTCAGTCCCTCATACCATAAAAAAGTATTAGCTGGCATTTATTGAGTACTTACTGTACACTATGTATTAAACTCTTTACATGAACTAATTTGGTTATCCTTTGCCAAATGCCATCAGTTTAACTTCATTCTTACCCCTACTTATGACCTGAGAGCACATGGTGAAGGGCAGCTGGTCCAGGCCTGCAGCAGTGACTAGGCAGTCGCCATGGGCATGGAAGCTACTTTCCCTTCCCTGAGTCCATTTAGAAACAAAGGTGCCTTATTTCTGTCAGCTCTCCTCAGTGTGTGCCACTGTCTTTCCTATTACCCCACTCTGTCCTGGCTGCTGTAACAAAAGCTACCTCTGGGTGGCTTTCCCACAGTCCTGGAGCCAGACATTCCCAAATCACAGATGAATTGTCTGCAGAGGGTCTGCTTTTTGGTTGTAGCTGACCATCATTTTGTTTTGTTTTGTTTTTTTATTTTTTATTTTTTTTTATTTTTCAACAAATAATACACTGCATATATTCTTCTTAGTGGTTAATTCTGACCATCATTTTGATGTGTTCTCACAAGGCAGGGCCATGGGATGAGTAGCTCTCGGGAGCTTCTTTTCTAAGGTTAATAATCCTATATGGAGAGCTCTTTCCTCATGACCTGAACATCTTCCAAAGGTGTCTCTGCCTTGTACCATCAAATTGGGATGGGGTAGGATTTCACCATACAAATGTTGGGGGCCAAATGTTCAGTGCCATCTCCACAGGGCTTCTGTATCTCTCTGCCTAGAACAGTTATCTGTTCCCTTATTCTCTAGCTCAACAATTCCTTCTCCACAGATTAGCAAGTGGAATTGTTTTTATCTACATACCTCTTCTCTGCAGATTCCACTAGAATTTCATCTCCCAAGGTCATGCATTTGTGTATCTTACTGACCTCTGTGTCCCCAGACCTAAGATGGTATCTGGTTTGTGGCAAGTTCTCCAGTGGTTGGAGGATGGAGCTGAGACAGCCATTCCTTCTGGGAGTACATGCCGCAGGCCTTGTTGCTGTGCAGCTGTTTGGGTGAATGGCTCTGTGAGCATGAGGCTGTGCAGTTATTGTTATCATTGTGAGGACTGTGGCTGGTGAAGAGAAGAGACACAAGGGACCCAAAATGCACAGCAGAACATTTGCAATGACAATGTAGAACTAGGATCTCAGTGCCCTTTCTGCCTTTGGTTCTACAGGGGCTGCTGCAGGTGGAGACAGGAGAAGATGCCTTGCTCCATGGAGCCTGGCAAGATTTCAGGGACTTAGAGCTGAGAATTGAGCATGCAGCCACGCCTCCTTGGGGACTGCACTATGAGCTGGGCCTGCCAGAGAACTCTCTATGTTCTCCTTACCCTCTCAGATTATGCTTTTTCTTCTGATGTGTTGCTTTAACCTACCATGAGAACATGCTGGAAAGAGGACTTTCTGGTTCTAGAACATTCGATGTGTGGGGCCTCTCAGTCTGGGAAGTGGGAATAAACAGGCTGATAGAATAATCTCCAGGGTTAGATGAGGTTGTCCTTCCCTATTCCAATCTCAGGCACTTGGCTGGTGAAGCTTTGCAGCGCTGTGTCACATGTGTAATGTGGGTGTCTGGGTGCAAGACTAAGCACTTTATTATTGTCATTATTGTTATTAAGATTTTGCACTGTTGGGCTGATGAAGTAGCTCAGCAGACTAAATGTCTGCTCAGGCAAGTGCAGGAACCAAGGTTCGATCCTCAACACCACAAGCCATACCAGCCCCACCGCCAGGTGAGCTGGCCAATGATACCAGATGTAGTGGCACATGCCTGTGATCCCAGTACTAGGGAGACTGAAAATAGGCGGATCACTGTGAGTCTGAGCTGCATAGTGAGACCCTGCAACAAATACCTTAAAAAAAAGATTTTCAGTGTAAATAGCCTCCAGATGCATGACTGGCATGCAGTGGAACACACACTTTGGTCACTTTTTTTAATTTTAAAGAGAAAAAAAGAAATAGAAAAAGGAAACAATTTCAAAATAGGTTAGGAGAGTTATAATAATTAACACATTGTGCATTGTGGTCATTGTAGCAGGTATTCAGAGTACAAGATATAGGCTTGCTATCTTGTCCATACAATATCAGCACAGGCCTTTCTTTGCAATGAACTAAGAAACTAGCTGTATAACTAGCTTAAATATTTGTGTACAGATATATATTTTTCTTTTTTCTTTCCTTCATTTCCCCTAAGTTTGCCTTTTCTTTTGAATAGTTTTTCCCAATTTACAATACCTATTGTACATTTTGGATTTCAGTTACTTGTTCATTTTCTCACACTAGTCAGACAATGTGATGTTTACACATGAGTTTGATCTATTTCACTTAGGAGTATAGTCTCGAATTGCACCCATTTACCAATACAAGTCTCCAGTTTATGCTTCCTTATGGCAGAGTAGTACTCCATTATATATTAAAAAAACCACATTCTTTTTTATTCACTCCTTGGTTGATGGGCATTTAGGTTGTTTCCAGGATTTTGTTTTTATAAATTGTGCTGCTATAAATGTGGGTGGACATATATTGCTACGGTAAGATTTTTTCTTAATTTTTCTGGGATGATACCCAGAAGGGGAATATCTGGGTCAAATGGGAGGTTTTAAAGGAATCCCTACACTGATTTTCTACAGTGGTTGCTCTAGTCTACACTCCCACCAATAGTGGAGATGGGTTCTGTTTTCCCATATAGCCCTGTCAGCATTTGTTATCAGTTGATTTTTTAATTTTTTTTTTTTTTTTGTATTTTAGTAAGGATCTACAGGGTCTCACTATGTAGATCAGACTCATACTGATCTACCTGTGTTCAGTCTCCCAAGTGCTGGGATTACAGGCCTGCATCCGCATGCTCAGGCTCAATCATCATCTCAGCATGCCCCAGGGGCGGGGCTGGCATGACACACAGGGAATTGAACCCTGGCCACTGCATCTGCCTAAGCAGGTGCTTTAATCTGCTGAGTTATTAGGCCAGCCCAGTTGATATTTTTTAAAATTTATGTATTCAGAGTATCACTATGCAGCTTGGACTCATAGTGATCCTCCCATTTCAGACTGCCCAATGCTGGGATTACAGGTGTATGCCATCATGTCTGGTTTCAGTAGCAAGCCCAGCATGGCATGTGGTACTGGGGATTGAATCCGGGTTCTTGTGGTTGCCAATCCGGTGCTCAGACTACTGAGCTATCTCCTCAGCTCCTATCAGTTGAGTTTTTGAAGATAATCATTCTTTCTGAGGTGGAATGGAATGTCAGTGTTATTTTAGTTTGCATCTCACAAGTGACCAATGATGTTGAACATTTTTTCATGCATTTATTTTCCATTTGTAGTTCTTCATCTGAGAAGTGTGTAGATGTAGTGTCTCAGACGTCCATTTTTGGATTGGGTAATTGAATTTGTGAGGTCTGATTTTTTTTTTTCCAATTCTTTATGCTTTAGATAGAAATCCTTTGTGTGAGGGGAAATTGGCAAAATTTTCTCCGTGTATTGTCTTTTACTCTGTGATTTTTCTTATTGTCAAGAAGGTAGAACCCAGTTGTTTATTCTTTGTAGCATATCCCTTGCAATCTAGGTTTTATCCATGGAGTCTCTGCCTACACTCATGTCTATGAGATTTCTACCCATTTTCTCTTTCAGTAGGGTATATCAATCTGGATCGAAGATTGTTTTCCTTTAGGGTTTGAAATACTTTACTTCAAGCATTCCTTGATTTCAGAGTTTTTGTCAAGAAGTCTGCTGTGATTCTGATGGGCTTTCCTTTATAGATGATGCATTTCTTTTCTTTAGCTGCTTTAAATAGTTTTTCATTGTGCTAACTTTCTGGAATCTTTGTTATTATATACCTTGGTGTAGATTTATTTTTGTCTTGGTTATTTGGAGTTCTATATTCTTCATTTATTTGTATGTCAAATTCTTTCCTTTTCTCCTTTTCTTCATCCCAATTGTTCATTCCCTTGGAGCAGTTTCTTTCCCTCTTACTATATCTACTGTACCTTTTTTATGTCATATTATTTATCACGGTTTGGAAAGTTTTCTGTCATTACTTCTGTGAAGAGGTTTTTAACAGCTTTTGTGCTGTCTCCAGCTTTTTCACTGATTCCAGTCAACCTTATGTTGTTCTTCTTCACTTTATCCTGTATCTGTTTGATTGAATTTTTGGTGGTCTTTTGATGTTTTTGAGATATCTTATTTTTCCTGGTTGCTAGTCATGTTCCTGTCTCTAGATCTGATATTCTATCTTCCCCTTCACTCAGTCTGCTGTGTATACTTTCAGTGGAGTTTTTAATCTCCTGTATCACTGTTTGGATCTGTTTTATTGATTTCATTTTTGTCTATGCTTGGCATTCATGGTTTCCATCACTTTCTGTAGCTCCTCTATTTGTTCATCTGCTCTAATGTCTTTTATTTTGATAGTCACTTCTTTTTGCACCTTAAAGATTATTTTTTGTGTGTCCTCTTCCATTTGTTTTATCACTTCTGTTGCTATTATTTCAGGGAGTTTAATTTGTTGGTATCTGTCTTACTCTCTGTCTTTGTGTTTTGGACTTGTCCTGGATGGGCTGGGAATTTTGGATTGCATTTTACTTATTTGTTTCCTCATTTTCTATTTTATTTTATTTTTTATGTTGATGTTTGTAAATTTCTTATGTTTTATAGCCATATTGCTGGTGTGGCATCTTTCCTGGGAGGTGTCTGTTCCTCTGGATGTTTTCTGCATGTAGGTGGCTCTTGACCTTTATGCCTGTTCCAAGAATCTACCTTCCCAATATGTCAAGCTCGAAGTGTTTTGTATCAATGTTACTTAGAGCCTATTCTTTTGGTACTTGATTATGATGATGGTTCTGAGCCCTTACAACTGCAGTGTTGTCATACGGGGGAAAACTGGATATAACATGTATGACATCATGGTTAAAGTAGTTCATTTGGCAATAAAAACAGACTGAAGTACAGCCCAGCTACTGACAAACTGTGGTAACTGGTAGCCTGATATCTATAACTGTATGAGAAAGGTCTACAGAAATATAATTGTCACGCGCAGCCTTGCCAGCAAGGAAGACGCGACCACTGGTTGTGTCTGCACAGCCTTTAATGCTCTCTTACATTTCCCTTCTTCTCCCTCGAGGCCCCTGCTCTTAGCTTATAAGTCTCAGGGCTTCCAACCATAGGGTGCCACGTATGCACTGTCCATTGGTCCAGGTCTGCGGAAGCAATGCATTAGCCCAAGCCTTGGCCTTATATGGAGTTGTTTACTCCAGGAG
>NW_004524597.1:1619548-1660919 GCF_000260255.1 Octodon degus
GGAAACCGGCGCCATCCTAGGGCACGGCTACACGCAGCTCCCTACATATAATATAATCAAACTTTGCCAGAAATTTATATGCCATGATTTTCTACTTAGTAGAGTGATTTTACCCTGTTTTGGGGGGCTTCAAGAGGATGGGGGTAGGATGGAGAGATGAATAAGGTTAAATATAGTAGGTGCGATGTTGGAGGGCAGAGGATGATTATCCAGATTTTGGGTAATTGTAGGACAAGGGAGGGAATGATTGGAAGAGAAGGCCTAGGAGTTTTTGAAGTGAACTAGGGAGAGAAGAGACAATGTTTACCCACATGAAGGTATCATATGGCCAACTGAGATAGTTGGCTAAAGAGACAAGAGGATGAGTAGAATAAACAAAGAGAAAACATAGAGATTGTTAAGCTTTGTGACTAGTTGTCCCCCCAAAGCCTCATTCAGTCATGGGGTGGGGACTTCTAGAGTTTGAGATTAACTCATGATCCACTGAGATTATGGATTTTAGTACTGCTGGGATTATGGGTGTGAGTGCTACACCCAGCCTGAGGTGAATAACCTAAATGGGATGTAAGAGAGACAGAGAGGCAGACTTCCTCTCTGTTGCCATTGTTGCTACTGCTTCTCCATTTTGCTCTTGCTCTTTGCTGCCACCATGAACTTCTGCCCTCTGCCATGTGCCAGTCTGCCTTGGAGTCATCTGAATATGGACTGAAATCTCCAGTAACTGTGAGCTAAACAAACCTTTACTTACTTCATTTTGAGTGTTGGGCATTTGTCCCAGCAACGAGAGGAGAGTAACTGAGACAGAGACCTAACTCATAAATGACAAAATAAGGAAGAAAATAAAATGGAAATAAGGCAAAGAAGAAAGAAAAAAAGTTTTAAAAAGTCATCACACAAAAAAAAGAAAAAAAAAAGAAAAAGAAAAAAAGAAAAGAAAAGCACAACCCCCAAAAACAAACATACAGAAAGGAAAGAAAAACAGAACAAAACAGAGAGAAAAAGATAAAAGACAGAGAAGACAAACAATAAAAGCAAACAAAATGAAAAACAAAACAAGATACTAATCCAGACAAATACCAAGAGAGAAAGCAATCAGATAGAAAAAAAATGAAAGTAGTGAATTTCCTCTGTGGTCTGTAGTTGTGTGGCAGAGCCGAGTCAGATCCCAGAAACAGGTATTCTGGCCAAGGTTGCAGGTGGATTTTGGCTGGGTTTAAATCTGATCCTTGACTCTGGATTTGAGGCATAGAATCAATTTCTGTGCCTGGAGTTATCAGTCATTTGGAAAAGAAAAAGAAAAGAAGGAAAAAAGAGAGAAAAGAGAAGGGGGTGACCTTACCCACCCACTTCTTTCCCTTGCATCTTTGTCCCCAAGCCCCAAGCACACAACACTGGTTCTCCTAACTTACCACCTGTTGGCTTGCATTGTCATCGTTGCATGAAACATTTCCATGTTCCTCGTTCCACCTATCCATTGTGTGCACCTTAGCCAAGTCCTATTGTGTTGCTGATGTTCCCACAGGTCTCTGGGCCCTGAGATACACCAGTGGACGGAGGGAGGGAGGGGCCCTTTTCAGGTTTCTCTCATCAGCCCATGTCCAGGTAGAGGACGGGAGGAGCGGATGTCAGACTTACTGCCAGCTGTTACTGTACCAGGTAGATGGAAGAAAGCAGGAGCTGATCTTAGGCTCCTCTCACCAGCCACACAGTTCCAGGTCAATGGAAAAAGGGGGGAACTGAACTCAGGTTCCTCTTGCCAGCTGTGCTGTCAGGGACAATCTTTGGTCACTACTGACAACCACATACCCCCTGAAACTGTCACTGTAATTCTAGTCAGTCCTTACTACTGATGGTGACACATCTTATTTTATAGTATGTTGAAAAAGTATTAAGTGCTATGGGGAAAAATCACAGCAGAGAGAGATTGAGTCCATTGTTTTAGGATGATGATTGATAGACTCAAACGATTCTGTTTTAATAGTAATATGTGACCCTTGGGGATAGGGACATCAGGGATGAGGCAACAGTTTCAGATCAAGTGCCAAGGCAGACCTCACAGGGCAGACAGTACCTGAATCACCCTGAAGAGATGAAGGAGGAGGTCATACAGAAGAACATTCAAGAAGAGTGGCCAGTGTGTGCAAAGACCCTGACATGGGGCATATCTGCTGTGTTTGAGAGCTGTTTACACAGCTGGATGACTTGAGGAAGAAAGAGCATGAGGACAGAGGGCAGGGGAGGCCACACTGTAAAGGACTTTGTAAGGCTATATAAAGTTTAGCCTGGGAACCCGTGATATTTGCCTAGATCAGGAGGTGCTGACTGACAGGCATTTGGCTGTCCTGTTGGTACTGGACCATAAGAGGGCCCAGGTGGAGACAGGGAGGTAGTGACCTTGGTGGGAGGTGACAGTGGCATGTACTGGCTCTTAGGGTGGAGGTGAGGGTGCGGAGTGGATGGGATTTGCTGACAGACTTGGTAAGGAGGAGGGAGTCAGAGATGTGGCTGAAGTGTTTGGCCTGGGTGCCTGGAAGTCAGGCACTCCTGTGGCTGAGGTGACAACAGATTTGAGGTGCCTGCTAGATGTTGTACTAGTTTTCCATTATTGCTTGTGGTTTGCACCCCTCTGACAAATATCTGAAGAAAACCACTTAGAGGGAGAAGGATTTAGTTTTGCTCATGATTTCAGAGGCTTCAGTCCTTAGTCAGCTGGCTCCATTGCTTTTAGGCCTGTGGTGTGGCAGAAACATCATGGCAGAGCTGCATGGTGGGACGAAGCCACACATGTTGTGGCACCCAGGAGGTAGGGATGTGGGGGCTGCGCCCCAGAGATGGTGCCTGAGCTCAAGTCCTCTTCTTTTACTCCTTTGAATGACCCCTACTCTCCTCTTTCCATCACCTCCCATTAAATTGTGATTTCACCCATGGATCCACCTTGTTGAAGTTAGAGCCTCATGACTCAAACGTTTCCCCTGAAAGTGCATCAGCTGACAAGCAAGCCTTTAACCCATGAGTCTTGGAGGGCATTTCAAATCTAAACCATAACGCTGCCATAGCAAATTGCTCAACGACTCAGTGCCTTAAAACACATCCATTTATAATCTCACAGTTGGAAGGTCAGAAGTGTGACGTGGATCTCACTGGAGTAAAATCAAGGGTCAACAAGGCTGGGGTCCTTTTGTAGGTCTGAGGGGAAATTCCATTTATTTCCTTGTCCAACTTTTTTTTTTTTTTTAAAGAGCAGAAGGTATTTACTGAGGTAAAGAAAGCTTCTGTCTGAGAGAGGGACAGAAGGGGACCCAAGTGGATTGCCCTGCCCAACGTTTGAGAGGCTACTCTCATCCTGAGGCATGGAGTCCCTTTCTCTATCTTCAAGCCAGCAGCACTGCATTTCTCTGTGCCTGGTTTCTGTGGTCACATCTCTCTCTAACAGAGTCGGGAAAGGCATTGTGGTATAGCCAATCTTGGCTTTGTGTTGGTCCACTCAGATCATTCCAAACCATCTTTGCATCTCAGGATCACTGACCCAATCACATCTGTATGGCTTCTTCTAAAATACTCCCTGAGCCTTGAGGTTAGGATAGAGCCACCTTTGGGGGTCATTACACTGCTTCCCACTCATATATCCAGGTGGAGGTACTTGGAGATGTTGGATGCTTATGCCTGTGTTTCAGGGGTGATTCTATTTTGAGGACCTCCAGTGGTGCCAACTCTCCCACACTTGTGCTCTGTGTTTGCTCAAATGCTATAGATTGCTTTTCTCTGGACTGTGAGCATCTCAAGGTGCTGCTCATAGGACCCTGGGTCTTTCTTTCTTTGTGTTTCATTGTTTCCCTAAAGAGCACTCTGGATTATCTGGGACATGAGTGTAGTTTGTGGTCAACTATAACTTACCTCTTCGGCAAGGAACGTGTCACACACAGGTCCTGGCTCTTAGGTCAGCCCTTTCACAAACTCCCTGATTGCTCTGCAGTGATGCTGTGGGAGTCCTGGTTAGGGCTGACACCTGACTGTAAGCTGCTTTCTTGGCTTATTGATCCTCCCCTTCATCATCCTGGATATGAACTTGGCACTGTGGCTTGGGGTTTTGTGGGCTGTGTGTATCAGTCATATCCTTGTGGACCTTCTGCTGTGGATGGTTTTTGGGTCAAGGCCCAGGGTGTCAGCCCACAGGGTCCCATTGCAAGTTAATTTGCAATGCTTATCAGTGCCTGACCTAGCAGAGAGTGTAAATAAATGCAACCTGCAGGGCAGATTTCCTTTCAGTGACTCAGTAGAAGGTTTGTGGGTATGCGAGCCTCGACTCACTTTGCTTATTGCAGTCGCTGGCCATCAGAGGCACAGGGCTGGGGAGGCTGGAACAAGGGTCTGGTCAGCTCTGTGTCCAGTCTTGAGGCTCATCTAAATTCTGCTGTGCCATCTTGAGGGCAGCACAGCAGGCAGTTTTCCCCTTTGCAAGTCAGTCTCGGAGTGATCTTCCTGACACTACAAGAAGGAGTGGTGTGAATGTGCCCACTGTCCTTGGAGATCACGACAGCTAAGAGCAATGTCTGGAGTTGTCCCTGCCTGAGCTCAGAGCTCAGACCTGTGTACACCAGCTATGGGATCCCTGGGTCTCAGTTTCTTGCCTATGACCATGGAAGTCTCAAAGTTAGGATGGGTAGGGAGGGACTAGAACCTAGAAGTGACCACTCAAAGTGTGTGCGGTGCTCGCTGTGTGTCAGTGGACATTCCTCTTGTCCCTGTGATGAGGAAACAGAGACAGAGGAAGCAAAATGACAGATGCAAATTCCCAGCAAGGTCACAGATGAGATTTAAGCACTGGTGGTCTTGCTCTGGAGTCCTGTTGGCAACCTCTGCACTACTGTCTCTTAGCTTTTGGGACAACTCGAAGCCTCTTAAACCAGATGTCCCATCTGTGTTTAGCACTTAGCTCAATGGGGAGGAGTTGATTGATAAACTATAACTAGTATTATTTTTAAATGCTTTAAATTAAGATAGTTTATGTAGTAAAATGTTTCACCTTAGTGTAAAATTAAGTGATTTTTAGTATATTCACTATGTTGTGCAGTAGCCATCACTAATTCCAGAACATTCCCAAAATCTCCCTCACCTACCACACTGCCAACAAACCTAGTATTCATTATCCTCCTTTCCCATACCACCTAGAAACCATGGATGTACTTTCTGTCTCAATGTATTTGTATATTCTGGACATTTTATATAAGTAACATCATATCATATGTGACTTTTTGTATCTCATTTCTTTCAGTTAGCATAATCTCCTCAATGTTCTTCTAGGATTTCCTTCTTTTTAGTGGGTGCATAGTATTCCATTATATGGATACACTGTAATTTGCTTATCTCTTCATTGGCCTATAGACTTTTGGGTCATTTTTACTTTTTATCTTAAATAATGCTGCTATGTTCATTTGAATATCTGTTCATTTGAAACAACTCTTTCTTGTTGCTGGGGCAAATACCTGAAACTCAAAGGAAGGAAAGGTTTATTGAGCTCATAGTTACTGGAGGTTTCAGTCCATACTTGGCTGGCTCCAAGGCAGAGTGGCACAGGGCAGAGAGCATCCATTCACAGTGGCAGCAAAGAGCAGAGAGCGCAAAAGGAAGGAGTAGTGGCAACGATGGCAACAGAGCATGTCTGTCTCTCTGTCTCTCTTACATTACATTCAGGCTATCTGCCCCAGGCTGGGTGTAGAACTCACACCCATAATCCCAGCAGTACTCAGATGCATAATCCTAGCCGTGGATCAAACTGTAGAACTGTGTCTCAGTGATTGCATGAAGCTTTGGGGGGACAAATACACACAAGCCATAACATCTCTTTTCAGTTCTGTTGAGTGCATATTGGTATGAATAGGAGTAGTACGTTTGTCTTTTTCATTACCAGATAGTTTTCTGTAATAGCTGCACTATTTTACAGTCTCCCCAGCAGTGTGTAAGGGTACTTATTTCTACACATCCTTGTCAGCATTTGTTATTTTCCATTCTTCTAATTTTAACCAGCCTAGTGGGTGTGATGTCTTTGTGCTTTTGATTTGCATCTACCTAATCACCAGTGATGTTGAGCATACTCTCATATACTTGTTGACCACTTGTATGCCATCATACAAGAAATGTCTATTGAGATACTTTGCCTAGTTTCAAATTGCATTGTCTTTTTATTGTTGACTTGTGAGTGCTCTTTATATATTCTGGATATTGCACACTGATTTGCAAATATCTTTTCCCACTCTCTGTGTGTTTTCACTTCTTTATAATTTCATTTGCTGAAAAAATGCTTTTAATTTTGGTGGGAGATGCCAAGTTCATTGTTTGACCTCTTTCCCATCTTTAGTGTACCCTTTAGGCATCATTGTGACTTGGAAGCCTGTGACCGTTATACCAATTTGGGGTAAGAAAAGCAAGACCAGCCCTCTGTTGTCAGACCTCAGACTGAAGACAATGGGAGAGGGAGAAGGATTCATGAGGATACGATGAAGCTAGGACTTTACTGGTTCTCACAGTCTCCCCAGTTTGAGTCTTTTTCTGAAACCAAACCTGTGAAACACCAGCATGGGGAAAAACGCTCCCGATATGTTTTTAGAGGGCTCAGCTTCTACATGCATTTTGTGTCTCCCACACACCTTGCCTGAAAATACTTCTTACCTTTCTCTAGGTCTCAGAAATGCTCAGAAATTGTTGGTCCTTGTCCCTGAGATTCCTCAGCCTGCTTCTCCCCAGAGCCCATTCTCTCTTTATCTCTTCCATAGCCATCTTGATGAAATCCACTTCAGAAACGTCTAATCTCTGTTGCAGAGGGTCTCCAGCTTCAGTGACTGTCAGCAGCACGCAAAGGGCTCCTTGAATATACAGATTCCTGGGTCCCTCCCTGGAATTCTGGATTTAATGTTTCTGAGTAATAGCCAGGATGTGCATGTTTAAACAGATCCCAAGGGATTTGGGTGCCAGGGACTGCACAGACCACATTCTGAGAGGCCCTAGGACTCTCAATGTTCTGTTCTAGATGGCTAACATTCTAAACTTGTCATGAGCTTCCAACAGAGGGGCAGCCCAGTGGGTATCAAACCTTGCCACAGATGGCAACCTTTTGTTGAAATTGAAATCTCCTATGTGCCCAGGGACCACACTGCAGAGCTACTAAACAGGATTGCTGGGCATGGGCCAGAGACTCTGTTGTGTGACCACACCCCAGGGGCTTTCAAGGGACAGCACAAGCTGGGAGCCCTGGCTCTGTAACCCTTAGGGGATGTGAGGCTGTCAACTTGTGGGCCTACAACTTCCTTCTCATTGTGAAGCCCATTAGTGTGCTCAGGTCAGGTGGAGTTGGCCAGCTATTCTTAACTATTTATTCAGGCTGAAATTTAGGTTTTACTTTCACCTTGAAAGTTGAGGGAAAAGTATTGGAGAGATGGGATGAGCATTCACCTTCAGGGTCTACCATAGAGGCCGCCACAGTGATGCCTCATTACTCGGCCTGGCCTTAACTGTGGAGGGCATCAATGAAGACATATTTACTCACTCTTCTGATGGCCATGAACTGAGCTGGCCTCATGAGGGAGCCCATGATGTGCCCTGGTCCCCAGACTGAGGCACCCCAGCCCCTGGCCATGATCCTGAGGAAGTGGGGCTTCTTTGCAGTGGCCAGGCGTGTGGGCTTCAGGTGGTGCTGCCTGACCTGCTGTGACCTGTAGGCTACCATCTGCATGGGAAGCCCACTGGCTCTCCCTGAGCCTCTCTGTTTCCTTATCTGTGAAATAGGCATAAACAAACAAAAAATACAGACCCTAAAAGGTTGTTTTAAGAATTAAAAAAGATTATCCAAGTCAAATATTTAATCCCTTGTCTGGCATCAGGATGGCTTTTAACCTCAGCTGGCATCTCCTGTTCTTCTGTTGGGTTACTCTCCAAGAAGCAGTGGTGACAGGCAGGGCAGGCTAGGGCCATGGTGGTGACAGAGGCAGCAGCCAGGTGCCGTGTCCCAAATGCTGTCCATTGCATGACTCAGCCTGTCCCTTTCACTCCCCACCCAAGCCCTCATTGCACAGCATCTCCAGCTCCACCTCAGTCCCTCTTGGGGGGGGGCGTGCAGCTTACGGTAACAAAGTGCAGACTGTCCCAGAGGCCTGGTATAGCACAACAGGATGAGGAGGGGATTTGGAACCCTTGACTCTATAGTTATCCTGATAATAATGCAGACTCTACAGTTTCTCCTTGTCTCACCTGGTCTGCATCCAGTGACAATGGGATGTTTTCCCAGAACCAATTCACTTCATATATTGCATTCCTACTAACATAATGTTCATATTTCCAAATATATATATGTATATATATTATATACATATTTTTGTCTTTATGAAATTTCTGCACACAAATCCTCAGTTTGCATTCAACAGTCTTCAATATTCAACCATGTGCCAGGCGTAGTTCTTTTATGGATATATTATTTAAGCTGAGTTCACAACTTTAGCACGCTGGATTTTCCATTCTGAGCAATGCTGCCTATTGCCCAGCCCAAGTAAGTAAAGTGTTGGCTAAATGACAGTCATTTCTTAGGTTAGGACACAGAGTCCTCTACTCTCCAGTGACCAGGGCTCTTACACAGTTGCCATGTCAATGCTGATTATGCTCTCAAACTAGAAGTGGGGGAGAAAGAAAGGAAACAAAATCAGAGCAGAATGAGGGGAGTGGATTCTTCAGAGGACAGAACGCCCCTAAGAAAAGCAAGCAAAGGAAGGAGGACACTTGGAACACACCTCCTCTGTAAACCAACAAGTCCAGATGGCTTGTGAGTGATGCAGTCTGCAGAGCTGGCCAATCTAGCCCCAGAACAACTCAGCTCAGAAGACCTCAAGGAGTCAGCTAGGGGCTTAGGCAGGAGTCGAGGAGCTAAGCAAAGGGGCCTGCTTAAAGTTTACCATCTGGAAAATCTAATCATTAGGAGAGTGACCGGAGAACAGGCAAGGGTGCATCCGTAGTTACCGCAGCATCACCAAGATCATGCACCCTGAGCCACCCTTGAAATCACCAAGGGTGATTAGGTGATGCTGAAGCACTTCTCACCGTAATTTATGAGCAAGGATGTATGTGAATGCTTTGATGGCTGGCTGCCAGCTGCAGACAGGAGCTTCTCAAGTTTCAAGGTTGTGTGTATCACTACAGATCTTGCTGAAGCTTGCAGTTTTGAGCTGGACCCCAGGACTTCACATTCCTATGAAGCTGCAGGGCTGTAGACCCCAGAGAGAAGCACTCTTGATAAACAGAGGCAGGGGTCTGAATGGAGGTGACTTCAGTGACACGGAGACACCTGGGTACCTAGCAAGAATGGACCTTCAGGGTCTTGTGGATCCATGTCCAGGAGAGCATTCCTAATTGAAGACAAGGATCTAAGCTTTCTGGCTGCTCTTTGGTTGAAAAAAGCAGTAAGTTGCTAGTAAAGTACTAGTTCTGATGAATTCTAGAATTCTGAGGTTGAGAATACTGTCACTGAGCCTAGAAAAATGGGGCTGAGAGACAGGCAGAGGGAAACCCACAAATGTTTCTTGGTCGTTGACCTTCTGATACTCACCCTCAATCCTATCTTTCGAAGTCTTTCTGCAAGCATCACACCCAGCTTCTCCCTAACCGCATAGGCCACGGGTCTGAAACTTGACTTTCACTTTGGTCTTGGGAAGAGCAGTCACACACAGTTTGCTGCATCCTTGCATAGATGTGTTGTGGGTTTGGGCCTGGGGCATTTCCCCCCTGAGAGATAAAGACAACTCACAGCCTGTGGTGGGCACAGCTCTTTACCTGTTTACCATGCAGCTTGGAGGTGGGGCTGGCATGGCAGACTTGGAAGTCTTGTTTGTGTTTTTAGGTGTACTGGGGTGACTGTCCCAACTACCTTTCATGGTCATTTTAACTTTGGAGAAGCGGTAGATGTCACACAGTGCCCAGTCTGGTGAGTAAGGTGGATGAGGACCCACTGTAATGATTTTACCAGCCTGGCTTCCACTGGACAGCAGTGGACATCAGTATTCATTGTGATTTTGATCATGCCTTGTGAGACACTCACGAAAGAGGACCTCCAGAACTACTTACAGAAGTGGCAAGAATGATGGGACAAGTGTGTTTGAAGCAAGGAGTAGTCCTTTAAGGGAAATTAATGGCAATGTGTCTTCTCTGTAATAACATTTTAATTTAAACATTCACATACTTTTCAGTTGATAACCCTTTGTACTTTGTTCTAAGTGTGTACAAGGCTGTGGCATGTGACTAACTCCCTTGTTCTACCTGTTACTAACTGGAAGGGATGGACCATTTCTTTCTCTCAATCCCAGGCCCAGACTAGTGCAGTTTATATTTAATCCCCTTCAAACCCAATCTCCAACTGTTTTCCACCTCCAGGGCACCCATCGTCTCCTTTCACTTGGACCTCCCAAGGCCGCCTCCCTGCATACATCTGTGTTACTGTTCATATCTAGATGTCCTCCAAGATCCTCATGTACTCAAAGGTGGGGATTTTGGAAAAGGATTGGACCATTGGAAGTGGGGTCTGGTCCCTGGGTGTGTGATCTGAAGGGTCTATCTTCTTCCCTGCTAAATGACATCTCTGCTTCCTGGAAGCCATGACATGGGCAGCCCACCTCTGCCCAGGCCCTTCTGCTGTGTTGGTTCTGTGTTCAAACCTGCCAAATAGGTACTGAAATTTCAGAACTGTAGGTTGAAATAAACCTCTCCTTTATGTTTTGAGTTGCAGGTCTTGTGTTCCAGTGACAAGCAAGCATCTAAGACATCCTGCATCTTTCACTATTTCTCCTTAGCAGGGCAGCAAGACTCATCTGGATTGGGCCATTTTCCTCTTTTTTTAAAAAAAATATTTTTTATTTTTAAAGAGAGAAATGTCTGTGTCTGGTACAGGGTCTCACTCTGCAGCTTGGAGGTGGGGCTGGCATGGCATATGGTACTGGGGATTGAATCCAGTCCTTGCACTTGCCGGGCAGGTGCTTAGACAACTGAGCTATCTCCCCAGCCCCCATCACTTCCCTCTTGAGAAGTCTTTGAGGGCTTCTCATGATGTCTTGGCTGGAGCCCTGGTGCCTTCTTGCAATCCACAAAACCCTGACCACCATCATTTCCCTCCCTTTCTTTGCCACCTGTACCTTGCCACACACTTGGGCTTTCTGCCAGTTCCAAACAAGCTCCATTTTCTTTTATTCTTAGACTCATTCCATCTTCTGTTCCTTCTGCCTGATACTGGCACACATCTCCAAATTCTGTGAAGCAGATGCATCTTCCTGGCACCCCAGAGAAGAAGGAAGTCTCTGGCCCCCAGTTACTGCCATGATGCCAGTCACAGTTTGGTTTTCCCATTATTGATCACCTACTCTCCTGTTGGATGGAAACTCCCTGAGGGTGAGAACTCCACTACCTTGCTCACCTGCTTTTAAACACCCAACATCCAGTTCCAGGCCCATAGTAGAAAATCAATACCTATTGGTTCAAGGGCAGAGTGTCTTAATGAATCAGCAAGTTGAGGGAGGATAAATGAAGGGGTTTGTGTTCATGGGTGCACTTCATAGTCACCGTCTCAGCCAATCCATCTTTCGAGTTGCCGTCAGACTCCTCTTGTGGCCCAGAGAGTCTAATTAACCTGCCCAAGTTCACAGCCACTGAGGAGCAGAGCTGGTTTGTACACTGTTTTCTTTTGGCCTAGAATCTCTTGACATTGGCATTATGACATTTGGGCCCAAATAAAACTTGGCTGTGGGGTGGAGAGAGTGGTTGTCCCTCCCACGCATTGGAGGACACATAGCCTCTATTCGCTGCATACCAGTAGTGGACCCCCATTTATGCAACCAGACATCTCCATGCCTGTGTTCTGCAACTATTCGCCCATCCTCTGGAAATCCTCCGTCCCCCTTGAGGACTCCTCCCTTGCTTGCCTTCCTTGGCATCATCCTCCGTGAGCGCAGAAAACAGGCAGCAAGGACTGCAATGAACACGTGCTTTTCTGGTTTATTTAATCTCAGTTCCAGGTCTCCTTGCTTGCATCATCAACATGGATGCTAACAGGCTGCCTGGGAAATATGCAATATATTTTTTTCTTTTGGCTAAATACAGGTCTAATTATTTAGCATGAGATAAACTAGTGTGCTTTTGAGGAGGTAACTTGTCAAAACACATGTGTGGCTCCACAGCCGAAACATCTGCCTTCATCCTGAGAAGGTGAGAGAATTTCTCTTTGCTTGTGTTTTATGGACTTAAAGTAAAATTTATTTCTTGTGGATAGAAAAAAAGATGAGAGGAGAAACATAGCTTCAGAAAGAAGCCCAAAGTGCTGCGGTTTTGTTCTTTAGAAGGATGAAGAGAGAGAGAAAAGGAATAGTCAAGATGAGGGTTAACGCTGGAGAGAGCAAGGACCCAGTTTCTTGGCAGGGGATGAAGCAGCAGGAGGCGAGCGCCCATGTGCCCTTACTCACTCAGTACATCCTGGGTCAGGCCAGAGGCTGGGTGTGTGTTTGTGCCATTGTGTAAGTGGTTTAGTGACAAATTAATCATGGGATGGGGAGCCATGTGAAATCACCCTGGCTCAGGCTTGAGGGGCGGTCAAGGAAATCTTCCTGGAGGGGGTGAGCTAAAGGCTTCCTAGTGGCCAGTACCCTCCCTTCCTACCACCCAAGTGTCTTGCAGGGAGTGGCACCCACGTGCAGGGGTAGCTTCGCACAGGGCAGGGCATGCCCCTCTGCGCTCTCGACTCCTGCTCCTTCCCAGCACTCCCTGCTCTCCATGGATGTGCATGGAGGCCCTCCGCTCCCCCTTGCAGCTGCCCAAGGTTGGCCCTATGGGCAGGTGCAGAGAGGCCCAGAGAGGTGGTGGAAGCTGCACTTACTTTCCAGATTGTTGTTATCACAGGCAAAACAGATAAACACAATAAGAAAGAGAAGAGAAGAAAACAAGGTGTTTGAAGCAAGCTTCATACTCTGGCAGGGTTTTGGAGTGGAGGGCTAGGGTGACCGACAGCTTCCTGGCTATTCCTCCTTGCTTCTGTCTTTCAACTTCATGGCAACACAGTGTTCCTCATTAAGCTACCCACTTTGCAGGCCCACAGAGATGCAGAACCCAGGTCAGAAGTGGAGGATGCAGTCCACAGTCAAGACTGGACCAAGGCATTTGCTAGGATGCCGGATGGCCTCTCTGGTAGCTCAGGGCTCCCCAAACCAAGTCAGTTCCAATCCAAAGCTGCAGCCTGGAGCCCCATGAGCGGCTGTGTGATGAACATAAGGAATGAAGCCTTCGCCTTGGGAGAGCAGGAGGAAGCTGGACACGGAGCCTGACCAGGAGCCAAGGAACTGTCCTGTGTCCACAAAAGGGAGTCCTGCAGGTCACGAGAGTGGCACAGAGCAGACATCAGGTGCCAGGCCTTGCACACATTTGTCTACAACTGCTTATTTTTCAGCACATATCTGCCCTCAGCACAGCACTGCATTCTGCACATGCTGGCTGGCCCTCAAGCTCTCTGCGGCTCCCTGTCCCTTTCCTCTTTATGACAGGGAGATAAATAAGTGGGTGAAGGCTCCGAAAGAAGGACATGATGCGACTGACAGGAGCAGAGTTGGGGACAGACCCTGGAGCCGTGTCATGAGCTGCTGTGCAGCTGGCCCTCCCCAGATGCACAGTGAAGCAGAAGGAAAGCTCCCAGGGAGCCACAGGGAAAAAGACACATCCCTGCCCTGAGGGCTCCCCCCCCAACACCGGCAGGTAGAAGGACCTGCAGCTGGGAGGGGCACTGGCTCTCCATTCCCCTCAGTCCCCAAGGTAGGGCGGAGGATGAGTGGCCACAGGAGGTGTCTGTCAGGAGGACCTCCCTAGACCTTAGAAGGATCCCATAGCTGTTGAGGTCACGATGTCTAAATCCACCTCTGAAAGCTCAGCTTTCTTTCAGGTACCTGCCTTTTTGGGGTGTGGCACTAACCTTTGGCTTGCTGATAGTACAGTCTTGGCTTGGGATAGGATTGCAGTAGGAGGTGCATCCAATTTTCTTCCATCCTAACACTCTCCTTGGTGGCAACAAGATCACCTATACCTGTTAACATTGGTGAGGCTGCTCACATGCCAAGCCCAGGCCTGTTAGGTACTTTGCATCTATCCCATCGCCAGGTCCTTTCAAGTCCTATTACAGATGAGATGATTGAGATTAGGTAATTTTCCTGAGGTCAGACAGTGAGTAAATGATGTATTTAAATTTACATGTTGTATGAGTCAATTATTCATGACTATAACAAAATACCCGAGGGGCTGCCTTCTAAACAGGAAGCTGTATTCAGTTCCCAGTTCTGGAGGCTCAGGAGCGCTGCATCTGCA
This sequence comes from Octodon degus, assembly GCF_000260255.1. NCBI lineage: Eukaryota > Metazoa > Chordata > Mammalia > Rodentia > Octodontidae > Octodon > Octodon degus. Next base: position 1,633,913 of record NW_004524597.1, read on the forward strand.
CTGCATGGTGGGGGCAACTTTGTTGCAGTGCACTAGGGAGGATGGCAGTGGTGGGAGGGGCAGGCAGAGCCAGTGATTGCATCCCAATGTGGAGAGTCAGAGAGGGAACAGATGGGCTCAGGCTTTTGTCACAGTGCTCTTGAGAGAGCCACTTGCGCCCTTTCCCCAGGTGTGCCAGTCAGTTTTCCCTTTGTTGAGACACAGCACCCAACATCCAAAACTTAAAGGAGCTGAGGTTTGACTGAGGTCATGAGGGATTTCAGTCCAAAGCTGGCTGACTCAGTGGCAGGCACATCCTAGTGGAAGGGCCTGGCTGAGCAGGGCCACTCAGTTCAGAGCAGCCTAGAAACAGAGAGAGGACCCAGGGATAAAAAGACAACTTTCAAAGTCACCACCTCCACAGTGATCCACCTCTGGCAGGATGGCATCTCTAACAGGCTGTATCACAAGCCTCTTCCCATGCTTGAACAGAGCCGTTAGTCATGAACTCATCGGTGGAATAATTTACCAGTGAGCACAATGCCCTATGATCTAGTCACCATCCCAAAGCCCTGCTTCTAAACATATGAGACATTTGGGGGACATTCTAGATTTAAATTGTAACGCAGAGCATGCTCCCATTGGCCTAAGACTCCCAGGAGTTACCACATCAAAGATCCACACCATCTCCTACCACCACCACCACGCTGAATACCAACCCTCTGGCACATGAACCTTTGGCAGCAAGCTCAAAGCCACATTCACATCGCAGCATATAATAAATGAATATCTAGGATGGGTAGATCCTGGGGACAGTGAAAGCTGATGAGCAGGGATTAACCCAAAATTGCAAGAGGCCCCTGTGTCCTGCAAGTTTAATTGCTGTCCATGGTAAAAGAAAATGATCTTATCAAGGAGTCCAAATAGAAAGTCCAAAGAATAAATGCTCTGACCAGAGGTGGCACTCTGCTACCCAGCTGTTCCTCCATCAGGGACCTCCACATCACTCCTCTTGGTTGTGTTCTAAAGTCACACAGGTGGGCTACCTTGGAATATGGCTCTGAACTTATTGGCACTTGTAATTGTGCAACTGCTCCTGAGATTTGTTAGAGTTCTATTTGTGGGGGATACTGTGTGGGGAGGCTTCTAGGTTGTCACTAAGCTGGTAAATTTCCATACTTTTTTTTCAAAGTTTTATTGATAAACAGATAGCAATGAGACAGTTTCAAATTAAATTGGAAGTACAGTTTCAACAAATAATACACTGCATATATTCTTCTTAGTGGTTAATTGCTGTACAAGATGCGGACTTGTGATCCTATTTACAAACACCATAAGAACAAATCATTCTATTCATTAAGAGAATGCAACTATATATCTATCCTAACCACTTTGAATACACAGATACAAAATGGACATTCATCGGTGTACCCCATTTTTTCTAAGTTCCGTTATTGAATATTATAGGTGTGTAAACTCAGCAAAATATTCTAAAAGAGTCCAGTAGCCCATAATAGCATTGGGTCTTCTGTTTAACTGGCAATGTCAGAAATTATTGACCTGAGTCCCCCACAGCTCAACATAACAGCATGGCTTTATTTCCTATATTTCGTCTTCATACTTTTCTACTGGATGCATACTTTTTTTTTGTTCTAACATTCTTTTTAATTGATCCTGGTAGGGAACCTTCCTGTCTGTGTATGGGTGATACTGTGAAACTTGTACAATTGGTCAGGCATGGGAATGGGTTGGCATGAATGAAAGCGCCGACTAGAAAAAGCAATGACAGCTGTAAACAATGCACTGCATATAAACTCTGTCCTGAAGCAGTGGAGATTGCTCCCTGGTTTAGTCCATGGAATCAAAGTTATTTGTGTTTTTCTGAGATGTGTGGAGAAGTCAAAGCAGCACTGACATGAACAAACATCAGAGAAAGCATGAAGCAGAGATCTTCTGTGGGGACATACAAGTGTGTAATCTTCCTGGGGGTAGTGACAGCAGGAACTATTGAACAGTGACATCACTCGATGTGCTACAGTCAGAATAGAATTCATGTGGAGATTTCAAATAATGTTAGAGGAAAACGTGTAGCTAAAAATGCTTATTGATGAGACCTGTGTTATAAAAGCTTGAAACATGCCAGTGTAAAGGCATGAGTATAGCCAGCCATAGTTAGGCATGCCTGTAATCCTGGCTACTCAGGAGGCTGAGGCAGGAGGATCACAAGGTTTAGGTCATCTTGGACAACCTAATGAGATTCCTGTTCATAAGTAAGTAAATAAATAAGTAAGGCAGCTTAGTGGTCAGTGTTCCTGGATTTAATCCCAATACTACCCAAAAAAGAGAAAGAAATCATGCATGGTAGAATCATGTTTGGGCTGAGGTAGCTGCACAGCTGATGTAAAGTGGAGCAGTTCTGCTTGATAAATGATGTCCTTCTGATGACTGTGCAAGGAGCTGTTTCAGGGTTTGGGAATCGAGCTGAATCTCTGTCCCCAGAGAGTAAAGCTGAGGGAGACCAGTGACAGCACCGAGTTGTACGTCCAAATGGGCAGAGGACACTGACAAAGGTCAGAGTGCACTGACAGGATCCCTCAGGTCTCCATGGACGCAGCCTTTGTGTGTCACTATGGCTGGGGGGTGGGTGTTTGAGAAATAGAAAAGCCAGTCTCCAGCTTCCCAAGGAATTTCTCTTCTAGCAGGTGAAGCAGAATACTCAGCAATGAAGTCAGTTCAATTATACAGCTATCGATTGAGAGCCAACTGGATAAGAAGAGCTCTCTGCTTGGGCAGTAACTGGAGGATCATTGCGAAGTGGCAGGTTTGTGTGATGAGAACAAGGCACAACAGAACGACCCTGCATGGATTGCGGAGGCCCAGAATCCCAGGACTCTGGGACCACTCTAATGAGGAAAAGCTTGCAGCGCAGGTGACTGGGGTCATGGACACAGTGACTGTCTCCTCGGGTGCCCAGAAGAGCATTTGGCTCATTATCTGCCTGGCTGTGGGCTGTGTGAGAGAGAAGTGGTGGCACCATCAGAGAGGAGCTTCCAAGATCCTCACCACCACATTACTTTGACCCCTATGGACAATGTGTTTTGAAGAACTGTATCTACTGAAATAACAATATATCGATGCCAGGATTTTGGTTGTTGTTCTATTGTGCTGGGCTCCAACTCAGGGCTTTATACATTGTAGGTGGGCACACTGCTGTGTCACTGAGCCACACCCATACCCAGGCACATTTTTTTAATAGCATCAAATCTACCTGTAATTTAAGATCTAGAGCTTCAGATTTGATGGAAACTGCTTTTTTTTTTTTTTTTTCATTCAACAAGTACATATCCACTGGATATGACTCAGTAGGAATAGCTTGGGTGATTTGTGAAAGAAAACACAAATTATGGCCTAAATGAGACAGAATTTTATTTTCCTCTCCCATAAAAATGTCTGGCAGTGGACAAGCATATAGCATGAAGTCTTCAGGGCTGAGCCAAGGACACAAGTTTCTTTTATCTTTGTATTCATTGGTGGGTTTTATTCTTTTTTTTTTTTTTTAAATATTTATTTATTTTTATTTATTACATTTTTTATTTATTGTGTGTGTGTGTGGCCAGCTCAGCCCACCAGGGGGCGGGTCTGGCTGGCATGTGGTGCTGGGGATCGAACCGCGGTCCCTGTGCTTTAGCCAAGCTTGTTTCAAGTAGGTGCTTTAGACCACTGAGCCATCTCTCCAGCCCAGGGTTTTATTCTTAAGGTTGCTTCATGGCTCAGTATAACTCGGCAGCTTTGGCCATTAGATCTGCATTTCAAGACACAGCACTGAGGAAAAAAGAATGATGGGTATGTGTAGTTGTATTTAAATCATCTTTTCCACTTATATTTCAGTGGCTGGAATTTAACTCGATGGCAGTACCTTGATGCCAGAGAGGCTGGAAAAAATGTGCAAGAGTAGTCTTTCTTCTGGGTAGCCATAAACACAGTTAGGCAGGGGGTTCTGATAGAATAAGAGAGTTGATTTTTGAGTAATTTTTCATCAGCTTTCCCCTTGCTAAGCTCAGACCAGACGCCTAGAGCATAAAGGAGAAGTTTAATTTTGTTCATATTTTAAAGAGATTCAGTCCATGGTCATTTAGCTCCAAAGCAAAAGCATCATGGGAGAAGGTTATGGCAGAACAAAGCTGCTTAGTTCATGACAGCTGGGAAGCAGGGCAGGGGACAGCACCAGAAAGGAAGGAGCCAATGACCAAATACAGCACCACAGTCGTGCCTCCATGACCCACCCAGACCTATCCAGAAGTGTCCTCCCCAGTGATTCCAAAGCCAATCAGTTTGATGCTATACCTTAACTGCCATGCACAGAAAGCTGGTGGCTGTGGTTATACACACTGACTGCAGCGGTACCAGGCTACGCACCGGAAATGACTATGAGACACAGTGCCATTAAACACATGGTCTGGCTATGTTAGTGTGTGTCAGGACCATTGGAGGGCTCATGAAAATAGGCTCCACATGTCATCCCTAGGATTTCTGATTTTCTAGGCTTGAGAATCTGGAGAGTGAGAATTTGTATTTCTAGCAATTTCTAGATGCTGCTGCTTCTGCTAGCCAGGACTCTTGTGGGTCTAATGACTCAGGTCAGGACAGGGCAACCTCTAGCCTCCAGGTCTAATTCAGCTGGCTATTTTTGCTGTTGTCTATCAGTGCATGTTTGCAAAACATAACAAATACGTTCATCATGAGGAATCGGTACATCTTGACTCTTGTTCCATTTTAGTACTTCGCTTTTTGCTCCTCTCCTTTCCCTTTCTTTCACTTCCAGATTTCTTTCCCACCAGCAGCATGTCTCTTTCTATTTCCTGTCATCTATCTTCTACTTTGTCCTTTAAATTATTTATATTTTTATTTTCTTATATAAAAGAAACCATACAATATTGGACTCTCTGTCTGATTACTCCACTTGCATGTTGGCCTCAAGGGGCATTGTTTTCCTGAATTTATCATCTTCTCTTTACTCATTTATCTGATGATGGAAACATAGACCACTTCCCAGATGTAACTGCTATGATTTGTGTCTATGTAGGCGGGCATGTATCACTGTAATAGGATGCCATCTAACTCTTTTGGGAAGGTGTTCCAAAAAGTATACCTGTATCAAATGGAATTTTTAAAATTTTTTGTTATTTTGTTTTTGAGACAAGATTTTGCTATGCATTTCAGGGTAGCTTTGAACTCACTTTGTAGCCCAGGCTGGCCTTGAGCTGGTGGTGATACTTCCTGCTACAGCCTCCTGAGTGCTGGGATTATAGGCATAAACCACCCTGCCTGATGGATTTTCTACTTTTACTGTTGATGAATCTTCATACTGATTTCTTGTACTAGTTTACATTGCTACCAACAATGTAGTATTGTTTTTTTTTTTTTCCTCCCACAACCTGGCCAGCATTTGTCGCCTTTTAAGATCTTGAGTCTTTCTCTCTGGTGTAAGGTGGAATCCCGGTGTTGTTTTGATTTGCATTTCTCATATAACCAAAAGTGCTGGGCATTTTTTCATGTCCCTGCAGGCCATTTATACTCCTTCTATCCATTTCAATAGGCCATTCATTGATTGGGTCTTTCACTTGAGGGTACCTAAGTTTGTGAGTTTTTTATATGTTCCTACTGCCTGGTTGTGTAAGTGCCTTCAGTTGACACAGAACCACAGTCTTTTGTTTACTGCTGTCTTGGGTGTTTTGTACTACAAACACAGCCACGCTGAGATTGTAACTCAAAATGTTTAATGTCTAATCTTTCACATAAGAGGTTGTAATTCCAGGCTTAGATGGCCCCCCTGAACTGTAGAGGGGTACAAACTTGGTGGACAACTCAGCACGTGTGGAACCTGAGTGCCTGTCCTGACCCAGCCTGCCACCAATTTTCTATGTAACTGACTGAGCCTCAGTGGATCAATGGCATAATGGGGGAGCTGAGCCAAGGGTTACAGAAGTCCCTTCCACATGCCTCTGATTTAGCCCAGAGTCTGAATGAAAAGTTTGTCACTTTCTCATAGAGATAGCTGAATATGTCTCATTTGGCGGCTGGGCTGGAGCTGCCTCTCTGTTCTGTTCTTGAAAGCATCCCTTCCCCTTTTGGAGGGACCACCCTGCTTTCTTTACTATTGAGTGCTACCTGACATTTATTTAAGCTGAGATTCATTTACTAGTTTATACTTTTCCCAGCCATTTTCCAACACATCCTATTCATCACAGTGACTTTTTTTTTTTTTTTTTTTTTTTTTTGTGCTTTCGCCACTGCTAACCTTCTCCAGTTTTGGAAAAGGAGGCTCTGAGAGTTATAACGGCATATATAATATCACATCACCCCTCTTTGCTCCAGAATTATTTTACTGTGAGTTGGAGAGTCTTTTTCAGAAGCAACAAGGGAGAAAATTCTCCTTTTAGTGGCACTCAGTCAACCAAAGTGAGACACACAGTTGACTGTATTTAAATCAGAGTGAATGAGCGGAAATGAGCATGCAGGAGAATCTCCCCCCCTAGTGCATTTGTATTTTAGAAAGCAACGTGAATAGGAACATGCATTGATTAAGATTTTGTTTGCCAGTAAATAGGTCTGGAAATCAGTTGCTAAAAGAAAATAGAAATTTATTTCTGGTAAAAGCAGTCTAGAGGTAATTGGTCCAGGGCTAGTGAGGTGCTTTGATGCTGTTATCATGTATCTTTCTGCATTTCTTTTATAATTCTAAGGTGTGGTGTGTATTACCAGAGTTGCGTTATGATTCAAGATGGCTCCTGGGACTCTGATCATAACATCATGCTCAAAGCCAGAATTAGAAAGAGCAACTACGACACAGTGTAGCCCAAGGCTACACTCAGGAGCTCTGAAGTTCCCAGTCTACGTATTATTGTCTGCCTTCAACGGGAAGGGAGGTGGTGATATACAACATTTTAGGTGGAAACACTGTTCCAAGAATTAAATTAGAATTAACTGGAGAAGACAATGGGCTTGGTTGGAAACCAGTGTTTTCTGTGGCAATGTCTTTCTGAATTACTTTGGTGTAGATGGTAGGAAATTAGATTTGAAGATAGTTTGATGTGGGCTTTTTGGGTGTATTGTGAATGGAAGCCAGCGTATATAATAAAGGACAAGCAAAAGCTTTCATCAGACCTGGCTTTGAGTCTGCCTTTTAAGAGCTGTGTGATTTGGGGCAAGTTATTAACTTTTCTGAGCTCCAATTTCCTCCCTCATAAATTGAAATGCTAATAATAGCAATGATGATGATAATGAAGATGATGATACAAATAATCATGTTTTTCTTTCAGGAATAAATGATATGGTGAATACTGAGCGCCATGAGTAGATTTTAGCATTTCGTTAGCATTTAATGAATAACGCGTACTGTTTTCCAAAGAATAATGGGTATCAGAGGAAAGAATAAAAATGTTGGAATCACTCAGACATGAATTAGATGCTGGCTTGGCTCCTTACTAGCTGAAAGATTTCTGCCTAGGCTTCTCAGTCTTGCTCAGCCTTAATTTTCCTATTCACCATGCATATTGTGGTGGGGCTATGTTGAGGTCATGTGTGGGAAAAACCCAGGTGATGGCAGAAATCACAGAGCACAGACCCCGGCAGGTGGTCTAGGTCTGGGAGCTGCTGATTTCACTTCTCTTTCTTGTCTAGGGGATAAGGCCATGTGTTGCTAGCTCTGGAGCATCTGCTTTGCTGTTCTCAATTCTTTCTCTGCACTTCCTCTTCCGTGCTCTTTAGGGACACACGTTCTCTGGGCTCCATGGTGTGTCACCTTTGCTTGCTTTGCCTGGGCCGAGGTCTTCATCAGCTGAGGATGGGCATCCCCCAGACTCCAAGGCCCATAGGGTGGGCCTTCCTGTGGGAGTACTCCAGCTTCAGCAATGTCACCTCCCTCTCCCCCTTTTCCCTTGCATCTCTGGGGTGTAAGTGGCTTCCTAGTCTTCTCCCTGTCTTTGTCCTGTGCTCCTGTGAGGCCAGTTGCCTGTATTAGACCAGCTCTGGTGAAAACACCTGCAGTGTTTTTGTTGCTCTTACTGCATTCGGACTCGTTCACTAGTTTCATATTGTTTTCTTTTCAATTTTTATTCATTTTAATGAGAAAAAAAGATAAAATAGCAATGAAACAGTTTTAAAACAGGTTAGTAGGATGTTTATAGTAATTAATACATTGCATATTGTTGTCATCATAGTAATTATTCAGAGGACAAGATACAGGCATGATGTCTTGTCTAAACAATATTAGTACGAACTTTTATTCTCAGTGAACTAAGAGAAAGTAGTTGTATATCTATCTTAACTCTCTTGTATATACATATATATATATATATTTTTTTTTCTTCCCTTTTGTTCATAACAAAACCGTCCTTTATTTACATCTTTGTGAAGTTAGTAACACATGGCACTAAGTTGCCTAGCAGCTGACAGCTAACCTTAACCAGACGGGATGTTCATCTCAGGAGTGAGGCAGCTTGTTTGCTTTAGGCACTGGGCCAAGTCCCACCTACACATATTTGATTGATTTCCTAGCTTCATGACTCCCAACATATCCCCCTTTTTCATTTTGTTTTTTCAGAGATGGGTGTTCTATTGCAGTTAGAGAAGCTGTATTTGGAGAAGTCTTTAGAGGACCTTTTCATACTTGAAACCAGTCTAAAGACTGTAGGTACTAACTTCATATTGTAAAAATGCACAGTACTCACTCTTTCAATTCACTTACCCCTGAAAGACTTAATCTTTTTCTCAGAGCAATATATACCAGGGAGATAGTGCAGTAGAATAAGTGCTTGCCTGGCAAGCACAGGGTCCTGAGTTCAATTCCCCATACCACAAAAAACAAACAAAAATAAACAAACAAGCAAACAAAAGGAGCAAGATATATTATCTATTTAAGTCCATATGCCTTCATTAGCTATAGGAGAAAGCAAAAGATCCTTCTGCTATTTAAGACTCTCTAGCATTTTTCAATAATTTCTTTTCTTAAATTATTACTCACTTCTGAATCTTAGAGATTCCCACCATAAATTAGATGTTTTACCTTCAAATATTTCTTCCACCTACCCTTTTCCACCACCACTCCTAGCTAGGGCTGGCACAACCGTGTACTTGCCTGATCCTGAGGTTGAGCACTCTGGCCACTTGTCTGAGGAATAACCTCTGAGGGGCCCTCCCTGCTGTACCTACCTCCAGCTCCAGGCTGAGCTACCATCTATCTCCCAGCTGGATGACTGCAGCTCATAACTTCTACTAGTTATCTGTTCTTCTATTACCATTCTCTGCTCAGCACTTAAAGGTATTTCCTTACAGCAGTATAGTCCCCCTTTGTTACCCACCTACCTAAGCTGCCTCAGTGGTATGCACTGTACTTACAGTGCCGCCCAAGTCCACTGTTCATGAGGCCCAGCCTTCTCTGGCAACTCCTCCATCTCTCTTTCTACCTTCTCTTTTTCCTATTGTCATCACTGGTCCAGCTACATAAACCTTCCTGCTCCTCAAACACCTGAGCTCCTCCCCTGTGGTGGTGGTGGGGAGCATCATCAGGATTCCCCTTCTCCGTACGATGGCTGCCTGTGCTTTTGGTAGCTTGTTCATTATGGGGTGTCACATCCAGTGGGTCTGCCCACTCCCCACCACAGTGGATCTCTCCCATGTCATCCTGTTGCTTCTTTTTCAAGCAGTTACAACAATCTGTAACTATCTTGTTTATTTAGCTGCTTACTGACTATTCACTAGAGTAAAGCTCATTAGGAAAGACACCACATCTGTCTTTTTGCTTCAGTGTGTTCGCGGTGCTTAACGTATCATCAGAAATGTCTTAAACACACAGGATTTAAGGGATGAATGAGTGCATACACAAGTGGATGAATACATAAATACATAAATACCTAAACACATACATCACATAAACGGGCCTCCCCAAGGTCCGTGGATAGAATTAAGTGGCTTGTACAAACTTGGATGGAGAAAAAAATTACCTATTTTCACTTAACTCCAACTGAAAATTTCATTGCCTTTCATCTTGAAGAGTAGCAACCAGCCACAGTAATATCAGTAGTTCTTCAGTTTTTCCACCAAGAGAAATAATATGTGTTTTCATATCACATTACTGTGTTACAGACATCTCAGAATTATTTACTTTTGCTGAATTATTTTGAAACTGCTGTGGCTAGTAAACACGGCACAGATTTTGTGATTTAGCACATCAATGCAGACTTATACATATCTCAAGCTTAGCTTTAAAAATTATTATGACTGTTATGACTGGATTTTGATATAATTCATTTTCTTTGTGATGCAATGTATTTTATTTTAGTTATTTAGCAGCTTTGTTCTGGGAAGGAATTTGGCAGTTTCAGAAGCTCACCAACACAGGGAGGTCAAGATTCCTAGAAATGAATGAAGAGTCCTTTACTCTGGCTACCCTGAAAATAGACACAATCCCTTCCTGCTTTACTTCAATCCCCTTGGCCCCTTAGGGTCTAGGTAGATCTTCCTCCAAGAAACCTTTGCATCCTGCTGTGGGCTCCCTTACTCTGAAAGCGTGTGACACTCCAAACTCAGCAAACCCCTGAACCTGCATTAACTACATTTGGGAACTGATGTTTCGCTTCTTATGAGTTTGTCTCCTTTTCCCAACTCAGCCTTCCAGGATGCTCCAACATAATCAGTACCTTGGCCTTGGCAGTGTTTTTATCTGCTTTGTAGAACTGAGTTTTTATCTTCATAGAATTTAGTGCAATTTAGAGTGCCTATTTATATTCATTCAGATTATCCATTTAATATTTCTGTTCCATGGAAGAAGTGACTTTGAGTGCATCACCTATGGCTTTATGAAGCTCCAGAACTCTTACACCCTAAGCACCTAAGTGCTACCCTAAGCATCTAAGTGCTACCAGTAAGGATGCAGGTGGCAGGACTGTCAAAAGAAGTTAGCTTGATTTTCAATGTGCTTAACAACCCCTTTACACCTACTTAACTTAGATTTACACTTGAGGTCAGTTGATATTAGTGGGCATATTAACATACCCAAGAGGCAAAATTCATCATGTCTTACTACTTCTGTGGTTAGTTGTACACAGAACAATGCTTGGGATGTAGACAATAAATAAAGTACATGTGTATAGATGGATGCATGTGGATAGATGGATGGATGGATAAATGGATGGATGCATGGATGGGTGGAATAAACAGAGGATGGAGTACATGTGGTGGGTGCATGGAATAAATAGTGGATGGAGTAAATGGGTGATTGAATAGTAAATGGCTGGCTGGAAGGAAGCAGAAGGTTGGATGAGTTGTTTGGATACTTGGGAAGATTATAGCTGAAAATTGAGGAGTGGTATGTGAGGGGCTATTAATGAGATATTAGTTTCCTAGGGCTGTGAAAATATAGAGGCTCCAAAACTTATGATCAAATTATGTACCAATAAACCATCATAAATTGGAAATAGTCTAAGTTAAAAAATTCGCTTAATACACTAACTTATCAAATGCTATAGCTTAGACACCAGCATGCATTAGAGGGCTGGTGTCTCTTTTCAAGTTTGCAAGGCTGACTGCGAGTTGCGGCTCATTGCTGCTGCCCAGCAGTACCAGAGAGGTTCATACTATGTATCAGAAGCCCAGGAGAGTGTCAGAGTCAAAATTGTAGTTTAATTTCCTCTGAATATGTATGGCTTCTGCATTATAGTAAGGCAGAAAATCTCAAGTTGAACCATCTTAAATCAGGGACCATCTTTACTGCAAACTTGGTGATTACAATGACAGGGATTTATTCTACGAGCCAGAAGTTCAAACTCTAGGTATTGACAGCACAGTGGTCTCTCTGAGAACTTAAAGGGAGAGAAGACTGTTTTCTGTCTTTTCTGGCTTCGGGTGGTTGGTAGCAATTATTGGTGCTTTGTGGCTTGCATACGTGTCATTCTGGTCTCTATGTTGTTAACATGGCCTTCCGTTTGTAATTGTGTCTTTTTTCTCCATTTGTGGGACCTCAGCCACTGGATTAGAGCTCATGCTAACCCAATAGGACTGTACCTAATTTACCTAATCACATCTTCAAAGATGCTATTTAAAAATTGGGTTACTATTTTATTTTGAAGAGAAAAAATAGTAAAAACAATGATACAAAATTTCAAAACAAGATAATAGGAGAGCAACAAGGGTTAATACAATGCTTATGGTTATCTTCAAAGTAGTTGCTCAGATTACAAGATATGAGCATGAAAAACTGATCAAACAATATAAGCAGAAAATTTTCTTTTCAATGCATTAATAGAAATTAGTAGTATAGCTATCTTAACTATCTTGTGCATGTGTGCATGTACACACACACATGCACACTACTTTTACTTTTCCCTTTCTTCTTTTCTCCCTTCCCCCATCCCAGTTTCTCTTTGCTTCTGAACAGTTTCTTCCCATTTCCCAATATCTATTGAATATTTTAGATCTTATTTACTCTTTCAGCTTCTTACACTAGGGAGACAATATGATGTTAACATATGTGGGACTAATTTATTTCACATATGAGTATGTTTTTGTTTTTTGAGACAGGGTCTGAGACAGTGGTTCAAATTCACTATGTAGCCTAAGCTGGTCTCCAACTCACAGTGATCCTCCTGCCTCAGCCTCTCAAGCACTGAAATTATAGGCATGCATCACCATGCTGGACCTAGGGCATATTTTTGACATTCTGTTTGAAGATGAATTTGGAGATTATTATGGTTTGGATCTAAAATATTTCCCAGGATTCTCATGTGGGTGCTAGGTGATTGGATCATGGGAAGCTATAACTGACTTGCTGTTAGGTGGTGAATCTGGATGGGAGGTGGGATGTGATCTTGGAGGGTGTCTTCTTGTCCTGTCTCCTTCCTTTTCACTCTGCTTCCTGGATGTCATGGATGAGAATCATTTCTTCTGCCATCCTGTTTCTGCCATGAAACCAGGTGGTCATGGATGGATGAACCAGAATAAACCTCTCTTTAAGGTGTGCATGTTGGGTATTATAGCTAGTGATGGGAAAATGGCTAAGATGAACACTTCTTGCAATTGAAGGGATAGAGGTGTGGAGCAATGGGAGCTGGCTCAGTGGGTAGATATAGACTTGGAAGGGAGGACAAGGCTGCTTGGAAGGCAGGAGGGATGTGAATGAGCTGCTGCATGAATGGAGTGGAAAGCTCATTGTTGGAATGGATGAGTGGGAAGATGTAGGGTTGAATGGATGGAGGGTACAGGGTTTGGCAGGTGGAAGGGTAAAGGGCAAATGCCTGGTTTGTTAGATGGGTTGGTTAGTTTATTAATTACCTTACAGTATAATCTTTTGTCTACATATTTATCTTCTCTATTCTACACAGCAATTTGAAAGTGACATTTTGCATTTAGAACATGCTTATTAAATGTTTGTTATCTGCTTTTCTCTGAATTCAGAAATGCTGATTACTGGAATGCCTCCACAGCTGTCTAAGCCATGACTCCTAGAAAGAGATGTGTGTGTGTGTGTGTGTGTGTGTGTGTGTGTATACATACTTAGGCAATGTTTAATCTGCAACTATGGCCAGCCAATGTGTTTGTGGTGCCTACAGTAGTTCTGAGAAAGATATTATATTAGGTATACATTGATTATAATTCCTACTGTTTACATATATAGAAAGAGATACCACTATTTCATATTCTGATTATTAAATAATTAAACATCTTAAACCTGATGTCAGATAAATAATCTGCGATCATGGGCAGTGGATTACTGAAGATTGAAAAGGACCAATGTGTTGATGATTCTAAAGTTTGAATAAATTGATTTCCGTTGGAGACTATCTTTTATTTTCTTAAGGAAGGGCTTGCTTTAATTTAAAAGCACCTATTTTGATGTTGTCTATTTAAGTGATTGAATTTTCCAGCACTCTTATATTAGAGGGTTTGCAAGTTCGTGCCAGATGGATTCAGTTCATCAAATGCCCGAGATCCTCTCAGATATTTTCTTTGTTGAGAGTATCATTTAGTATTGACTCAGATGTCTCTGGTACACTCAGAAGTCTTAGAGAAGTAGACAGATCATTATGGTTGAAACTTCTCTTTTTAAAAAGAAAGGGTTTACAAATTTTCTCAATTTCAGGCACACAGACAACAAAAGAGAATGATATAGCAAACGCCTGTGTAGCAACTATTCAGATTTCACAAATGTTAACTTTGTGTCACATTTATTTCAAGTCTTACGAATAAACATAAAGATTCTGTTGAAGCCTGCTGCCCTCCTTTCAACCCTCCCATCAGAACCAACAGCCAACATGAAGCTGATAAACGCGTCTTTCTGAATGTACTATGGAGCATTAGCATGTTTTAGGCTTTTTGGAAACAATATGCTATTGTATATGTCCTTCTGCAGCTTATTTTTAAGTCAATATTACATTGTTGAGATTAATTTATGTTTGTAAATATATCTCTAATTGGTTTAACTCTTTGATAATAGCTATTTGCAGATATGTAACTTTTTTTGCTTATCTATAAGTAGAACGACGGGTGCTATTTTGTTATCAAAAGCAGTGAAATCAGTAAACATTCTCACACATTTGAGAATTTTTCTCAATGAGTATACCTGTGACTAGAGCTTCTGAGTTGTAAGATGTATCTTCAGCATCACTAGAAATGCCAAGTTGTTTCACAGAATGATTGAGTTAATTTATGCTCCCATGCCAACCGACAGTTTTCTCATATTCTCTTTTATTTGTAGCATTATTAATTTTGTTGCTTTCTGCTTATGTGATAGCTGTGAAATGGAAGCTTGCTATTGTTTTTGATTTGCTGTCTACTTACTCCTTATGAAGCAAAGCATTATTTTCTTGTTTTTTGGCCATTCAGATCGTCTTTTCTATGAGACTAGTTTTTTGCTTTTATTTTATGAATTTTAAATGTTTAACAAATACTAATTTTTAATCTGTTAAAAACACTGCACAATTTTAAAATCCTATTCCTCAACTATGTCCTAAATTTAAGTATTAATTTTATAAACGTAAAAAATCTTAACACAAGAATTCAAAAATTTTCTTAATAGATTTGTGTTTTGCATCTTTTAAAAGAAACAGTTCCCTATCCCAGTGACATAAAGATGGTTCCTTTAAAATTGAAAGTTTTATCTTTCACAGTTAGATATTCACTCCCTCTGGGATGTTGTTTTGTGTGTGTTGTGGAATAGAGCTAATTTTATTTATTTTTCATGCGGAGAACCAATTACTTCAGCATCATTTATTGAAAATGTCATCATTTTCTCACAAATTTGCAGTTGGTCCTTAGTTATATCACTCTTTTTTTTTAACATTGAATATTATCAACATTTATTTCAAGCGTAACTTGTACCAGGATCTGTGCTTCTTGCTTACAGATCCAAAGCCCTACCAATTCGCTTTCATCACTTTATGTGTTTGTGGAGGATTAAACTGAGATTCTGAGAGGTTAAGGAATTCTGCTAAGGTCACAAAATCAGTGAGTGACCACATGGTTACTTGACCTCCTCACCCCTTGGTCCCTGTTTTTTTTTTTTTTTTTTTTTTTCCAAGGCTTGTGTTGTTTTCAGCTCTGTGTGGTCTAAGATCCATATCTGTTTCAGATTGCTTAAGCTAGGACCACCTGCAAGCTGTTTGTGATTGAACAATCAAGAATTCTTCCTGCCAGTCCTGGTGACTTTGGTAAATCCTTTTCCGAAAGCACTACAGTGACTCATGTCTATAACTCAGTTCGCATGCTGTCTCTTTGTGTGGAGCTGCTCTTCTTACATCCAGCTGGACCATTTCTCCTCCGCTGCTGTGTCCACAACACTCAATCATACCTTCCTTGCGTTCCTTCATTGCTTCTGTCTTTTCTTGGGTCCGTGTTTGTATAACCACGGGAGAATGTCTTATACGCCACAAATGTCCACACAGGGTCTGTGTTTTACTCATTGTGGTGGAGAGGTTTCACCCAGTGATGTGATTGTCCTGTTCTGTGCTTCTTTTTGAGTGACTGAAGAGATTGGAACATGAAAATCTGGAGAACTGTGGGTAAGACTTTAAAAGTGCAATATTTAATCCTTTCTCTTCCTTTGAGAAAGTATCCAGGACTCTGCTTTGTTCCCTTGAACTATTTTGTTTTCCTTTTTTTTTTTTTTTTTCATACTGGCTGGGGCCTTTTTATTTTTACATTGATGTAGCTTTCTGATAAGGCTTGATTTCTGAGGTTGTTAAGTCCATCTGCCTTGTTCTCTATTTCTTCATAGTCCTTTATCCTTACCTATAAATTATAGGCACAGTTTCTCATATTCCAGGAAAAATTCCATTGATTAATTAAACATCTGGTAAGTTTATAGGTAAAGAAACTTAATCTTTGATAAGGAATCTTCCTAGTAAAATTATTATTTTCTGTTTATTGATGTTTCTTTGAAAATACTCTCAATTTCTTACTAATTCTCATGATGTACATGTTAAGTGCCCTAGACATTTCCTTCAGGCAACTTGATTGTCAATGGCAATGCTTTCTTTCATTCTTAATACTTTCATTTCTGAAATAATCTTTCTTGTCTTATTGCATAGACTAGAGCGTGAGTTATGAAGGCAATACAGCTGGATTATCTTTTTGTTGTTTTTCTTCCACAGTTTTCATAGCTTCCCAGATTTCCTGAAGCCATTGTTTCAGGCACATACCCTGCTGTCCTCTAGTCTGGGTCTTTGTCCCGTAGGCACTTATCTATCTAGTTGATTAAGATTCTGCATTTCCCCTACTGAAGTCCATAAGACAAGTACAGTGAGATTTCTCAGCATAAGCACAAAGCTTTTTAAATGTGTAATGATGATGTAGGAAATGAAGACCCATCACTAAGAGGCCCACACCCTTTAAGCACATCCATCAAATTCCTGTCCCGGGGCCGGCAGATATCTCAGTAGTATAGGCACCTGCCAGGCAAGCGCAGCGTCCCAAGTTCAATACCTGGTGCCACTAAAAAGAAAAATAAATACCTGTCCAGCCGTGTTGACCCTACGCCCTGTGTCTGAGCTGGCCATGTGATCCCAGAAGCAAGCCAGCCTAGCAGGTGAGGCAGGACCTGGTCAGTGTCCCTGTCTGTTTTCAGAGCTATTGCCTATCATTGTGTTCATCTGGGAACACTCTTCATTCTCTGATATTTTCTTAATTATCTTGACCTTGCTTCTGCTAGTCTATCTTCCTGGAATGCTCTTTCTCTTTGCCCAACATTATGAATCCTGCAGACTTCAGTTGAAGTGATCATCCTCTGATATGCCCCCCCATGTGACATAATGAGTTCCTTCTAGCTTTGTACTCCAGCACAGGAGCTGGGGATATGGCTCAGTGGAATAAGTGCTTCCCTGGAAAGCGCAAGGGCCTGAGTTCAATCCCCAGTTCCGAAATAAATAAATAAATAAATAAAAACTTTAAAGTGCTTCCCTGTACTCCAGCACCTAGTCCTGGTCTAGGCTCTGGGAGACACCTGCAAAAGAGCAATGCTCTGTGCTTATCTCGTTTAACTTCTCGATGTTTATTGCAGCTGGTTTATACTGTTCTTTCCTCCAGGCTTTGAAATCCATATGGATGGTGTCTCCTTCATATTTGTGCATGCCCATTGCTTACTGCAACCTCTGAACTGGGAGGTGGGAATTTCATGGAGAAGGCAGCCCATGCCTCGGTTATGCAGCAGGCACCAAGGAGATTGCAAGGCTAGAGATGCAGGGTTCCTTTTTGCTGACCGACTCCCATGAGCTTTTATTGAAGATAAAAGGGAGAGCTTGAGGGTTGGACTGACTGCATTTATATCTATGTCTCACTGCCTAACTACCCTGGAGACCTAAGATGAAATCTCGAGTCTTGGCTTTCCCATGTGAATAGGGCATGTATTGGTTACCTCCTACTGCTATCATTAATGACCACAAACTTCCAGCTTATTATTCAAGTGATAGGGTTGGGGTAAAGAAATCCAAAATAGGTTTCAACTGTATTACAATCAAAGTTTGTAAAAGTAGGGCTGTGGCCCTCTGGAACTCTGGGTCAGGCTCTGTTTCCTTCCCCCCTTTTTTAGCCTTGGCAGACCACCCACATTCACCCCCTGACTCATGGTTCCTTCCTCCACTTTCCAGCCAGAAGTGTAGCATCTTCAATTCTCTCTTTCTCTCCTATTTCCCTCTTGTGATTATGCTGGGCCCAACCAGGTAGGTGAGTAATTCAGGTTAACTTCCTCATGTCGAGATCCTTAACCACATTGGTGAAGTCCCTTTTTCCATGGGAGGTCACACATTCACAGATTCCTTGTATTAGGGTGTGGCCATATTTGGAGGCCATTTTCTGTCTAGCCCGTATACCAGTTATGAGTGTGGGTATGGGTGTCATGATAACAATGGCTTTTCATTTGAGTTATTGGAAAGATTCAAGTGGATTCATTCATTTATTTGTTTCCTTTGGCAAATATTAATCAGATGCTTCCTCTGAGTGGAGCATTACTCAAAAAGTGTCCAAACTTGCTGCTCTCTTAGAACTTCTATTTTTATGAAGATACAGGCAACAAAATAAGCAAGTGGTTTATATGCCATATCAGAAGGTGCTAAACAGAATGAAGAGAAATTAAGAAATAAAGAGCACTGGGAAGTGCTGGCCACAATATTACCCATCACAGAGGTCTTTATGAAGAATCCAACTTTAAGAGAACAAATATAAAATACTTAGCACAGTGCCTTGTATAGATCGTAACTCTTAAATGTAAGTTAAAAGTAAATTTAGGGCTGGCGTGATAGCTCAGTGGTCTAAAGCGCTTGCTTAGGCAAGCTTAGGCAAGCACAGGGACTGAGGTTTGATCTCCGGCACCCCATGCCATGTCAGACCTGAGCTGGCCACACACACACACAAAGTAAATTTAAATAAGTAAGTGGTCTATCCCCTCATTATCATCCTATCACTTATATAAAAGAAAATTCTTGTCTCTCTCAATTTCAGTGAATGAAATTTTCTTGGATTTTTTTCCCAAGGACAAATTTGAGATTTTAAAGGCTATTTCAATGTGGAGTATGACATATCAGGAAATTAAGATATTATTACAGATTTTTGTTCTCTTTGGCTTTTCTTTGGAAGAGCAACAACTGGGGGGGGGCGAATAACTCAGAACAGAGAGAGTAAGTTTGCAAGAGTTTTGGATAGGCAGGGGTTGGAGCCAGAGTCTCTCTTTTTGCTCTTTCTGTAGACCAGCAGAAAAGAGACACATGGAACTTGGCATGGCAAGATCCCAGGCTACAATATGGAAAGGCTTCAGGAAACAGAAACCACACACTGAGGTAGCTAGAAAAGTAGGGAATCCTCTATGAACAGAAACACTTTGAGTTCCTTAGAGTGCCAGTTCCATAGAATCCTCTATGAACAGGAACACTTTGAGTTCCTTAGGGTGGCAGAGGGGACCACTCTCCTCCAGGACCGACTGTTGCCTGCCCATTTGGGGAGCACTCACTGTTTCAAGGCCCAGGATTCAGCCATGTCAGCACTTGAAGTCACTGGTACATCTTGTCTCTCCAGGTCAGCAGGATTATTCAGCAAATGCTGATCTATCTAGGCACATTTTCTGAGTGTTAATTGAAGTTCAGGAATCCAGACAGTTTGCAGGAAACATGTCTGCACATATGTCTTCACAACTGAAGGCTGGAATTGTGCTTGGGGCAAAAGGGCTTCCTTTCTGCTGAAGACCATTTTTAGAAATAAGATTCTTAAGCAGTTCCTGATGTGTTAGTTTGAGATGATGGACAGCAATCTTATGGCCTGAAAATTTCACCCAGGCTTCTAGGGAGACTAGCAAAGAAATGAGATTTAACAGCATAATATGTGCGTGGGGTTTTTCTAGGTGCCAAGCCTGATGTTAAATATTTAACAAATATTAAGTCATTTAGACCTTGAGAAGTGAGTATTGTTTTACAAATACTAACCCATTTATTTAGTCCTTATGAAGTAAGCGTTATTATCTTCTTTTTACATAAAGTAAATGAAGTCACTTGAGGCCACTAATTAATTAAGTGCTGGAAAAAGAAAATTCTACCCAGACAGTGTATCTAGATTTTAGAGTCTAAACTCAGTGACTAAAATACAACGTCTTAACTTGGTTTTCCCTATGAGCAGGAGCTAACAGCAGATGGCATGCACCTGGTTTATTTGGACATGTGAAGCAATGTGGGGAGAGCAGTGGTGATACAAGGAATAGAAACTGTCACTGAGTGGTGGGGTTACTAAGCCAGAGAGTGTAGGGACAACTGAGACTATATCTTGTAGGGATTTTTCTGAGAAGCAATGTAAAGCACATGCCTGAGAATTCTCCCTGCTGAAGGCTGAGAGAGCTGCAGGCATTTATACTCTTATGCTATGAGAGGAGAAGAGTCAGTAGGTTCACTTCTTGAAGACCACTTCAGGACAAAGAGGAGTACGTTAGTTCCCAGGCACTTCGGACGTACCATCTCTGCTGGCACTGTAGCATCTAATAGTCAAAAGATGCAAGTGTTGTCAAGGTAGCCTTGCAGAAATGACAAAAGCATATTAGAGGAGTCCAGGGGGTCTCCAGTACCATCTCTATCTGGATTCAAACCTACAGAATCACAGAATAAAGTGAAGAAGGTTAACCAGAAGTAAGTTCTACTCCCAAAATGCAGACAACAAATTTCAACTGAGAATATTATATTGAGCAAACCTAATACTAAGTATTAACTGTGTACTAGGCTTTTTGTTAAGTGCTTTCTAGACATTTTACTTAAATCTGAAATTGTTCCTAAAAGGTTGGCTTTATCACCCGAACATTTTATGGATGAAGGAACTGACACTGACAGTGAGGCCTACAAGTGAGTAGAGTAGCTCCAGCACTTAAATCTAGGTCTATCTGCTGCCAAATCATGGTCATGATAATTTTAGAACAAAAAAAATAATTGTTTATAAACAAGTGAGTTTTTTGAGGGCAGGGAACAAGTATTTTCATCTGAGTATCCTATCTACACCAGTGGATTTTAATAAGGAGTAATTTTACATGTTCTCTGTTTGACAAAATCTGGAGATATCTTCAGTTGTCACAGCTGAGGTTGGGTACAATTGATGCCCAGTGGGCAGAAGCCAGAGATGGTGCTAGACATCTTACAGTGTACAGAAACACCCCACAGTACAGACTTCTTTGCTCCAACACAACAGCCATGCCAAGTATGAGAAAGTGCTCTAAATAGCACTTTCCTTATCATAAGGCTTAAATAAATACAAGCTGAATATTGGACAACTGGGTGTTGAATGTTAATAGATATCAAAGGGTGGTAGGGACTGAAAGTAAAGCGATACTCAAGAAGCACTGTGCTATGTGGCATTGCATTTGACTGTCACACAAACTCAAAGGGACAGGGAACTTAGGGTATTATCACTAATGTGGAAATGAAAGGTTGAAATAATGATTGTGCTCTGTCTCTCGCTGTGCATATGCTTGAGCTTAGCTCTGCCTGCCTCTAAATCTGCGGATCTTTGAACCATCTTCTGTTGTGTTTTAATGAATTTAAGGTGATGTTTTTGTCTACTCATGAGTGAGAGACCAAAAGTTTAATTGTAGAGAAGATGAAAATGTGTATAAATTGTGATATTATGGACTACAATAGACAAAATTTCAATTCAAATATATTTCATGAATAAGGATAGTTGTCTTATTTAATAAAAATACTGTAATATAGGATCATGTATGTCAGTTGGAAGCCATGGCTTAAAGAACCCTAAAATTTTCATCTTTTTTATCCTTTTCATTGGGTTTATTCTTGACCAGTTATGAGATGTAAGATGCAGTTCTAGCAAGGAGATATTTAGACATATCAGCTATCAGAAAAATAAAGGGCTTTTCTATTTCATAACTTAACAGTGAGCAGACATTTCCCAGAAATCCTCAAGATGGTTTCTATTCATGTGTCATTGGCCAGAGCTAGGTCACATATTCACGCCTTTCCAATCATTGACTACAGCTGCCATCTTGACTTAGAGCGATGATTCTCACCTGGGGACAGCTTTGGCTTTCTTTCTCTCAAGGGTAATATTGGGAGGATTTTTTTTTTTGTTTTAACAATTGTGTGCATGTGTGTGTGTGTGTGTGTGTGTGTGATGCTGTTGGTATCATCAGGTAGAGGCCAGGGATTAGCAAAATATCCTGCAATGCACCAGAAATTTCCCCGCAGCAAAAAATTATTTGGTCCAAAACGTTTGAAGAGTTTAAGAATCCCTAGCACATGGCAAAAGGGACTTAAGCTCAAGCCTCATGGGGGAGAGATGAACATCTCAAGAAAATAGGGGCTTAGCATGGGCAAAGGGAATTTGGGGGGTCACCAATCTCATCTGTAGCAAAAGAACATTGCCCATTTTTGCTGACTGATGTCATACAGCTCTTTTCTCCATGATATCTCTGCATGCCTTTGTCAGGCAGTGCTGTGGCCTGGCTGGGCCATTGCTCTGACCCAGTCTGGCATTTCTTATCTCCATCAGGCTCGCTGCCAGACACAGAGAAGAGGACGTCACCTCTGGCAGAAGATCAGTCAGGATTAATTGATGGTGAAGCTGTGTCCCACTTTGAACCTCTCTCATGCAGGCAAGCAGTGTGGAGCAGTATGTGAGGGCCGGAGGTAGAAGCTGCTGTACCTCGGGATGTGAACTGGACAGAGGCCCCTGGAAGGGAAAGGAAGAACTTTTTTCATTTGCTTCTTTTTGGGGAAAGAAAACAACGATTTTCTGGGGGAGATATCTATATTCTTAGCAATACTACTTGGTAGTTGTGAACTCCTGAGATATAAGTGGGCCAGATCTTCTGATCAGATGTCCTTAAGTCAGGTGTGCAGTCACCAATTCAAAGAAGCCAGTTGCACCCCCAAAACATTTCAAAAAATTATCTTGAACTTTTTTCTTCCAGATAGTTCTGTATAGTAAATGTTTAATTCAAGACCATTTTGTCTGCATTGCCCAATAACTTTCTGGCCATTGACTGGGGAACAGTAACCCGTCTATTGCTTAAGTAAACACTGCACAGTCTTTACATACTCACATGTAGTCTTTTGAACACATTCCTTGTGCCTTATGCTTGATGTTTGTGGTGCTATGGTGAAAAAATTATACTCGTTCACCTTGGCAACTCCCAGGTCAATAGGGGAGACAGACTGAAGCATCCGATTGTCACAGAATATGGGATGAGGCCAGTGATAACTGTTAATGGGGACACAGCAGGCTGGGGAGCATTTGAGTGGTAGATGTTCATCTAGATTTACTGAGCATCTGCTATAGACCAGCTGTTGGTGACTGGGAAATTAAATGTGTATGTTTTGGTTATGCAACTGGTTCCTGAAGAACTTCTCAAGAGCAGACAATCATGAAGCAATAGGATGCTTGTTTTCTTAAAGGTGAATACAGAACCCAGAGAAAGCCTACATGGCTTAATTTAGAAATCTGAGTGTGGAATAAGAAAAGACTTCAGATGGGCTGAGCAAAGGCCTGGAGGGAAGAAGAGGCTGAAAGAACAGGCAAATCAAGCTTCTCCATGCAGGACATCTCATGTCTTAGAAATGCACAACTTAGAAAATCACATTGTGTTTGATTTCTATGGGTCGGAAAGTGGATAAGCATAGATTATGTCCCCCTGTGGGCCTATTGCTGTAATATCTAGACTCTGGGGCAGAAGGAAGAACATTCAGCAGGCAAATTTCCTAATGGTGGTGAGTTAGGATGTTTGAAACAATTTGAAGACTCTTTAGCACTAAACTGTATGGTTCTGGTTATCAGTCCAGCAGGGGCCCCCAGCAGGAAACTTCACCGGGGGCAAGAGTGCTGGCAGAAGCTTTCCAGCAGAGGTAATTGAAGGCTGGCAGTGTCTTTGCAAGTTGTTGAGAAATAATATCTTCTGGAGTAAGAAATCGAAAATCATATGGAAACCTGTACAGTTTTGGAGGGCTCTTGGTGACAGTAAAGTTTAGTTCCACACAAGGATAAGGGGTTAGCTTTGAGGGTGCTGGCCTGCGGCTGCTGTAGTCCTGCTTGCCTTTCCGAACAAAGTCTGGAGCACTATCTTGGGCAGATGCTTTGATCATCAGCATGCTGTCTTGGGAAGAATGCCAGTTTGAGTTCAAATGCAGAATCCTAGCTATGCCTTTCACTAGCTGTATGATCTGCAACAACCTTGTTGAATCTTAGTTTCCTCACCTGTACAGTGTGACTAATACCTAAATAGATTACATGCAATGTATTATCTGGAGAAATTATAAATAATCCATAGGAAGTATCAAGAATATCACTTAGTATAAAGTGCAGGTAGTTCCTTCTATGTAGCTCTTTAGGTTGTTTAAATACAAGTGTGAGAACTTTGATTCAAAGTAGTGTAGACAATATATAAATTCATTATTTCCCACAACCACAGCTTTGAAGAAGACAAGGTTTTGGGATTGGTACTTAATGGTATCATTAAGAATCTGGCCTTATAAGACATTGTGTCTCTTCAAATACCCTTGGTGTTGGCTCCACTCATTGGTACCTAAAGGATTTTTTCAGTGTGGGGCATCATACTCAGATACAAACATAAGAGGAGATTTTTATGGTTTCTTAGGAGTGAGTAAACCATCCTCTCCCTAGAAACCCTTCTCTGCTCTCCAGGTTTTTGTGGTCCATCTTTATCCAGGATTGGGTCAACATCCTGAACTAGGTACTGATTGGGTGTATCAGTTAGTTATTGGTACATAACAATTTTTCCCTAGAAGTTTTCAACAGCAGGCATTTATTATCTCACTAATTCTATGGTCAAGAATTTAATAACTTAGCTGGAGGATTCTGGTTTAGAGCCTCTCACAAAGTTGCCATGATTAGCTGCAATATTGAAAAATTTGTGGTTGTATCGTAGAGCTACCATGTGGGTGGCATAACCATCACAAGGGCAGTACCTTTTCTAAGGAAATTCATGTTTATCTTAGGCCAATTTTCCGGTGTTTAGTGGCTGTTGCATGCTGGGCACTTAATCACAAAGGCTGTCAACACTGTGGTTACTAACAGGAACTTTCAGGGATCCCTACTGTGTGTCTCTTAGAACATAGGGAGGGGTCAGACACAGAGCCTGATAGAGTTAGGCTCTATCAAGTTATGATAGAGCGACAGTGGATGGTGCATTGGTACTGCCTCATGATATAGAAAGGTAACTGGTGAGAGGGCCAGGTCAGTGGTGATTACAGGAGAAAGGATTCACTCTCAGTTCTCAGGGACATGGAAAACCATCATGGGAGTGAGATTTGTACAGGGTTCCCAGGAGTTGGCCACATGAACACAATCAAAGCAGAGGCTTGGAGTTGGGGAAGAACATGATCACAACAAGGATCTCAGTGCACATTTATTGAGCACCCCATGTGTGTCCAGCAGCATACACAAATATCTTTAACCCTGGTGGCATTCCTGGGAGACAGTATTGTCTCCATCTTACAGGTGAAGAAACAGGGGCAGAGACATTAAATGACCCCTGAGAAGGGCAGGTGTGGAAAGGCCTCACTTAGAGCCGTTATCTAAGAGGCGCTTAGGTTTCAAAGATCTTGGTGACAGCATCTTGCCTTGAGGAATTTGCCTGGCTAGTGCAAAGCAGCTTTTACATAACAATTTAACGTCAGGGAGCAGGCAAAGCAGAATGAGTAATCTTGTTACAAAGGAATTTGTCATTTTATTGAACCTTTACAGAAGATTCTCCTTAATTATCAAGCCTACACCTGACCCAATACATTGACAATATGATTCAAAATTTATTAGAATTTACTTTGCACAGCTATTCCCCTGAAAATCCTACTCTGCATTATTCCTTTTGTGGGCTGGTTGTTGGAAGAATTAGGTGGCAAAAATTAACCTGTAATGCTGGGAAGATCTGATGGGGGAAGCGAGCTCTTCAACTTAAACTTTACTTTATTATAATAAAGGTGGTGAGATTTATGGAAGCAGAACCATTATTAGCTGTTGTTCATTAACACCCCGAATGCTCTGTCTCCAGGGCCTCATGGCTATGAAGAGTTCAAGCAAATGGGGTCAGCACCCTGGCTCTGCCATTGGCTTCAGCCCAGGTAGAGGCAGAGATGCTGCAGGCAAAAATTCCAGGAGTGCATGAGTGAGGGTCCCAGGCTCTTGCTAAATACAGAACACCCCGTTGAGAGCACAGAGCACCCCACAACTGTGTGTCTCCCACACCTTCATCCTCCAGTTGCATCTCAGCCTCCGCAATGGTGTACAAAGAGACAGAGTTAGAATACAGTAAACAGGAGTGCCCGTATGGGAGTATAGTGTGTGTCTGAAGGGAAGTGTGTGTAGTTTGCCTGGGCTGTGTGTATATTTGTGAGTGCATGTGTTTGTGTGTATTTGGAGTGTGTGGGATTGTGAGTGCCTATGTGTGTGTAGATGGTATGTATGAATGTGTTTTTGAGTACTGTGGGAGTTGGGTGCATGCACATGTGTGTACACTTGTGGGTATGTGGGGTTGTATGGGTGTGTGAGTTTTCACATATGTGTGTGTGTGGTGTGGACGTGTAGATGTATATGTGTACATGTGTCTGTAAATGTGTGTATGATGAAGGTGTATGTTATGTGTGTATATTTGCAAATGTATAAGCTAGTGTGTTTGCTGTGTGTAGTGTTGTGTGTGTGTGTGTGTGTGTGCGAGCGCGCAGTGGCTGCCTGACCCCTCCTTTGTGGGACAAGGAGCAGGATTTCCATCCTCTCCTTCAGCCTAGCTCTTCTATAGCTGAGAAAGGGGCTGATTTCTGCCTGGCACCCATTCTCTCCTCAGAGAGGCTTTGCTGAAAGGCCAGGAGCTGCCCCTCCAGGCACTGGTGGACCTTGGTCTTTGTTCCCCTCCTTGTACCCTCCCCGTCCTTCTGGCAGTGCAGCCTGCCTGCCTTTTTCTTCTGTAGGTGGCAGCCTTGTTAAGCCTTGCTCCATCCCTGCCTCAGGGAACAGCAGCTTCAGGAAAAGCCTGTAAGACTTGTGCTTCTGGACT
>NW_004524597.1:1661189-1676452 GCF_000260255.1 Octodon degus
GGAGGCAGAGCAGCCCCTGGGTCGGTTTCCATCCATTTTTTTCCATGTAGTTGATGAGCAGATATCGAGAGGACAGAGGTCTACCTCCCACTGGGCAGATGCTGTGCCAACACCAGGGGCACAGAAGAGAAACAGACACAGCTCCGGTCTGACTGGCAGAGTCCCAGAGCAAGCGCAAGGCAAATTTGCAGCATGAATGATGTGGAGCCTGGAGCAAGGACAGGGAGAGCTTTCTAGAGGAGGTGACATTACCCTGGTTGTTAAAGAACAGTTGGAAGGATTTAGGCCAGGATACATTTGGCAATATCTAGGGATATTTTTGGCTCCCCAGATTGTGGCTGGGAGGAGTTAATTGCTCCTAGTGCCTCGTGGGAAGAAGCTGCAGGTTGCTGCTGCGCACTTCTCAGTGTGCGGGACAGAAGTATCCGTGCTGCTGAGGTCTATGCTAGAAGAGGAAAAATGCTGTGGTTCAAGTGTTTGTGTGTCCTGTCTGACCCCTAGAGCTAAATGCATATGTGGAAATCCTAACCCCAAGGTCACTGGATTAGAAGGAGGGACCTTTGGGAGATGGCTTGGTCAGGAGAGTGACATGGGATTAGCACTCTCACGAAAGAGGCACCGGAACATCCTTTGGTCCTTGTGCTAGAGAAGTCACAGCAAGAGAACACTATGAACCAGGAAGCAGCAACCCACCCAGAGCTAAACCTGTAGGCACCTTGACCTTGGACTTGCAGCCAGAACAGAGAGAAATACATTTCTGTCCCTGAGAAGCCCAGTTTATGATACTTTGTCATCAGTCCAAACTTCAAGGAGTGAAATGCATCCCAGGGGATTGCGATGTGAATTGTGAGAAGCTTCAAAGTGCTGGGGTGTTTGGAAGAACAGTGAGTGTAACGGACACTGAGAAATGGGACCGGAGAAGTCAGAGGCAGATTCATGAAGATTGATGGATGGCACACTACAGTCCAGATATCTCAGGAAGGGGGGCATTAAAGCGTTTCAGGCAGGAGGAGTGACACCATCAAATCCTTTTAAGAAGATTACTCTGAACACTATGTGACTCATGGATAGGTCCCAGGGCTGGGCCTGGGTGAGGGACTTCGGGCAGGACGCTCAGAGGGGGAGCAGCCAGCACTGTGGCCCCGTGAGAAGGCTGCAAGTCAATCAGTCCAGGGCAATGGCACATAGTTACACAACAGGGCTGTATTCCAATTTCAAGGAGCTAGAGAAAGAAAAACACCAGTGAGATGGAGTGCCCAGTGCTTCGCATGAGAACCAGTACGCTTTTATTTAAATTACCAACCAGGTCAGTACTTGGCTTAAGGCTGAGGGCAGTTCACTTCTGCTCACCTAAGCAGAATCCTCCAGCAGTCCAGAGTGTGATGCTGGGCTGGTCATGGAGGCATCTCCAATGTGCTAGGCCACCCAGACAAATGAGTTATTTGTCTCTACAGCATGGATTCTTGCTCACTGTGCTCTGTTACAGTTACAAGGTGTTACCTGCCAGGGTATCATGGGTTGATTTATGTCCCCCCACATTATATGCCAAAGCCCTAACTCCTGGAGCCTCCAAATGTGACGTTATTTGTGGGTAGATAATCAAGGTACTTTGCAGAGGTAATCAAGTTAAAGTAAGTTGATAGGTTCACCAGAGTGGGTCGTAATCCAACATGTAGTTGTTCTAATAAAAAGAGGTAAGTTGGACATAGTGATGGGCAGAGAAGAGAAATGATATGAGGATGCACACACACACACACACACACACACACACACACACATGTTAAATAGTAAGCACTACTATTTTTATTATTGCATAAATGGGGGGAAGACTATGTGCAAACCAGGGTCCATTTAAGGTACCAGCAGCAGAGAGAGAGAGGCATAGGGCAGATTGCTCTTCAGCCTTCAGGAGGAACTGATCCTGCCCATGCCTTGATCACGTGCGGTCTTGTAGCCTCCAGAGCTCTCATTCAAGCCCCCACATTTGTGCTAGTTTGTCGTAGCTGGTGTAGGTTACCGATGAAAGAACAGGGAGGTCCTGGTGGATTTCACAGGGGCCCCAGATTTCAGTAATGCAAATGAGAGGACTTCTACTGGGAACTCTGAACAACCACTTGGTCACTATCTTTATCTGAAGGCAACAGCCAAAAGGAGACAAAATTCCACAGAAGCCTGTTTTAGTTGCTGGTACAGAGGTTCCAAAGTGTGGTCCTCAGACCCTCCACAGAGGTGTTGGTGGAGGATGCAGTTTCTTGGGATTTCCCCGAGGCTTCCTGAATTGTAAATTCTGGGTAGTGCAAAGGGGTTCACCAGCTTGACGGCCACTAGCCTGGGGTGAGGTCCCAGGGAAGACAGGGAAGGACTTTGATAGGAGTGAGGAGGATGTATCAGTCGGAGCAGAGGTGGGAAGGTATCTGAGTGGGAGACTCACCGTGCTCTGGGTACTCGGGGCACATGGAAGCGAAAGATGAGAGGGAGTGGGTACTGGTGCCCAGTGGGAGGTGAGGACAAGCCGAAGCATGGTCATATTGTAAGGAGGAGTTTGAGAGCTATGATAAGTCCATGGGGAGCCATGAATGAATTTTAGGGTGGGTATAGTCAGATAGTGATGGCAAACCTTCTAGAGCTTTTGATGATGACAAACAGCCTGGTGGAAAGAGTGCCATAGAGTCACCACCATTGCTACAGGATGAAGGATCAAGATGTGTGTGTGAGTGTGTGTGTGTGTGTGTGCGTGTGTGTGTGTGTGTATGCGTATGTGTGTTAGAGAGAGAGAGGATAGGAGGGAGGGAAGGAGAGAGATATATGAATGGGGAGGCTGTCAAACCAACAGTAGGAAAAATTGGGGAGTCTTTAAGAGTAGCACGAGCCAGCAGGCCTCCTGAATAGCATTACTGGTTTTCTCCCACCTGGAGCTATTCAGAGATGAATGTTTACCTATCTGTTGATATGGACCACTAGCCAGCAAGTCACGGTCCTTCTCCCCAGAGCCTGGCTTCGTGATATCTGAGTCAGCTATGACCAGAGCTGCTAAGCTTCCCTGATCACTGACACAGCCTGAAGGTCAGAATGACAGAGATTAGGTCACTGGGAGTCAGCACTCTCTGCTCACGGCAGCCTGGCTTCATGGGGGCACCTCCCTGTGCTGAGGCTCGGTCCTCTAGCTGCAGGTATTGCCTGATGGCTGGTGGGTCCTTGTGCCCTCAGCCTTCTTTGCTCCATGACCTATGAGGTGGAGGAGGAAGATGCTTTTTGGCTGCCTTTCCTGGGGGGAGGGCGCTTCTGGGCGGGGCTAGGCCTGGGGGACTTGCACAGCATCTGGAGCACAGGGGCCTGGATTTCGCAGGGGCCTGAAGGCCCCTGTCCCTTGATGCTGGAGACTCATGCTTTCATGTATCTCATTCATATCTGAATGCCTGGCAGCTGAGCATTTTAGTTGCGCAGTAAGTCTTAGTATCTCCTCTTAAAAACAGATTTGGAGAGGTTAAGAGAGTTACCCAGAGATACAGAAGTTGTCAGGGGCAGGTGGTGCAGTAACCCTCCAACCTCCAGAAGTTCTAGGTTCTGAGGTCCAGGCCAGCATTATGTACTGAGAGGCCAAGGGCCTCCCAAGGGGTGAGGGAGCTGTATAATGTGTCTTTCCACCCACAGAGTCTCAGCTGGGAGTCAGGAAAAGCATGGGATGAAAACTTTCTGGGCCTCAGTTTCCCCATTTATCACTGTGGGCTTCACCACTGCTGCACAACAGTTCAGAGCAGGGACTGGTATTAGAATGCCTGGGTTCACACCCTGAATCCACCTCTTTTTGGTGAGTGTGTATATTGGAAAATCCTGTTTCTCTTTCATGCCTCGGTCTGCCTGTCTGTAAAATGGAAATAGTGACAGTTTCTATCTCCAAAGTGGTTCTGAGGCAGATTGTGTTATTTATTTATTTAATTTAAATTAATTTATTTTTTGGGTCCTGGGAATTGAACTCAGGACCATGTGTTTGCCAGGTGGATACTTGAGTCACTGAGCTATATCCCAGGCCTAAGATTGTATTACTTATATTAATCACTCAGAACACATGATAAAACTCAGCTTACTGGTTTGGTGTGAATGTCTGATGAAATATTGACTTTTAGGAGTTGAGAAGGCTCTTAAGGAATCTTAACAGAGGTGAGAGTTGGGCCCAAGTGCTCCTGTGGAGTATTTCAGACTCGGTCATGCAGATGAGAGGCTCAACGCCAGGCCTAGTTTTCAGGCAGCAGCTGTGCTGCGCAGTGTGTGCCCATCTCTAGTTACCAGGCCTCCCCCCTGTTTTGGTGCCCTGAGGTCTCCCAGTTCTCTGCAGCACAATCTCCACCACTCCATGGTACAGCAAGGCCACAGTACCTTGCCTGAAAGTCATGGTCCTTGCGTTGTTTGTTTAAGGCCTGTTCAAAATATACAGTTTGCATTTAAATACAAGAAATTATTACAGTTCAGACACTTTGTATGGATTCCCCTCAGAACACTCTTTGTTTCTTCAGATGCACCAGTCCCACTCTTCTCACCACTTCTACAGCAGTGCTGGAAATTTTTTTAAAAAAATTAATTAGGACCCAGGGAGATGGTTCAGTGGAATAAGTGCTTGCCTGACAAGCACAAGGGCCTGAGTTCAACCCCTGGTTCAAAAAAAAAAAATTATTTAAACAATTAATTAATTAGGCACAGTGTCTTGCTACACAGCTCAGACTCCCAGTGATCCTCCTGTCTCAGCCTCCCCAAAATTGGGATTATAGCCATGCACTACCACGCCTGATTTCGGGCCCAGGGTTGGGCAGCACAGCATGCAGTACCAAGGATTGAATTTAAGTCCTCACACTTGCTGGGCAGGTGCTTAGATCACTGAGCTATCTCCCCAGCCTAGAAATCTTTTTTGTTGAGCACCTTTAGCTGTGCACTTGTGGCAACTTCAGTGGCCTGACTGAATTCAAAATGTTGATCTTTTGTTGTCATTTAGACTCTGGGGAACAGCCAGGCATGCCATGGTGCCAGATCTGGTAGAGGAGGACACATGGCTGTTTTCATGAGCCTGCCTTTCCACTGGATGGCCCTTGGCAGCAGCGTCTGTGGGTACTGTTACTCATTCTTTACAAAGACACTCGGGGAAAAGAACTTGCAGAACTGCTTCAGAATGTGGCAGAAATCATGGAGTGAGTGTGTTCAAGGCAAGGGTGGGTATTTTGAGGGATTTTCATGGGAATATCCCTTTCACTTAATTTTTTATTTAAACATTCACTCATGTTTTGATTGCCCTTTATTTTTCTTGAAAGGTTTCCTGAAGCTAAGTTTTGAGAATAAATTGGGAACCACAGCCAGATGCCATGTCTGCTCATACAGAGTAAGAGGGAGCAAATATGGGGGAGGGGGGGAGGCATCACTCAAGTGAGTACACTGCACACAGAAATAAGCACTTGGAACCCACAGCTGCTCAGAGTATATTCTGTTTCAGAAAAGAATTCCACTCTGAGTTCCTCTATAACTCTCTGCTGTTGCTTATTTACTATCGATGCTATTAATTTGTATATTTGAGCTGAGCTAGTAGAAAAGAATTCCGCTCTGAGTTCCTATATGGCTTTCTGCTGTTGCTTATTTACTATCAACACTATTAATTCATACATTTGAGCTGAGCTAGTGTCCTCTGCATTTGTTCTGGGTGGGCATTGGGTTTTCTCTATATGTTTCTGCATTTGATTCTTTACTGCAGATGTTATTAATTCAGGGATATCTTTTTCATTTCCAATCTGAGTTCCTCTATACCTTTCTGCAGCTGTTTCTTGATTTCAGAAGCCATTGATTAATTGATTTTAGCTGTGTGATTCCCAATTTGTTCTGTGTTAGTGTCCTCTGCACTTGTTATGGGTGGGCTTGGGTTCTGAGATTGCATTTTGCTCCTTCTCATTGTCATTTTGTGTAGCACTGTCTTCTGACCTTTGTGGTAGATCTTTGTTGCAGTTATAACCTTAGCACGTACTGAAGTTCAGGTGCAGTTCTACAAAGTTTGGATTTGTCCAGTTGTGCCTGGCTTGGGTCTGGCTGCTGTGCTCAGCTCCTTTCTGCTGCTGCCCTTGGGTGCGAACCTGTTGTACCCCTCTGGCAAGATGTTCTGCTCCTGGACTAGCTGGGTGGTTCTGTCCCCTATACTCTCTGCAGGGATTGCAGCTGCAGGGTTTCACCCCAGGCCTGTAGTCCAGGCCTGAGCTGAGTCTGGAGGGGACAAGTTGGAGTAGTGGGTAGAGGCAGCTCTCCCACACACTCACTGGGTCTGGGCTAGGACTGGATCTGTGGGTTCCTGGAACGTGACAGAAATTCCTACTCAGCGTGCAGGGTGGGGGAGGTGCTGCGGAGTGGTGGGGGGCGTGCCAAGGGGGTGGAAGAGGGTCTCACCCACGCTGTGCCTGGGCTGGAACCTGTAGGTCCCACCGGTGCAGGGTAACCAGAAGCTCTCCCACACACTCACCGGGCCTGGGCTAGGACTGGATCTGTCAGAGTATATTCTGGAAAAGTCTTATCCACCCAGGAAAGTCCAAGAAGGTTCCCAGAGGACTCGGGCTGAAACTGGGCTATGCAAATGAGCAGGGTGACAGGGTGAAGGCAGTGTGTCCCAGGACGCCTGAGAGATCCAGGAAGTTTGGTCAGAAGAAGCCAGTTCCCGGTCTGACAAAAAGCAAACACTGACACAGGAGCTTTCAGGGCAAGGGTGACGCAGTCAGGAGCAAGGTGGTGCTGGGACCTTAGGATGCTTTTGGGAGTCGCATCTTCCTCCTGAGAGCATTAGAGAAACCGCCGACGACGTGAAAGCCACAATGGGAAGGGGTGAGCTTGTGGTTTACTGTCCAGAAGCATCCTCTGGACAGCATTTGGGAAGCCAGCAGGAGAGGAGCAGGGAGGGTTCAGAGAGCCACAGAGGCTAAGCGGCCTGTGTCGCTTTGCAGAGGCAGTGAGTACTAGCTGTGTGTGGGCTCCACTCTGGGCTCTGAGTGTATAGCAGCAAACATGGAAGGGCCCTGATGCTCTACTGGGGCACTAGATGACAGATGTATGGGCAATGGAAGGGTGGTAGATTATACCAGGTGGCAAGGCGGAGAGAGGAAAAGCTGAAAGCAGGGCAGGAGAGCGCACAGCATCAGCGGCTGTCTAGGTAGGAAAGAGCTCCAGAAGTGCTCACATTTGAAGCCAGGGCCAATGGTGTATGTGTCTGTAGGAAACATGTTCGGCAAGAAAACAGGAAGGCTGCGGCCCTGAGACGGGCACAGGCCCAGCGTGTCTGGAGCTCAGCAGATACCTGGCTTGAGAGAAGGAGCAGAAGCCAAAGGCAGAGCAGCACCAGAGGCAGCTCGCAAAAGCCATAGTAAAGATTTGGGTTTATTCTGAAGGTGCTGGGAGCTCGGTGGAAGTGTGTAGGTGGGACGTGGTGTGAACGGAGAGGTGGAAGCACCTAGTCACTTTTTCAAATTCAGAGTTCTGCCCTGTCTCTTGTATTTGCATCATTTCCCCCTAAATGTCAGTAGCAGGATCCATTCTTAAAATAGCATGAGTCATAAAATAAAAGAAGTTTACTTTCCACTTTTTGGGGTGATGAAGTATACATGTATTTATTGCTTTTCCCATTGGAACTGAGGCATCTTGACAGCATCGACTTTGTCTTGCTCCCTAGTGTGTCTCAGACATCCTGTAGATGCTAATAACTATTTGCCAGGTTGATGGTTGCCCTGTTGTCACGTTTCCATTTTAATGACTCTTGGCCAGAAAGCAGAGCTTCAGCAAAGAAATAAGGTGATGAATGTTAGAAAAAAAAGAGAAAGGTGTCATAGACTTCTTTATAATTCATCAGTATAGAAGCAAAGAATATAAAGTCTTGGGCTTACGACTGACTGCAAGTAGAAAGTATCAGTGATAAAATCTTCCTCCCTGAACATGATTGCTTTGGGTGTAGGGCCTTCCTGGGATGCAGGAGTGTGCCAGTGTCAGGAGAAAGTGCATGAAAGGACATCAAAGCTTATACCCTTTATGTCCTGCCCCTCTGTGGCAGTGGCGAAGCTCTGGGCACATGCTTGGAGAGAGCAGCAGCCAGGCCACTCCACGCCTCCCTTGGGAGAAGGAGGCAGCCCAGTTGTACAGGAAGACTGCCAATCAAGCCATGCCATCATGGTCTGGAGCAGAGAAGGGGTAGAAACCAAGCATGTGTCCATTATATATTTTTTTTTCCAGAACTCATAGTAATATTGAGCAATGAGAGAAATGTCATTGTATAAAATTTCATGAGTAAAAAAAAAATCAACCAAAAATATGAAAGATGACTTGGGAAGTATCTGAGAATGACTCTTTCCTGTTGGTGGATGGTCCAGCCTGCATCTTGCCTGTGCTTTGTTTCTGTCACCTGCAATAAACATCCAGGATGCCGTGGCCTCCGTGGAGCTTCTACTTTAATTGGCTGCGTTATGCCAACAGTGCAAAAGCCACAGCATGAACTTTTCAGTAGCAGATGAGGCGACACATATGCTTCATCCCCAAAATAAATGTTGGGGCATTAACTTTTAAGTGATGCATTGGAATTTTCTGTTTAATGTTTTATTCAGCATCTCTGTTCTCTTCTTAAAATGCTGTTTTTCATTTGAATCTCAGGTGCTGCAGCTTCTGGGAAGAAGTGTGAATGGGTTTGAGAAGCACAGTGTTGATTCTGGAGATTCCTCTTTCCAATTTTCAAAGGCAGCGTGGCCTATCTGTTGGGCTTGTGGCCTGCTCCAGTTGTGGGAGGTGGAAATACAGGGATAGGACCATGAGAGCCTTCTGTCTGCATATGGTTGCAGACCCGTAAGAGGCCACCTAGGACCTTTCCCCATTGTTTCTCTCCACAGACCCACATTACTTTTTTAAAAAAAATCTGTTCTTTTACATGTATCTTTAATATAATAATTTGTTCATGTGCAGTCAAAAAATAAGTCTATTTTCCTAGCAATGACTGCAGTTTGCCCTACAGAGGAATACTAACAGTGCTATGGCATGAACACATACCCACGCAGTTCGCTTACTCTTGCACCACTGCACGCATATACGTTGCTTTCAGAATGTGTTCACTGTTCTTTTTTTTAATTGATACTGATCTTTTATTTATTTATTTTTTAAAATGTTTTTAAAACATTTCCTTCTTGTTTAAAAATAGTTTTTTCCATAATTTTATTGAGAAACAAATAGTAATGAGACAGTTTCAAGTCAAATTGGTAGGACAGTTTAATAATTAACACATTGCATACTCTCTTCCTAGTGGTTATTTGCTGTACAAGATGCGGACATGATATCCTATTTACAAACACTATTAGAACAAATCCCTCTTCATTAAGAGAATGTAACTATATATCTATCCTAACCATTCTGAATACACAGATACAACATGGACATTCATCTGTATCCCATTTTTTGTTAAGTTCCATCATTTAAATATTATAGGTGTGTAAGCTCAGCAAAATATTCTAAAAGAGTCCAGTAGCCCATAATAGTATTGGGTCTTCCGCTTGACTGGCAATGTCAGAAATTGTTGACCTGAGTCCCCCACAGCTCAACATAACAGCATGGCTTTACTGCTTATACTTCGTTTTTATACTTTTCTGCTGGATGGTTAAGACCAAGGTAAAGCAGGACCTATGCAGATGACATAGGCTGCAATAACAAACACTTCCTCACAGTTTTAATGCTTTAACACAGGTCTCAACAAAGTCTTCAGGCCAAATCTGGTCCACTGTCTTTTTGTAAGTAAAGTTTTATTGGAATGCAAGCACATCTATTTATCCACAGGTCAGCTAAGGAAGCCTTCATAGTACAATGGCAGAGTGAGCTTGTTCTGATAGAGATCACCTGACTTGCAAATTTTAGGACATTTGCTCTTAGGCCCTTCCCAGAAAGGAAACAAAAACAACCAATAAAAAAGCTTGCTGAACTCTGACCTTAGAAGAAAGCTTGCTGCTCACTGATCCTGTGGGCCAGTGCGGGTTCCTTTGGGGTCATCAGGTAGCTTCTTGCCATGTGGGAATGTGAAGCCCTCCTTCC
This sequence comes from Octodon degus, assembly GCF_000260255.1. Classification (NCBI taxonomy): domain Eukaryota; kingdom Metazoa; phylum Chordata; class Mammalia; order Rodentia; family Octodontidae; genus Octodon; species Octodon degus. Next base: position 1,671,258 of record NW_004524597.1, read on the forward strand.
TATCATCTGTATCTGTGCTTCTTCTGTTCTCCAGGCCTTGAGGGTTATCTGCAACCACTGGCCTAGTGGGAGAGGTGAAGAGAAGGTGCCCCACCTTCTTATGGCTCTGGCTTGTGTCCTGTTGGAAAGAACACCTGTGGGCTGCTCTGGAACATACATGTGTGGCTATGGGGATGTGACACCTCCAGCTGTGTAGGGGCTCTAGCCACAGTGCCGTGCTCCATAGCGAGGAAAGGTGCTGAAGCATAAGCTGTGGCCACCTCATCTTTTCCTACTATGCTGGGTGTCTGTATTTGCATCGTTGCTCTGTCTTTCAATGACTCAAACTTTGGGAAATTGGGTGACACAGCTTCCTTGCAAGGAGTAAGTGACATGCCCCAGGCTGAGGGCGCGGTGCGCGGCATGGGGCATGCAGAACAAATGTCAATGTGAGTGATGATGGTGGCATTTCCAGTGGCTTGCCATGGAGCCAACATCGCTACATGGCTTGTAGAACACATTGTGACAAACCCACAGTCTCCTACACTTTTCCAGGGGAAGCTGAGCAGATGTAGAAGGAGATGTTCCCTGGAGAGATCTGTTCAGGCAAAGGCAGTGGGGACAGATGGAGGGTGGGAAGAGAGACCTGTGTCCATGGGCCATGGCTGCCTCTCTAAAATTCTTCAGATGAGAGGGGAGGAGGGGCACAGGGAACAGGGAGTTCTTGGTTGGTGGGCATGGCACCATCTCGGGACCTGGCCTTGGCCATGTTAGCCTCCTCTTGCTTGTGACAACTGTGGAAATTTACCTGAAGTTGAAGAGACCCATCATTGACCCTGTCACTCCTAGTAAGTGGTGTGCTGTAAGGGCTCTTTGTGTCTCACGGGGTTCCCCTCCTGCTACCCAAAGCTGAAGAACTTTGCAAATTATTCTGATGTCCAGAGCAGCACAAGGAGGCAGCAAGGGCAGGATTTTTTCTTCCATTTTGCAGATGATGAGCTGGGATTGCCGGTGGCACTTCAGCCTCACACAGCCTGGCAGCACAGCCCTGAGACCAGCAGCCAAGCTTCTGGGGTGTGGACTATGGAGGCTGCTTCTGCACCAATGTGGGGTGCACTGTCCTGGGCACACTGAGAAGGCATTTTTCCTCTAAAATTGACTGTGGAGATTATTGACGCTGAACTGCTGAGACCTTGGATAAATTCTTTGTCCTTTCTGGGCCTCAGTTTCCCCATCTGTCATGTAGACAATCCTCTTATAAGATGATAACAGGGTGGCTGGGGGGATAGCTCAGCAATCTAAGCACTGCCTGACAAGTGCAAAGACTCGAGTTCAATCCCTGGTATACTGTATGCTGTGCTGGCCCTGGAACCCCAGGTGCACTGTGCCCATCCTGAAACTGGGCATGATGGGAAACACCTGTAATCCCAGCACTTCAGAGGCTGACACAGGAGGATCACTATGAGTCTGAGCTGTGTATTGAGACACTGTATCCAATAAATAATTAAATAAAGATGATGTTAGGGCTGGAGACCTACAAATAGCTCCTTATCTTACATAACAAACACTATCTGGGAGTGCCTTAAAGCTTGTGAGTGCTACAGACAGCAGTCAATGGGATTTGCCAAAGTTGTCCTCTTAAAGTTGCACTCTGGAGTGAGGGAAGGCAGACTCAGACATAAACAGTGCAAATACATCGTATGCTAGTACAGATTAGGCAGAATACAAAGGCAGAAGAGAGGTCTACGATGATAGTACATACAGTAGGGCTGTGAGTTTGAATATAGCCATCAGATAGGGCTTAGGGAGGGTCCCTTGAGAACAGACAGGTTGTGTAGGACAGGGCAGGGCCTTCCAGTGACTGAGAAGGTGAGTGGGTGGCATGTGCAATGGTCCTGAGGTTTTCCTCTTTGAAGAATTGGAAAACACCTGCTTTCAAGTGCTCCAACTGTGGGAGCAGCAGAAGTGACACAAAAAGCTTGGCTCTTGTTTGACATGTTTCTCAGTGAGTGGAATTAGAGGGCTTCCCTGGGGTCATTGTGAAGAAATGTGGAAGTCTGCGCCTGTTGGTACAGTCTACTTTGTTCCTGACAGCCTTTTTTGTGCATCTGGGGCATCTCCATGTCCTTTAGTCCATAGTGAGAGTTAGAGAAGCCTTCTAATACTTGTCATAGATAAAAGGACAAAATGGTCTCAAGTTTGAATTTAAGAAGTGGTTTTGTTTTTATTCTTCTAATGGCCTGAGCAAAACCCTTAGGCTATGAGAGTACTTTGCATAGATCACATTCAGCATGCAGAGGGAGATAAAATGCATTGAAAGGAAGCTCATTTTGTATCATTAGGAATGATTGTAAGTAGAAACAGTAGCTTCTTGGTACATGTTGGACTATGCATCAAGCATTTTACTTCATTTGTTTTGCATTGTTATTAAGAAGGAGGTACTTTTTATGTTCTGGGGCTCAGGAAGGTGATGCAATTTGTTTAGAATCTTTTGATTAATGAAACCTCAGTCTAGATGTGTACCTACTGCCAAACTTCGAAACACTCCCCATTCCAGTGACTGTCACCAGTGGAGGAGTTCTTGAGCTCTTCCCTCTGTGTTCTTATGCATCCTTCTGTGGAGAGCACACAGAGTTTCTGTGACTCCAAAGAAGGCCAAGAACAGGGAGGGCTGGCGCTGGACAGTGTCATGTGAATTGGACAGTCAGGTTCGTTGCAGGACTTTCACCATCAGACTTGCTTTGCTTGAGTTCCTCCAGCTCACTTACCACCTTCTTTCTTGTGCAAGCAATTTCTACTGCCTTGGACATAGAGCACCTTTGTAAAGTCCCTGTCTGGATATCTTTGAGGTCTGCAGCAAGATTTCCCTGAAACAAGGCTGCCTCTTCTCCAGTGAGACCTCACACCTCCCCATATGCTTCTCACAGCCAGCTGACATGCTTGGGTACAGCTCTGTCTCCTTGTGGGAATCCTTCTCCTGTTGCAGCTCTTGTATCTTTTTTTTTTTAATTTCTGGGAAAAATTGTTCTTTTCTTGGGGTCAGATGAGAAGATGATATGGTAGCCTTCTTACTTAAACACTTTGCAAAGACCCTTTTGCTTTCCAGTCTGACAAGTTCAAAACATACCTTTCTTTAAGCTCCGAAGCCATTAATTTCTTATAAACATGAAAGTTTTATAATTGTCCTGCACCATTAATTATCTCCAGGTAGCCAGCCCCTTCTGTCTTTCTACCACCTTTTTTTCTTCACTGAGTTCCTTTTTTTTGTCACCACTGTTTGTGCTGTTTTGAGGTGGTATCATGGTATGTAAAATAACTCCATACCTCCTTCCTAGGACTCTGGGGGGATTGTATGAAACAATGTGTGACAAAATGATTTTCCAAAGGGTCTGTGCAAATGAGTGGAGCTGTGTCTATTTCTATCATTTTTATCTTCAGTTTCTACTAGCCAGACAAAAATTGCCCATGCATGTAACACACACTGAGCACTTCCATCTCATGAGAGCCCACTGTGCCAGGGAAGGAGAAAGTTCTAGAAGGCTTTTTCTGGTGTTTTAATTCCCTCCTACTTCCTTCCGTCATAAAAGAGGGCTTGTTGGTGCTCACTTCAGCAACAACAGCAGAAGACAGGCTCCTGAGAGAGTTCAAATCCTGCTCTGTTCCCTTCCTGGCTTCAAGACTTGTGCCAGGTTAGTAAACATCAACAAATCTCACAGTAAGTTGTCAATCATAAAGCTTGATTTGAAGGGTCATTGTGAAAAGCATACAGAAATGCTTCCAGGTACATGGACATGCAAGTTCTATAGGAAATGGACTGTGTAACATTTGCTGAATTTTACTTGGCTTCTGGTAGTGTTTAGAGATCCACCGCCAAAGTTGGCTGAGTTATTCCACATTTGGAAAAAAAAAAAAAAACTAATTCCCTTGTTTTGCAAGGAGACAGAAAAGCAAGGAGCATCTTGAGCCATCATTTATTTGTTTATGATGTGGTACATGTTTAACTTGGGGAATTTAGCTGGATTTGATAATCTCAATGTCTAGATATTACTCATTCTGTATTGGTAGAATCCTTTCTCTAGGGTTGAGAATGCTGGTTAATCATCCCAGACTGTATAAGTAGACAAGTTCAGTTATAGCATCCTGGCTAGTATAATTTTTCCTCTAAATTCCTATGTTCACCTAGAAATGGAATAGTTTATTCCTGGGAGACACTGGCATACCAACAGGTGATGGCCTGACCATAAGTTATCCTGTGTTATTGTCTAGTGATGGCTCTGCTGGGCTAGATTTCAGCTTCAGGAGAATGTGGTCATTGTTATTGTTTTCTCCCAAATATCTGGCAGAATACTAAAAGTAGGTATTTCTTCAGTACTTGCCCATTAGAATGGAATTGGAGGAGAAAGTGTGTGGGAAATGTCTCTGTGGTGTCCACTCACTCCCTCAGCCCATCGCCAGGCAGCTACAGATTGTCCTCCATGTGTCAGGCACAATTACCAACGTTCAGCTGGAGAGGAGCAAAAGACTTGTGGAGAAGTCTCTCGGTCTTGGGGGAAGAGAGACAGGGAAATGTTACAGTACAGGCTGGATGAATGCTCTGGTTTTGGTTTTGGGCAAAGTGTAAGCATGTAGAAGAAAACACGACTAGTCTTTGGGTAGGATTTTAATGTATAAACCTCTGCAGGTAAGGGACATAGCCAAAGGGGTACCCAGGTGGAACCTGGAGGAATATCAGTGTGTTCAGGTCAGAATGGTCTGTGCAGCATGTATGTGTCTGTGTGAAAGTGTTTGGATGTATGTGTGTGTGTGTGTGTGTGTGTGTGTGTGTGTGTGTATGGGGGAGGGTTGGGAGGTTGAGTTGGAAAGCTAGGCTTGGGTCTTGTGTTTTTGTCCAGGAGCTTGTATTCTTTCATTCCACATGTATTCATTAAGCACCTGTCTATAGAGGGCATGCTGGTGTTTTGAGTGCGTTATCTCAATCCTCCCAATGATCACATAAGCTAGGTGCCATGGCCATCACTCTTACAAATGAGGAAATGAGGCTCAAAGAAATTAAGAGATTTACCCATAGTAACACATTGCAATGATCCCTATAACTAGGAGGAGAGATAGGCTCATCTGATCATGGAGGAAGGACTGATGGGACAAGGTGCTTCCTAATGTCACTCAAAGTGACTTTCCTGGCCTGAAGGGGCATTAAACTTTGGAAGGTTCTTCAT
>NW_004524597.1:1676747-1707017 GCF_000260255.1 Octodon degus
CCATTGATAATTGTGGAGCATATTCCACTTTGTGGAGTGGTTAAGAGGTTGTAGGTGGGCATGCTGCCGAGGTGAGACTCTTGATTCTACCACTTAACAACTGCTGGAACATGGGGCAAGTTCTCCCCCTTCTGAGCCTTATATTACTGTCATGTAAAATGGAGACTATAGTAGATTCCACTCCATAGGTCATCTGGAAGGCAATCCAGGAAGGCAGAGTCTGATGCATGGCTTTAGGTGGCCAGTACATACATTACGGGATTACTGCCTGACAAAAACTTGGGCTCTCTACCTCGACCTATGGCTTCCTAGACTGGGAAGGTATATGTTTCTTAGTGGGCCCACTTATAGTCTTTCATCTCCTACTTACCCAGTGGCTGCCTCCCAAAGCTGTGGTTCTCTTTGGGGGAATTCTGTAGGCTTTTCTCACTGTAAGGACTTCTTCCAGAGCCCAGCCTGTTGGATTGCAGCCAGTTAGGGCTACTTGGGGGTTCATGAATCACAAGCTGCTTAGCAAGCAGTTTCATACACTCTCAGCGATGAAGACGGTAAGAAGCTGGGGACACAGTGGCATTGTACACAGGCTGCAGGAGTGCAGAGGGCCTGCAGCTGTGGCCTTTTATGATGAAGCTTCTGCAGGTAAGATTCTGCTACACATGACACTGATAATTTTGCTGCTGCTTCTGGTTATGATAACAAGGATCACAGCGAAAAATGCTATTTACAGGCACTTAACAGGGGCCAAGCACTATGCTTGGTGCTTTCCATGTTCTTAATTTTATCTCATCTTTGTAACTCTACAGGTCACACCATGATTATTTACCCTCTTTTTGGAGCCAAGTGTTGGAGCATTAATTCATTTTGCATCATAGAGTTAGTAAGCAGCAGAAAGTGCCTGTTCTCCATAGATATGCAGGAACTCAATACAGAAAAGCTTAATTTCACATTTCTTGTATGCACTAAATTTCCACCTTGTATTGAAATTGTAATAGGACTTCAATTTCATATTTGCTGATCATCAAAAGCACCCGTGAAAGGTGCTTTTGCATATAGTTGAAATCTGAATTTCTTGAAAAAAATAAAGGAGGATGGGTAAGAGGATTCCCATCCATTCTTTGGGTGAAGAAACCAACCCTAAAGAGCATAAATGAGAATGTAAGTATGAGCAGCCCAGGCAGGCCAGAGTCAGGGCTACTGTGAGTCACCTGAGCTCACCACTGGTTCCTGCCACCACACCGGTACTTCCTGAACAATAGCGGTAGAATCTATGTGTTTGCTTGTTGCAATTACTAATCTTTCATTGTCAGAAACTTTTGTAAAACATATGTAGTCGACAATGACTAGGGAAATGACCCTGTATTTGGACAGTGTGATTTCTGCCAAATTACTATGAAAGTCTCTAAATGCTTGCTCTCAAAATACGTGCTCATCTTGCCACAGACTGCAACAAACTGGTCCATGGCACACACCTAGAGCATCACTCCTGTGTGCACGTGTCACTACTCTGCTAGCTCGACTTTGCCTACTCGGTGGCTCCCAATTCTGAGTGCACATTGGCACCCCCAGGAAGCTTTCTGAGTCAGCTGCTCTAGAGTGGCATCTCTCCTTTTAAAAGGCAGCCAATAGTGTTGGTCCCATGCAGCCAGGCTGAGGTGGATTTTGAGTGTCCACATTCATGAATTCACTGAAATAGTCCTTTAAAGGAAGCACTGAGGCTCCCTCCTCCTTCTCCTGTCCCTGCTTGTCCTCTTGTTGCTGTTCCTCCTTCTCCACTTCTATTTCTTCTCCTCTCCTCTCCTCTCCTCTCCTCCCCTTTGTTCTTTCTTTCTTTCTTTCTTTCTTTCTTTCTTTCTTTCTTTCTTTCTTTCTTCTTTCTTTCTTTCTTTCTTTCTTTCTTTCTTTCTTTCTTTCTTTCTTTTTCTTTCTTTCTTTGTCCCCCTCTGTTCACCTCTCTTTCTTTTTTCTTTTTTTCTCATAATTTTATTGAGAAACAATAGCAATGAGACAGTTTCAAGCCAAATTGGTAGGACAGTTTCAATAATTAACACATTGCATACATTCTTCCTACTGGTTAATTGCTGTACAAGATGCGGACTTGACATCCTATTTACAAACACCATTAGAACAAATCCCTCTATTCATTAAGAGAATGTAACTATATATCTATCCTAACCACTTTGAATACACAGATACAAAATGGACATTCATCTGTATCCCCTTTTTTTTTCTTAAGTTCCGTTATTTGAATATTATAGGTGTGTAAACTCAGCAAAATATTCTAAAAGAGTCCAGTAGCCCATAATAGTATTGGGTCTTCCGCTTGACTGGCAATGTCAGAAGTTGTTGACCCGAGTCCCCTACAGCTCAACATAACAGCATGGCTTGGCTTCTTATATTTCATTTTTATACTTTTCTGCTGGGTGGTTAAGACCAAGGTAAAGCAGGACCTATGCAACAAGAGTTGTAGCGCCTCTCTTTCTTCATCTTTCTTTCTTTTCTTCCTTGGTTCATTCCTTCTTTCTTTCTCCCCTTTTTTCCTCCTCTTCCTCCCCCTCCTTTTCTTCTTTCTACAGAAAGGGAAACTAAGAGCCAAAGACAATGAGCACATGGTGGACCCACATCTATTACGTGGGGTCTCAACTCCCAGATCAGAGCTTTTCCTGTTCTTCTGCACCACCACAAAGGAAGCCCTTTCTTTCCAAGAAGACCTGGGAAAGTGCTTGACTTAATCAAGGTTTGACTGAGGCAGTCTTTGTGCATTCTCAAGACCCCTGGCTGGCTAGTAGCTAGCGCAGGGAGTAATGATTCAGGTCCCAGTGGCAAGAAGAAAAGGGGTGAGCAGTCTCTCAAGGTAGGAGCTGCCCCTGCCTTTGTAAGGACACCACATGGCCCTCCATGGCCTGCAAACAGCCTGCTGAGACCCCTTCCCACCTGCGCTGCTGTGTTGGCTGCATCCTTGAGCCCTGCTGCTTGGGTGGTGTGAATTTGTTCTTTCCTCTTTACTTATGAGTTGCTTCAAGCATGCAGAGAAATTTAGAGTTGCTTTACAACCAGCTACTAGCCTCTCCCCTGGGCTAAACCATGCTTACCCAAGATGCTGACTCTTAAGTATAGCCCATTAAAGGGTTTCTTTTAAGATCTGAAACTAAATGTTTTGAACCAATCACCCATGAGGAGGAAAACGTGTACTTTGTAGTTTCAGATTGTAAGCACAGAACTAGAGAAACTTTTCTACTTCTTTGGGTTAATTTCTTTTTTTTTCAGCTTTATCTGAAGTTAACTGATAAATAAAATCCATATGCAGTTGAAGTGTTCAATGGGAAGCTTTGATGTATGTATAGACTGTGAAATTATTGCCACAATCAAATTAATTACCTCATTCATCACTACAATTAGTGGTCTACTCTCTCAGCAAACTTCACATAGACAACGTACTATTATTAGCAGTAGTTACCATTGCTGTACATTAGATCTCTAGAATTTATTCACTTCATAATTCATAATCTGCACCCACAGGCCAACATCTCCTCTGCAGGGACACTTCTGGGCGAGCTTGGAAAGCAGTGTGAGGGGAATCCACTGAGCTGCTGCAGGAGTACTCCCGGCTCTGATGGTCCTGAGAGCTGTCTGGGATGGGCTGATGCTGATTGAACTGCCTTCTCATAGGAAAGCATTTGCCACACACATGAGCACCAAGAAAGGAATCAGGACACAAGGCAAGGGTAGTCTAATCCACTAAGGGCAAACTATTTCTCCCCCTTGGGTAGATATACTGTTCATGGCACTAGCTAGAAATGTGTTCTCTTTATGTTAAAGCAGGCTGTACAGATTTCTGCTTAGGAATATGATTTTAGCTTTTGAAATATGCTGCAGAGTTTCCATTTCCTTTATGCTATCATTATAACAATACTTCCTGTTTATTTTGCTTCCTCTGTGCCAGGCAGTGATGGATGTTTTACATGCATGATCTAATTCTAATTCTTACAATCTAATGATAATCAGAGTAGCAATAATTATAAAGCAATGATAAGCAACAGTTCTCATATATCTGATGCTTATCATATACCAGGCTCTGGGCCAAAAGCTTGCTTTGCCTGCACTACTTCATATTATTTTCCTCTTGGCCGTATAGAAAGGCACTATTGGCATCTCCACTTCACCAGTGAGGTGTTAGCGATGGGGGTGATTTCCCTTTTATTGATGGGCCCACTGTGGCTCAGAGAAATGCAGGAGCTTGTTCAAGCTTACAGGCCTACATGAGGGCTTTCTTAGAGACTTCTACCTCCCTGAACTTATTGGGAGGAATGATTGGTCTTCAAGCTCACTCAGTCTTGTTACAAATATATTTTCCAAACCAATAAATTTTTACTGGGCTCTGAGGGTACTTGGGGGAAAATGTGGGATCAGGGTGCTAATGCTGCCCAGAGCTATTGCATGCAGGCAGCAGCCAGTGCTCACACTGAGGGATACTACTCTAACTCAGTGCATTCTCATTTAGGGATGTGATAAAGATGTCCTGATTCTGAGAGTCTGGGGCCTGGAGAATCAGAGTGGCTGGAGTTGTGTGGCGGGTTTCTTTCCTGCTGCCCCTGTGCAAGAGGAGCTGGGTGCATGGTGGGCCAAAGAGCAGTGTGGCCAGTCCAGCTGCATGCCACGACACACACAGTCACCTCCCTGGCCAGGGCTTCTCTTAGGCGGCCTTGGCAATAGCTGGGCCAGAGGCTCAAGGTCTCTTGGACTCTCAAGGTAGGAGCTGCCCCTGCCTTTGTAAGGACACCACATGGCCCTCCATGGCCTGCAAACAGCCTGCTGAGGAATTCTTAGAAGACCTCCAGGAATTTCTCACCTGTGTGCAGGCAGGTCAGGCTGCTAGGCTAAGCTGAGACCCAGCCATCGGCCTCCCATTTCACGTTTGGGCAGTGGTCCTCCAAGGTTTGCTGGTCACATCAAATACTGAGGGGCAGGGCTAACTGCACCCCCACTTCTGGCACATCCATGGAAATGCCATCTTCTTTACCAACTCTTCTTGGAAAACACTAGACTCTCTCTTTTCTCGCTGCGTCAAAATTTTTGTAAAACCCACTGTTGTTGTTTCAGTGATTAAATCCTGTCTCATATATAGTTTTACTGTTTTGGTTGGTGCCTAAGATGTGGCCATGGCAAAAATAGGTAATAACTGAGAAATCAGGAGTTTGGTTACATTTGCAATCATTTGTCTCCCCTGTTTGATTGCACTCCTCCTCCCTATTATCATTTCTGAGTTCCTCTCTGGGCCTCCCGCTGGACTTGACTCCTACAAGTGGGCGCTTCCAAGCCCACTGCCCCTCATACCCTGATGGATGCTGCAGCTACACTGTTCCCCCCAACAGCAGAGTGGGCTGTTACTGGTGCAGCCTCCTGCACCTCAGCCCAATCTTCAGATATCATCAGTCAGGCTGGAAAATGGCCCCAGGCCCTTGCTGCCTAATGGACCATGATGGCTGAGCACACATTCAACGAAAGACTCTGATTACTAAGAGATCAGACTCTGATGTGGCTTTCTGTCCTCTGAAGAGCTTGTCCCTAGTGGGTCTAATGAGGCAGAGGCTGGAGCTGATAATCAGCAAATGAGCAAACCCAAGTGCAGGGGCCCAAATGCCCCTCGTCTTTGGGCCACAGAGTAACTATAGAAGGACGAAGAAGCTAACATTTTCAGTGGCCTTGTGAGGAAGACAGACAAGATGTGCTTCTGTGGCTTGCAGTGATGGGGCCTCCCGGGGCTCTTGCAAGGGCTTCCCAGGGACGGTCACACAGGTAGACAGCGTGAGTATGTGGGATTGAGCCAAAAGGCGCAGGTGGGATCTTGGTTCTGCTTCATTCCAGCTGCGTCCATTGTGAGATACTATTTTCTCTCTGCTCTGAGAAATGTGAACAGCAAAAGTTCTTAGCTCATGGGGTTAAGAGGATTACAGACATAAAAAGTATAAGAACAAGCCAGGTGCCGTGGTGCACATCTGTAATCCCAGCATGCTGGGAGGCTGAAGCAGGTGAATTAAGTTTAAGTCTAGCCTGGGCAATTTAGTGAGACCTTGTCTCAACAAATAAAGAAAATCTCCAGGGACATAATTCAGGGTGAGTATTCTAGGTTCAATTCCCAGTGACAGAAAAAAAAAATTGGACCACAAGTGCTCAGCACACTGGCTACAGTTACCACTGGCTGGTATGACTACAAGAAACCACTGAGGTCCTTGACTTGGATGGAAAACTTGAGGGCACATGGAAAGACCCTGCAGTTATAATGTCATACTTTATGTTTCCCTTTTTTTTCCAAATAAAAACCAACACATGATGAATACTAACATTTGAGATAAAGTTGAAGTTCGTACTTGATCCCAGCCCCAGCCCTGTTGAAACTTCTCTTAAAATATTGTTGGATCTTTCAAGTCATTTTCTTTTTTATCACTTTCTGTCCTTTGCTTGGTAAAACCCTGAATTTATTTTTTTTTTTAATTTGGGCTTTTACAACAACCTTATAAATGCTCTCATACTTTTCAATCCTTGAATGTTGCTACGGACAGTAGATCTTTTTGGTCGCTTCTTGATACATTCCCTTGACTTGCCTTTTCTTTTGTTAAGAACTGCTGTCTCTGCCTCTTTGGTTCATCTCTGTTCATTCCACAAAACCCAGCTTTCTTCACAGAGAGCCCTAATGCTTAGATTCAGACTGGCCTGTTTTATGTCTCTATTTCTCCTATTAGAAAGAGTATTCTAAAGGCATGGACTGTGCTTTATTCATCATTTATCTGCAGCCACCCTCCGGGTTTAGTAGCCACTCAGGACATGTGTTGAATGAAGACCCAGGGCTTTCTAATAAATTTGTAAATCTATTAAGCCTGGAGGAAAGTGCACATAATGGCCAGTGAAGTCAAGTACCAAATATGGGTCGCTGACCTACAATATAAAATAAAGTTGTCAAAGTTTTGTTTAAGATACAAAAATACTAAAGTCTTGCATTTAGGTTACAAAATGTGTACTACCAGGGCCAGGTTGAGAAGGTGGAGACTTTCACTGATACAAATGGCCAGAGGATGTTAGTAGGCAGAAATCCCCAGTTGTGCTGATAACAAGGCAAGCTGGACTCTCCCACATACCCACTCATAGCCTGGGCTAAGCAGTGAACGTGGACAGAAACCTTGCTCCCACAGAGCTTGTAATCTAATAGGGAGGCACAGAATCAGGTGGCAAGCTGTAGACAGAGATGAGTGTGCTGAAAGAAAAGGAGCCAGCCAAGACTTGCTGCTGGGCAGGCCAGGGAGGGCTTCCTGGAGAAGATAATGCTTGAGCCAGATTCCAGAGATCTGTGAAAGCTAACTCAAGAGCTTGACAATTCTAGGAAGAGGAAGGGAGGCGCAAGAGGGAGGTATCAGCAGTTCCTGTGGTGGACTCCAATCTCCTGCCTGGTGTTAGAGTTCCCAGTGGGAAGGAAGAGCAAGAGACAAAATGAGGTGCAGCAGGGATCTGGGGTGACCAGTTGTTCATGGGGCACAAAAGGCTACGAGCCACTCTGATAAGGCTGGCCTGGCTTGTAGCAGAGAGAACAAAGCATTCTTGGGGAAGGAACTTGAACAGCCAGATTTAGGCTATGGTTAACGAGTAACCTGCTTGTAGCCAATTCTGGGAGTCATGCAGACCTCAGCAGAGATGTTATCTTGTGTCCTAACCCCATGGTATCACAGCTCCTCTATCTGAGCTGAGCCACAGGAACTGGTGATAAACAATGCTAGTCCATCATCAGCCGTCAGCTCTCATGAAGACGCATCACAGCCTCAGCCAGACTCACGAATTAGACTGAAATCCAATTTAGGGAAGTCACCTTTGTACAGCCTACACTGGTCACAAGTAAGCACAATTACAGTTGGGTCTGGGGAGGGCGATATGGCGGTTCTCTACAAAGGGTTGATCACTCTAAGCAATTTTCTATTCACCAGAGAATCTATTTTCATGAGAAAAGATGGAAATATCGGAAGCTATGTTTATGTGGCAAGATTCAGTGCACAGGGAAGATGGGACTGGATTGGCTGTCCTTAATCCTGACCCAGGGGGATGTTGTTTAGTACAGGTCACCACATTTTGGAAGGGCAGAGAAGACAGAATGCGGGCAGAGACGGACAGATGATTCCAGAAAGAGCCTCAAGAAGAAAGCAAGAGGGTATAGGGAGCATTCTTCAAAGCACTGAAGGGAACATCCTGTGGGAAAGAGACAAGAGTCACTTGTCCCAGAGGGAAGGGTCGGTGGTTGAGGATTGTGTGTGGGAAAGGGGTATTAGTGCTGCTTCAGGCCTTGAAGTATCAAAGCCTTTCGTTACTGGGATGATGCTTATGGAATCAGTCAGCTGCCATCCTGTCACATGCTCAGGCAGGAACTGGACGGCGGATCTTGGGGAGCGAAGCAAGGCATGCTTCTCGTGGGGGTGGTACACAGGTGGGAAAGCAGGCTACGGGAGTTACTCTGGGCCTCTGGGTGTTATAAACAGAATTAATTTTCACTAAAATATCCAGATTTTTATTTATTTATTTGTTTTTAATTTTTAATTTTATTTTTTTGTGGCATCAGGGATTGAACTCGGGCCCTTGTGCTTGCCAGGTAAGCACGTAGCCTACTGAGCTATGTCTCCCCAGCCTTCCAGATTTTTAAAATTCAGAGGAACTGGAAAATTGGGCCAGCATTCCAGAACCTTGATAACTATTTGCTGCTGATACATGCTATTCTTTTCTTTTCTTTTTTTTTTCTTGTATTTTAGGGAAGGGGATAGAGGGTGTTAAGGGTCTCACTACTAGATCAGACTCATAGTGATCAACCTGTTTACAGCCTCCCAAGAGCTGGGATTATAGGCACGCACCACCATGCCCAGTCTCAATTGCTGTCTTGGTGCGCCCCAGGAGTACGGCTGGCACAGCAGGCCTAAGGATTGAACCCGTGGCCCCTGCCTCTGCCCCTGGCCCTGCCTGCAGGCGCTTTAATCTGCTGAGCTATTTGGCCGGCCCCATGCTATTCTTAGTTTCCTATTTTTGCAATAAGTTACCACAAACTGAATGGCTTATAACACCACACATTTATTATTTTACAATTCTGTAGATTAGAGATCTGAAATAAATCTTTAAAAAATTTACTTGAAAAAAATTTGTTTCAAAGTTCAACATATCAATACTTGATGAAAAATACCTGTTCCTTATTATGCCTAAGATGTTTGAAATGCAGTGAGATAGTGAGGTTAAGCTTGATAGCCCAAATCGTTTGATAATAACAATAAGCTTTTCTTCTGGATGGTTAACAACCTAAGTTTGCAGACCAAAATTAGAGAAAAGGAAGGATACAAGGAAAGCCAACATTTTGGCCCTAGCCTTCTAAGGTCAATTAAGACTCAGGACATATGAGAACTTGTACTGTAACGTCATGTACCTCGGTAGTGTCCCAAATTTTCTGATCAAGAAGATTATGGGGCCAAAGAGGAAAGTGATTGATGACATAGAGTGGGCCTAAGGAGAGTCACATGGGGAGAAGACACTCTCTCAGGCTTTCACAGAGAGCACATTGGCCAAGCATTGGTCGTGACTCATCCACATGGCTGCACTGATAAAGGTTCTACAATCTGAGGTACAGGATCTCAGGACAAATCCTGAGGGCATTTCACTGACCTTCTCAGACCAAAAAGCTACAACTCTTGTTGCATAGGTCCTGCTTTACCTTGGTCTTAACCATCCAGCAGAAAAGTATGAAGACGAAATTATAAGAAATAAAGCTATGCTGTTAAGTTGAGCTGTGGGGGACTCAGGTCAATAATTTCTGACATTGCCAGTTAAACAGAAGACCCAATGCTAATATGGGCTACTGGACTCTTTTAGAATATTTTGCTGAGTTTACACACCTATAATATTCAATAACGGAACTTAGAAAAAATGGGGTATACCGATGAATGTCCATTTTGTATCTGTGTATTCAAAGTGGTTGGGATAGATATATAGTTACATTCTGTTAATGAATAGAATGATTTGTTCTAATGGTGTTTGTAAATAGGATCACAAGTCCACATCTTGTACAGCAATTAACCACTAAGAAGAATATATGCAGTGTATTATTTGTTGAAAAAAAAAGTGAAAAAAAAACACTTCCTTCATAATAAAAAGTACAAATTATCAAAAAAAATTTTTGTTTCATACATGGTCTTGCTATAATGATCCTCCTGTCTCAGCCTCCCCAGCACTGGGATTACAGGAGTGTGCCACCAAGCTTGGTTTTGGAACCAGCGGTTCCAGGGCCAGCGTGGCATGTGGTACCAGAGACTGAACCTGGGTCCTTGTGCTTGCTAAGCAGGTGCTTAGACTGCTGAGCTATCTCCTCATCCCTAAAATAAATCTTAATAAAATAAAATCAGGGTATTGATAGAGCCATGGGAGAGAATCAGTTTTCTTGCCTTCCCCAGCTTTTGGGGGGTGTCTGAATTCCATGGCTCTGAGTCTCCCTCTTTCTCTACTGAAAGTCAGCAGCACAATCTCTTTGGCTTACTTCCGCTACCATCTCTTTCTCTATTGAAGTTACTTTTCTGATTGCTGAGTGACATGCAATGTACTTGACTTACCTGCTTCTCTGTAGACATTTGCTTGTGATTCCTGAGTTAAAGGACCTGACTTGAAAACCACTTTTTCTGTGGATATTCTATAACTAAAAATGATATTCTACACCTGAAGATTGAATACATTAATAAAATCCCTTTTCTTTTTAGGACCTGGAGAATAGGAGTAAAAGGAGTGAGGGAATTTAAAAGATTGTTTAGAAGCAATGATTTGATTGTTTTCAAGATGTCACGTAATTAATTCAACACATTATCGAGCATGAGCTGTGTTCTGTACAGCATTAGAAATATGCAAGACAAAGCATGAAATAAACAGTGCTCCCGTTTCTCTCCCACTCAACAAAACATTTCAGAATCCAAGCAGGCAAGAATTATATGAATCTAGAAATGACCTTGAATATGTTGTAACTTACAAATAAGCTTAAATAATTTTCAAATGTCACTGCTTCAAATGGGATCCTAATAGATGAGTCATGTCAAACCTCATTGCTCATCATGATCTAGGGGAACTCAGGATTTCTTGTCTACAATATGATCTCTGGCATTTAGGGGGTTTCTCTGCAGTTGCAGAGAGAAGCATTAGAGGGGGAAACAAGGAGCAATATGACTTCGTGTGTGTATGCAGGTACTTATATATGTGCATAGACCTATGTGAGAAGGGCCTGGGAGGGCAGGATGTGAACCTCACCTGGAGGATGTGTAGTGAACATTACCCCACCATAAAACAGATACATCTGATTCCACAGAAAGGCAATAGGGAGAAGAAACCAACTCTGGGTCACTTAGTTTGAAAAAAAATAACTCATTGGAATGCTTCAGAAGTGCTCTGAAAAAGCATGCTTCTGCAAGGACTAGGAAGGAGGGCCTCTCTGGGCACTGGGAAGCAAGCTCTGATGGTACTTTCTTCCAAACAGCACCGTCAGTTCAATCAGCTCAGACCTTGTGTCTTCCTTTGTGACATGCAATTTTCAGAGAATGAGTCTGATTGGATGAGCTGGGCGAAGCCTTGGCCCTGGAAGGACAGACACCTTGATTGAGAGCCCCTACCAAGACAAAAGGAAACAGCATAGTGCTACCGGCAGAAGAGACGGCTGCTGATGTCAGCTGCAGCTTATTATTGAAAGTGATTTTTAGAGTTGAGAATCAGGCAGTTCTGCAGGTGCTTCAGTGTCTTACCCAGGACTTAGGGTGAACTGGTGCTGTGAAGCCACAGAGAGAGCTGCTCACAAGACTGAGTGGGCTTGGTAGAGTCCGTTTTCCTTTCTGAGTCTCAGTTTCTCCTCATGAATTAGGAGTAGCATCTGAAAAGAGCTTTAAGTTCCTTCTCATTTCCAGGTCTAGTGCTTTTTCTGGCATAAATGCCTGAAAAGATAATCTTAGCATTGAGCATTAGTGTAACAAGCTCTTGCAATTCTGGAAGACAGTGATTTTCAAACTATAGACACAAATATTTCTTTATGGCTTTACATTGATTTAGGAAAAAGAGGGAGAGAAGTGGTAGGCTATTCCTTCTAGTTTCTTGTGAGTGGTAGATGCTAAGGAAGCCTGTGGTGCTGGTGGCTGCAGGCAGTGGAGATGGCCATGAAGAGTTGGTGTGAGACAGCAGGGAAACAAATGCTGCAGCAATAGCCCTGTAGTCCAGTGCACGGAGGCCACCACTCCACAACTCTGGGTGCTTGAGGGACAAGTGGAATTGTGATGTGGCAGCCAAGAGGCCGGCATGGCGTGCATATGTGGCATCTCTAGAGAAGCCAAACAAGGACTCTGAAAGCCAGGGAAGGTGTTGATGTTTCTCCAATTGCTTGAGGAGGAATTTTCTCTCAGCCTTCTCTGCTCCTCTCCAAGCCAAACCCAGCATTGCTTCTTAGTACTGCACGTCTGTGGCATTCACCGAGAAACAGCAATGGTGGGAAGAGTTGCTGAAAAACTACAAAGGCTAGACACTCAGTTCTTTCTACGTATTGATTCTTTCCAGACTCCAAATACTCTCCTCTTGCGCTGGACCAAATCCCTATTTTGCAAGCTCTGGAGAACTCAGCAAAATAAGGATGTGTCAGGGGCTATTACTACACAAGCATCCAGAGGAAAAGAGAAAGCTAGACATACATGATGAAATGAATACAGATAGATGAATAATAATAAAGTTAGGGACCAAGCAGGGATCTCTTGTTCCTACCTGACCTTCACAGTGTGGAGGCTCAGAAATATTTGTGTGCCCAAGAGCACAGGATTAGGAAGTAGGGAGCAGGAATTCAAAGTGAGTTCACAGTGGTGCTTTTCTCCCTGGGTTTTGCTGTCTACCCACAGAGAGAGGAGACTGCGTTTTGGTCTGTCCCACAGTCAAAGCCTGCTCAGTGTCAGTCAGCATCTTTTAGAGCCTTGGGCCCAATCTCTGTATGCTTGACTGTTGTCCTAGCTGTTTCTGTCTCCGGTTCCTTTCCGCCCCACATGATCTCTCCCAGTTGGGGTTATCTCTGGTCATGTGACCTAGTTGCCAGGACTCTTCTCTGTCCTGAGACAATCTGTTGCTTTTCCCTTCCTGCAGGAAAGACTATATTGGCAGGTTTTGCTCATGTGAGTGATGTTTTGAGGATTCTGATGGCAATGATAGGAAGTCATGTTGTGCAATGCGACCTAATGCAGGCAGGAAAGACCCAAGATCCCTGGGGTAGGCGCGGGGGTGAGCTCAGGTGCACAGGTGAGCCAGGCAGATTCCTCTGCAACTTCTGTGTTGCCTGGGTCTCCCTTCTATTGGCCTCTGTGGGTCTGGGCTTCACAGTGATACTGTTTTTGGGGATTAAGTTGAGCATGCCCTCCTATAGCATGTCACTGTCACCTGCCTACTTCTGAATTTTTAAAAAATCCACTTCCTCTTGGCTCCTAGCACTCACTCCTTCTGTAACTACCTTCTGCCTTTTGTTGTGGACGAATTCTGTTATACTTCTCTGATTATATATTTTGCAGTATTTATTTTCTGATGGGCAGTATCCAGCAAGGAGTTTTTTTTTTCTCCTCATCTTCTTTCCTGTTTCTTCATATTATTTTGTCTCAGTGTGCATGAGGTTAGGGTCAGACCTTACAAAATCAACTAGTTTATAGACTGAGGTGATCACCTATTGGCAATTTCACATAGCTCAACAAAATTCAAGATAAGCCTGGGACCTGTGTCCTATCACCAAGTGTCATTACCATATCTTTATATGTATTACCACCTCCATTCATCAAACTATAAAATCCAAGGAGCCAGGAAGTGTTTTGTTCATTGCTTTGTCTCTAAGGCCCAGCTTCCAAAAAAATGAATATAACAGTCCTTTTCTCAAATGATAGCCAACTCAGTATACAATTCCTCCTCTTACCTCTTTATTTAACACTATGTTTTTCAAATGGTTCTTTGCAGTTACATGTAAGTCAGCTGTCAACTTCATTTTCTTTTTCTTTTTTTCTTTCTTTTTTGGTGGAACCGGAGATTGAACTCAGGCTCTTGCACTTGCCAGGGAAGCGCGTATTCCACTGAGCCATCTCCCCCGCCCAACTTTATTTTCTAATAGCTGCATAAAATCTTCATCACTGCTGGGGACATGCTCTAATGAATGTGACCAATCCCTTTCCAATGGCCACATAGGCTGTTCTCAACTTCTTGCCATTGCAAACATGAGAGCCCTACGTACCCTTATACAGATTCGGCAATGCACAAGCACATTCTATAGGAAGCTTCTCCCATGAAGAACTGCTGCTTTTAAGGTTCTGACGCTGTTTTTGAAAGTAGACATTGCCTAATTGTTGTCTTCTATGCTCAGGAAGGAGTCATCATTCTAATGGATTGAGTCTTTGGTCTATTTTCTGCTAACTCCAGGAAATAATCTATTCATTTTCACGGGCTCTACAAATCTACATTAGTGGAGGAGCAGCCATACACTCTTCTGGTTGCTTCAAGTTTGCCTTGCTACTCCCTGTGGTGATCAGCAGTCCGTTGTTTATACACTAACCTGTCACATAGGAAGATGGATTTCTCAGCAACCAAATTAATTTTGCTGTTGGAAGCCACCATAGTTTGTCAGTTTGGGAACAGCTGCCATCTTGGGATGAAACGTCGAAACAGTGGAGTCGGGGAAGCACTGCCATAGACCCACCATTTCACTTAGAAGCAGAAGCCACTGGGCTGCAAGAGAGCACATCTCCACCTTCCATTCGAGCCTTCAATTCCTGCTTGGGGATTGTTCTGTACACATCTACCCAATACGTTTAAGTTCAGCTCATACCTACTGTGTTCCAGGTGCTCTCTGCACAAAACTCCAGTTAACTTCAGGAAAGTGAAAGGAGGAAGCCAGCCACATCTTATACAGGATGCAATGGAGGCTGAATGAAGTCGAATGACTTGCCAGAGCAGAATTTTAGAAAACATAAGTAAGACTGAGTCACTTCCTGTTTTACACTTTTTGCAAAGCCTTCCCGTGTTCTCTGTGATCCTGCCAACATCTCCAACTTTGTATCCCACCTCCTTCCTCCCACTTCTCGTACAGACTGAATGAATATTATTTGGGTTGCAAGGTCCTTTGAATTAATCTGTGTAACTTGTAAAAATTAGGGGATGTTACATGAAGTTCTAGGCTTTTTAAATTTCTCTTGACAACTCAAAGCCCTGGTGACCCTGCATTCTGGGATGGCAAGATAGACACCCCTGGTGACTCCTCCAGGGCGCCATCTGTCCTTCAGGTTACCATGCTGCCTTGTCAGACCACTTTACTGCTTCATGCTTGGCCCCCATGGCATTTGATCGACGTGGCTTTCACTCTAAAAGTTCACATCTGTTTCCTATCAGAATTGGAACTAGTAGGGATTTTGAATAATTTAAAAAAGATATCCATATTTGATAATTTGTGCACTAGCCCAAGCTTACCGATACAAGCAGCAGATGGCTTCAGGAGAACAGGTGAAGAAACAACATTTGAGATTATATTGGCTCAGAATATAAGTAGCTTTTTATATTTAAATCTGCATTGTCCCTTTGCACACAAATGCTTATATAAAATAAATGCAGACATAAAACAGGCACTTGAAATAATTCCACTGAGCGGTTTCTGTTGCTGAATTCAATATGTTGAAGTGATTACTTGAATTAATCAATGCTTACAACTTACATACACGCTAGTCAGCTTTGCATTGTTGGGACAGAAAAATCTGACACGTACAACTTAAAAGAAGAAGGGTTTATCTTGACTCATGGTTTCTGAGGTTTCAGTCCACAGTTGGCTGGATCCAGGGCAGCATTCATGGTAGAAGGACATGGGGAAGAAAAGCTACTTAACTCATGACATCTGGAAAGCAGAGAGCAAGGGAAGGGTCCAAGAGAAGATGCTAGGGACCAGGCAGAGTCTCCAAGAGCAAATATTGTGATCTACCCAGACTGGCCCAGAAGTGTGCTTTACTAAACCCCAGCATCTCTCCAGCCAATCAAATTGATGATCTAGATTCCCATTACACATGCCAGTGCTGTGCCAAAAATCAGATCTGTGTCCACCTTAGAAACACCCAGTTAATAGTTAATAAAAAAGGCTTTATTTTTGCTTTCCTGAAAATACTAGTGAAAATCTAAAGTATAAGGCACTTTAAGTAATCGTTCTTAAAATTACCTTTGATTTCCATTTTTGTTCCTCTTGCCCCAGGTCACAGGCTGAACGATGGATGCCTGATATATCTGTGTCTTAATTCCTGGACTCTAGGAAATGTTACCTATATGACAGAGGGACTTTCAGGTGTGGCTAAATTTGGGATTCTGAGATGGGAGAATATTCTAGATTATGCTGGTGGCCCAATGATACAGTCGCATGTCTTCTGGATAGGAAGATAGAGGAAGATTCCACTGCAGAGGAAGAAGGCAAGTGATGACTGGGGAGAAGGGCTGTGTCTCTGCTTTGAAGATGGAAGAAGGGGCCTTGAGCCAAGGGATGCTAGGACCACAGCTTTAGGAGATGGGAAAAGCAATGAAATTAATTTTCTCCAGAGCCTCCAGAAAGAGTACATCTCTGCTGACATATTGATTTCAGCCCAGAAGAACTGATTTGGGGTTTCTGCCATTTAGAGCCACAAGAGGATAAATGTGTGTTGTCCTAAACCACCAAGTTTCTGGTAATTTGTTATAGTGGCCCTAGGTAGCTCATACATTCTTTTTTACGAGAGAGAGAGAGAGAGAGAGAGAGAGAGAGAGAGAGAGAGAGAGAGAAATCCAAAACAATAAGAACAAAGACAAAGACAGAGCAACATAAAACAATAAAAATTGTACAGCATTTCAAAACAAGAATAGAAAATTAACAATGGTTGTTACATTAAATATTATCATCAAATTTGTTGCTTAGACTACCAGATATAGGCATGTAAGACTGATCAAACAATTAAACTGAAGCTAATACATTTGTAAATGACCTCTTTGTATATTCTTAATCTCTCTACAGAATTTTTTGGCCCTATTTTGATTCCATTTTACAAATAGGAAGCAGAACACAAGGGAACTAAAACAGTAAGCCATCTTCTTTCTCCATCCCATGATTCCTTTCCAGGACAGAGACCTAAAAATACAGCTGATGAGGTAATGGGGACATGCAACTACATGATCTGTCAGTTACATTGTGACTCAAATGGGCAGGAGGGACATTTCTGGAGAACCCGGGCTGTCTCAATCATTTACCCCTTTTATTCATAATGCCTCTGCTTTTATGACTTCATTATTTGCCTCACAAGCCCACCCAAAGTAGACTTTTCTCTGACGTGACCCTAGCTAGATGATGTGTAGCTTTGCCTCTAATTACCGCGTGCCTCATTTACACGGGGTTTTACTCATTCTCTTGTCACTGGTATAAAGTGGGAGTCTCATTGCCAAGGCAACCAGAAGTGGGAGCATGTACAATTTCAGCCTTGTACATCTCTTCTTGGTATACTCCCACTGTGTTCTGGCTTTCCTGTCTCCCATAGCCAAAATAGTGCAAACTATTCCATGTTCACCCGAGTGCATCCTTTTGCTGTGATTAACATTTTCGCATGCATATAGGTTTGTTCCTGAATTCATCAACTTGGTTCTTTAATTTCCCCCAGCTAATACTTATGTCTGTTCCTTTGCCTACATAGACTTCTTATCTGAAATTCCTCTAGGTAATTACTACTTTCACCACTTTCTCCATGAGTTTTCTCTTTTTTCCTCCTGACTCTTGACTTCATGCCTCCCCAACAGAATTAGAATCTAGGATTTTTGTTTCTGTTCTCCATCTGGGCTGATCACTAAAAAATGGATGGAGGATTACATTCCCCATATAGAAAGACTTATGTGGTTCTAATTTTACATTGACTGCTACATATTCTTTTTTACCCTTAATCATAGGTCAAAAACTAATGTGAATCGTAATGTCCTTAATACCCGTTGAGGCACCTTTAGTGCAATAGGCTGGACTATCCTAATCATTGATTTTTACAGATTTATTCCATTTTAAAATATTGGTAAGTTTTAATGTGAACAAAAGGCCTCCTGGTTCTGAAAAGGGAACTACCACTGTCGCAAAAGACATAGCATTAGTTGCCTTTAGGTGATTCTGGTTTACAAATATGGTCTCTTAGACTTATACACAATCTTTTTTTAAAATGCATTTGGTACAGGGTCTCCCTACACAGCCCAGACTTGTAGTGATCCTCCTGTTTTCAGCCTCCCCAGTGCTGGCATTGCAGGCCTGTGCCACCGCGCCCGCTCTTGGTGGCCAGCTCAGTGCACCTGGGGGCGGGTTACACATGATCTTAAGTTACACTGAGTTGGCAACTTTTAAAATGAGAACATTGCACAGAGAATGGATTCTGGGTTATCACTAAATACCAAAAATCTGATAGCATCATACAAATATTTCCTTTCCTACAGCTAGAGGTGAATAGTTTCTGCACCTTGGGATGAAGAGGTAACCTTTGGTTTATCTCAAGATGGTTTTTACTCACCTTATCTTGCTCAAATATTTTACCTGCCTGACCACTGTAAGCACCTGAATTTGCTTACAGATTCTCAAAGGGAGAAAGGCAGTTTTAGAAAGTCTACACTGATATTCGCCCTCACTCATCCACCCACCTGGTCCATAAATGTTCCTTTGCTACATCTTGAAATGGTCATTCAGACTTAAGGGTGAAATTTTTACTGCCTTCCCACATAGCCATTCCTTCTGTAATCACTTCTCCCTAGGAGAAAATTCTTCTACGGATCAAATTAGCTTTTGCATGTCTTAAATTCTTCTACACATTGGTTGAAGATCTACTAGTGAGTCATTCATTTGGATCTTTCTCTTTTCCTGTTTAGAGTCCCATTGCAGTCTGGAGGGCTTAAAGCTGCTAAGGCTGTCAATTCAATATTTGGTATGTGTTCACCATAAAGTAGCAAGGATTATGGTGTCATCTCATCTTGTAACCTTATCTATCTTGTTATTTTATGCCACTTAAAATCTCCAATCCGGTGTGTGAGGTCTTCTGATAAATTTCTCAAATTTTGACAGGAAAGACCTAACGGAACCTACATAAATTTCTCTGATGATAATGGAATTGATAATGAGTATGATATTAATGTTATCTTTTATAGGAAAGCTGCCACCAGGACAAACTGCATGCCAGGATAAATGGTCAACAGACATCACTGCATATAATCCTAAAGGCAGGTACTATCATGGTTTACCAATGAGTAAACTTAGAGAAGTTAATATCAAAGGTCATTGTGGTGTGTAGTGCATTTGGTTCACCAAATCTCATTCCTATTTTGTGGTAACTCCTATAATTTTCTATGGGATATCTACTCCCACCACATGCAATTCTTATTTTTTGGGGAGAGTGAGTCCTATGTCTCGGGCTTAAATCAATCAGTACAATTGCCATTCACTGACCACAGTGATTGCTTCATTGATTTATATAAATTATAGCTAAGGATAATGATACAGGAGATTTGGTTGGTGGCGTCCTGAGAGCTTGTGCCAATGGTCATGGAAGAACATAAAAGCTCCTAGCGTGCTTGGCATTTTCCCATGATTGGCTATGAGGAGGCATCAGCCGCTGGATGGCTTAATATGGTGAATGCAGGAAGGAGAGTTAGAAAAACAAAATTGTGATAGAATCTTTGACCTACCAACCCAATCCTGAAACTATCATTCCAGTCATATAAGTTGATTTATTTTCTTTATTTTTAAAGATGCTTTTAATTTTGTCACTCTCAACTAGATGAATCTGGATGGACATACTCAGCTAGTAAATAATGAATTACAATTCAAACATAGACATCTCTGGCTGAAAATTCTATGCCATTTCTTCTCTTCTGTTTGGTGTATATTCTCTTTCGATAGATCTCATAAGATCTAAGAACTGGAAGAGACTCAGGAGAGTTCTCATCAAGTCTGTGATGTTATAGACAAGGAAACAGGCCTAAGAGGAAAGACAGTTTGTCCGAGCCAGTGGGGTTCCCGGCTAGGTGAGCAGGCCTCAGGGCTCTGCATTTTCCCCACATTATAGCACCTGCTTTGCTTTTTCTGCCAGTCACACTAGTTACATAGACTTTTCTTGGGGGTTCAGACTTGAGCCTACAGATCGTGACCCCATACGTGGCATGAATTCTTGGGGGAGCAGTTGCCTGGAGCTCACGTGCGATGTCTTCCCTTTTATTTCAGAATGATAGGACCAGAATGATGGGAAAGCAAGTGAATATTCTCAGTATGACATCAATTTCTAGAGAAGATAAAGAGGGAACAAAGGAGTAAGGCCAGCAGGACTTAAAAAGGGAGAGGGAAAGACACAAAAAATGGGGGCTATGGATAGAAATCAAAGAGGCCGGCTGGACAGAGAGGAAAAGTCTTTATCTTTATTCCTGGAATACAATGAAATTAGTAAGGGTTCCATAGTCCTAGGTGCCTTTTCTTTATATTTCATGCTAAAGTTCCTTTACAGACTTTTTAGAGCTTTAGAATATAATTCAGGGCTTTGGTATTTCTAACAAGTAGCCCATTGGTAGAAAAGGAGAGTTATATGAAGCAATTTTAGAGGAATTTCAAGAAGAAGGATATTTGATTTCTACCTTTTCTTTTGGCAGCCAAGCCATGATTACCTTTCATTTTCCTTTTAGGAAGAAAGTTTTCTTTCTCTGCAGTAAATGGAATAACAGAGGAAACAGCATTTAATACACAATTGCTCTTTATGCGTGGTAGGCAGAAGGATGGCGCTCAAAGAGGCCTATACCCTAATTCCTGCCACCCGTGGCAGCACTGCCTAAATTGGTAAAAGGAATTTTTGCAGCTGTGATTATGTTAAGGACTTGAAAAAATTATCCTGGCTTACTAGGGTGGCTGCAACATAATCAAAATGGCTATTCTGAGTGAGGGAGCAGGGTGGAGCGTATGAGTCTGGGAGAAGAAACTGACAGAGAAGCTGAGGAAATGCACCTGAGGAATGAGATTTCTAGGATGAAGACCTAAGGAACGTGAGAAGCCTCTAGAAGCTGGAAATGGACTCTCTTTCGAAGCCTCTATAAGGTCAGGGTCCTGCTGCTCTTGCCTGACAGCCCAGTGAAGCCCCTTTGGAAATTAGGACCCCCAGAACTGCAGGATGATGAATGTATGTTGTACTGATACGTGGTGCTTTGAGTAATTTTTCTGGCAGCAGAAAATTGGGTAATTCACCGCATATCAGCACCTGTGCTCAGTGGTTTTCATACATACCTGACTTGGTTCTTATTGTTCCTTCCTTTAGAGGCTACAAAATTTGTTTCAGGGACGTCAGTTAATCCCCGTAATTAATCCCCGCTAATGAAGTGTGCTTCATTAGTCAGGCAGTTGAGTCAGGCTTTGAACCCAGAGAGTGGATACTGGAACCTGGAACCTCTTCTTCCTTCCTTGAGAACTCAGACACAGACAATCCTTCACGGTATGTCGGTTGCCCAGCAAGCTGCCTCCTCTATAAAGTTCTGTTCTGTTCTGAGAGAAATACCACACTTGCATAATGGGGATTGTGATGCATGTAGTTTAACTTTGTTCTGTGGGTGCAGTGCTTCTGTTGGCTCCCCTTTCAACAAAGGGGAAGGAAGGACTCTAGGCCTCCTTATGTTCCACTCTTCCCCACCCAGCATACTTACGTTACTTAACTAGCCATCTCAAGAGTCAGCTGGGAAATGCTGTGAGGGAAAAGTGCATGGAACAAGAAATGCTGCCCCTGAAAATCTCTAAAGGGAGGGGCACTGTGACCTGGCAGACATTTAGAGGGGGTTGGAGAGGACAGCATCCTCCTGGCCTGAGAAGGAAAGAGAAAGCATTTCGAGAGGGCAGGAAGGGAGTGAGGAGGAGGAGATGGATGGGAGGGGGCCTGGCACTGAAGTAAGTCAAGAAAGATACATAGAGAGCTTAAAACAATAATATGAAAATAGAGAAATCACATTTTACAGGGCAGTTTGCAAATCCATACCACAATTAAAAGCTCTAATGATCCAGGAAATCATGTACAAACATATATATATATAAATCATTAAATCTACTAATTTAAGTGTTTTAGACAGAAAGTTCATCACCACTGTTTAATTGCAGCTTTTTTTTTTTTTTTGTTAATCCCAAAGGAAACCCTGTACTTATCAAGTGGTCACTCCCATTTTCCTCATCCTTTTTGCCTCCCATGCCTAGAAACCATCAACCTGCATTCTTCTGAATGGATTTGCCCATTCTGGATATTTTGCACAAGTAGAATCATGTTATAAAGTCATGTCATAGAATTATATATGGCTTATTTCATTCAGCACATTTTTAGGGATTCACCCGTTTGCAGCATGTGGCAATAGCAAGTAGATATGGATCAAACGGCAATTACAGCACTGTGACTGATCTATAACTTGTGCATATAGAGAGATTCATCTGGTAGAATAAGGTAGAGCCTTATTCTGATGTAGAGAGGTCTTTGAGATATTTTTGGAAGAATACAGCAAGGAATTAAATAAAATATATTATGTTTGTATTAATTTTTTTGAAATAGAGTGGTATAATTTCTTATATAAATGTGGGCACATAAATGCACAAGCAGAGTTTCTGGTGGAGACACGAGAAATAGTAGCATAAGAGTGGTGGTGATAGGGGATAAGTTGAGATGATGATGATGATGATGATGATGATGATGATGATGATGATGATTTTGCCGAACTGGGGATTGAACTCAGGCCATTGTGCTTGCCAAGCAAGCACTTACTCTACTGAGCTATCTCCCCGGCCCCTAAATTGGGATTACTGATGGTGGTCTTAGGGCTTCAGCTTTGGTCCTTGATGCTTGGTTTTGTCAAGGGAGAATATATTTGTATGTGTTCATATAAATGAAATTAACTGAAAGAAAGCAAGAAGGCAAGTGAAAGGCAGAAAGACAGAGACCATTGATATCAAGAATAACACAGAAAGAAGCCCCCCTGAAGGAAGAGCTCTCTGGAGGAGGGCTGGGATGAGCCCATCCTCGTGCATTGCTCCACCCATCAGGGTGGGGACAGAGTAGGTAGGGAATGTTCACCTCCTCCCCACCATGAAGAGCTGACTCCAACTATACTGTCTCCCCTGCTGGTGATTATAATTTTGTGCCAGGCATGGAAAACTGAGAAGCCAGTTCAGAAAAAGCCATGTGTTTTGAGTCCCGCTTAGCAATTAGGGTTTTGATTTTAGAGAAAGTTTTCTAAGCTTAATCAAGTTGTTTTTCCTGTGTTGTCAGGATGATAAATATTTTGGAGGTGGTTGTGATAAGATAAAGTCATAATTTTCTTGAAAGAATGGAAGAGCACAACTTAAGGAATTGTGTAAGGCTTAGAAGTGTGCCTTAGAGACTTCATGGCAATTAACCACTCAATGTGTGAGAAATCACATTATGATTTTTTTTTTAAAACTTGGCCATAGATGACTCAGACCAGAAAAATGAGCAGCTTTATTTATGGTGCATTTTCCATGTCAATGAGTTCTAGTCTGAGGTTTCTGCCCCTATCCATTCACTCATCTTCAGAAGAATAATTTAATGAGTGGTTAATCTTAGTAGATACTATGGGATTAAAAAAAAAATAGATAGAGCCAGGGATGGAACGTTAGTGTATCAGAAGAGACAGATGCTCAACCACAGTTACACTATTACATAGATGTGATTATAAATCCTGGCAACGGAAATCCTGCATAGGCAAATGGAGTTGGCATATTACTTACAGATGTGCATGTCACAATCCACTCAAAGACATCGCTTAGGAAGAGATGTTCCCTTGAATTTCCATACTTTTGGCCTCAGGCAATTAATTTTCATTCCTAATGGTTGTGGAAATGGGCTTGAGCAGATCTTTTGGAATTTAGCCTGCACTTAGCTGTTCTCAGTCTCTGTGCATGACTGAGGGTGGGAGGATGGCTTTTGGAGGCCCAGGGAGGGGGTCAGGGGAGCACTTTCCCAAGGCATGACATGGTGGAGGAGGCTGGGCTTTGCTTCTTGCTTCAGGCAGACAGGGGAGGTATTGGCTCAAGTGGAGGTAGTTATTGGAGATCACCTTCCCTTCTGTCTCACTCTGCCATTCTCAGGATTGTCTTGCTCATTCCTTTTCTGGGATTTATATCTTCCATCTTTTAATACTTCGTTTCCACGCTTGTTCCCTCGTTATTTTCTTTCTTTCCTTTTGTTCTCCTTTTTCCTTGTCTTCTTCCTTTTACTGCTTGCTTTCTCTTTTGTTAATCCCTCTATTTTCTTTCCTCTTTGGTCTACTATTTTACTCCTTTGACCACTTGTTGTTCATTGTATATGTAGTTCTTTTTATTTTGTATTTATTTCTTCACCTCCCTGAAAATTTCATCCCCATTTTCTCAGATCCACTGAAGGGACCAGCTGGGTCTTTTTAAAAAAATTAAAAATCTTTTCTTTCTTTCTTTCTTTCTTTCTTTCTTTCTTTCTTTCTTTCTTTCTCTCTCTCTCTCTCTCTCTCTCTCTCTCTCTCTCTTTCTTTCTTTCGGTACAGAGTCTTGCTATGCAGCTGGAACTCATAGTTATCCTCCTGCCTCAGTTTCTCCAGTGCTGGGATTATAGGCATGTGCCACCATGCCCAGTTTTGGGGCTGGCACAGTGCACCTGGAACCAGCGAGCAGGGAATGTGGTACCAGAGATTGAACCCGGGTCCTTGGATTTCCAGACATGTGCTTAGACCGCTGAACTATCTCCCCAGCTGAGTCTTATAAACTCTAACTTCACTCTTCCTTTCTTAAGTGGTAATGAGTGTTATAGGGGCCACACACCCCTTGTAGAGAAAATAAATTTTATTTTATAGCATTTATTTATTTTTTTATGTATTTAGTGCAAGTTCTACAGGATTTCACTACACAAATCAGACTTGTAGTGATCCTCCTGTTTTCAGCCACCCAAGCGCTGGGATTTCAGGAGCACACCACCACATCCAGTCTCAGTCGCTGTCTCAGCACATCCCAGGGGCGTGACCTGCGTGGCCCACTGGGGATCAGCCCCATCTATGAGCCTGCTTAAGCAGGTGCTTTAGTCTGCTGAGCTGTCTGGCCAGCCTTAGGAAAGCAGTTTTAGGACGTAGTATTTGGGGAGCCACTCCAAGGAAAGTAGATGAGGACCTGGGAATGTGAAGTGCAAAGGATCACAATCATTGCAAGCTAGGATGTGCAGCGGTTGGCGCTGTTGTTTTTACATGGATGGCAACTCTGACAATCTATGTATGGGGAGGTCTCGTTCTGCTAGGAGGATGCTAGCAGCTTGAACCTGCCTTTGTTCACATGTGCACAAACAAGTCTTCCCTGGGAAGCTGGGCTAGTGCATCTTGAAAGAGTGGGACTGCCTCATGGTGTCCCGACCCAAACAAACAGTGTCCTTGTCTTTGCCACACCTCCTATGAGGTTAAGCACCTAAGAAGCCTTTTAAGGGTCTTATTATCTCATTCATCCCATCCATGAATCTGCTTAAAAACTCCTCCTTTTTTGTGTCCCAAATTACCTTGCCCATCTCTAGCAGTGCTGTTTGCCCCATCTCCTCTCATCCCTAACATCTGGGCTGCTCCTTATTGCTCCTTATTGGTTCCCTTATCCCATTCCTACCTCCTTCCCCAGTCTATACCTGTCCAGTTTCTGCTTGTCATTCTGGTCTTTTCAGAGTGACTTTTGCTCACCATTCTCTTTTGCATTCTTAACCTCTGCGGTGGAGAGACACCTTTAAAGTATTTGGAAGAAAATCCTCATACACATAGAATGTTTTTTATTTCTCTTGATTTCAAGGGTTTGGTCAGTTCTCTGAAACCCATCCCTGTGCTTTCCAGGAACCTATACCCCCTGGCCGTTCTCTGAGAATGCCCACCTCCCTTGTCAGACCATGTCACGTTCACTTCCTAACCCTCATAGTTAGCTGAAATTAGGTTATTTATTTGTTTGCTTACTTATTGTCATCAAGATCCCAGCCAAGAATCCTTCCATTGCCATAGCAACTGTGGGCAATAGGAAGCACTTTCAGGATAAAACAAATCAATGACATGGAGATGTTGAGCCAAGAATTCTTTTTATTATTTTTCTCACACTGGTGATGTAGATGCCTCTGGCCTGAAATAGACCAAAAACTCACAATGCCATACCTTGCGGTTTCCATTTGTATTCAAACCCTCCCCTGTCCATGGTCTTCTCTTCTATTTGCTCCTTGTCTATTCTGATAGAAATCAATAGTTCCCTTCATCTTGCTTCTGCATTTAGAAAAGCAAATCAGCTCTCTGGTCCCCTGCTCCATTGACACACAGAGGTTCGCTTCTTGGGGAAGTTGGTCCCCGGGGCAGAACATAGTTAAGAGAATGTTTTCCTCCTAATTGATTGGATCTCCTTGCTGAGACCTTCCTGTCCTCCCTCCCATCTGGGGATGTGGAAGGCTCCACAGTCCCCTGAACAATGACATTTTGCTTTATTGCCTTGGAGAGAGGAAGGTACTCTGGCCAGCACAAGCAATGTGAGGCAAGTAACCCAAGTCACCCCTACAAATAGCTCAAAGAAACCATCCAGGAGACGATAAATGAGCTTTGTATTCTGACAAGTGCAAGGCCCTCTTCAGCAGTTTGCCTTAGAAATGGGAAAAATGAACCTAATAATGACAATCTAGAGTTTCATTTTGTTTGTTAAGTGGGAAGGGAGTGTTTCACAGCTGAGTATTTGTGCACAAGGTAAAAGTCTAGTAGGCAGAACGATATTCTGCGAGATGAATTGCTCTTCTCTTGCTATACAGTGTTCAAGAATGAGATATCCATTTACATTTCATATAGAATATCAACTACTCTTTGAAAGTGAGTAGACATCAAGGGCAATAAGAAAACAAGGGAGTATAATCGTGCTTCTGTATTCTGAGATTGTACTGAGATTGCATTGAGAATGTCCCTTTCTGACTTGTACAGCCTCAGGCCTCGAGTGTCTGTGAGGTCTCTACCGGTGGAGGTTGGCATTGCAGCTAATTTAGGCTTCCCTTTCGCAGGTGTGTGTGTGTGTGTGTGTGTGTGTGTGTGTGTGTGTGTGTTTGCAAAATCACTTTTTTTTTTTTAAAGTACTAGGGTTTAAACCCAGGGCCTTCTCTATATCACTTTTTTATTTTTGAGAGAAGGTCTGGTTAAGTCACCAGGTTTCCTAGTCTGGGGTCAAACTTGTGATCCTCCTGCTTTGGGCTCCCAGGGTGCTGGGATTACAGGTGTGAGTCACTATGCCTGACAGGAAATCACCATTTATTCACACCCTTGTTGTCCCTTTGCAATACAGGAGAAAGGCATGCCCACTCACAGGAGAGATTCCAAGTTGAAGAGTCAAAGCTTTTTGGGAAAATAAGTGAAAACTTTCTTAAAAAGTCTGAGTGTTTATCACCATCATTTGCTGCAAAAAAATAACACCAGAAGTAAGATTGAAAAGGACCGAATTTGGAACCTGAATGTGGCTTTCATTGTACTTCAAGTGATGTACTCATTGAATTATTTAGTCAACAATTTATCCATCTCTCTGTCTCTCTGTTTCTGTCTCCCTGTGTGTCTGTCTCCCTTCCTTCCTCCCCCTCTCCCTCCTTCTCTCTCTCTGTCTCTTTGTCTGTCTGTCTCTCTCTCTGTCTCCCTCTGTCTGTCTCTCTGTCTCTCTCTGTCTGTCTCTGCCTCTCTCTCTCTCTCTCTTTGGTCCATTGTCAACATTTCCCTGGGAACTGCATCTCACATTTCTGCTTTGGTCCTCTTTGTCCTGATTTATTAGCCTTAGATGATGCAAAAACTCTGTGTGAAATCAGGAACAATTTACAGTCTCCCCATCAGCAAATAAACAAATATCCAGAGCATTAGTCACAGAAAGAGTTAGTTGTGCCCGTTTTTTGTCTCTGATTGAAGGAGCTAAAGCAGGGCAGGTTATTTTCACCACAGCCACCTTCCCCTTAATTTAAGGGATGAGAAATATATTGACCTGTTTCTCACCATTGACGACACAAAGAAGTAGGACACTAACAGTTTGCAGTTGGCTGTGGAGAGTGAAGTTACCTTTTTTCTGCTGAACAAATAGAATTGCTCTCCCTGTTCCGTCTTCACGTGGGAGAATCCGCACGAAACTCCCAGACAGATAAGTCCCTTGCTTTCCCTCTTCCTGCTTCTTCTACAGGCTCTCTTACCCCCTGAAAAGCTTTTTTGCTGAGAACCATGATTACAGCTTGAAATCACATTTATTTTACCATTGAAACCATTTAAGAATCTGGAGTTGGACTCTGGTGTCAGAAGACCAAGATTCAGCTGTTTCTCCACTCTGGGGACATCACTGTTTCCCAGGCGACCTGGTTTCCATATCTGCACGTGGAGTTAATAGTAGTACCTGATAGGAGGCTGTTTGTAGCATTACATCCTAACTCCTAAAATATGCTGAATGCAGTGTCTCATTAAGAAATGTGAGGTATTTTTGTGTTTCCATTTTCTTTTAATGAAGAGAGTGGCATCTTAGAAAACTTAGGTTATTTGTTAAAACAAGAAAACTGTATTTTCCAAAATCTACCTTACAAATTCTGTTACCTGAAATTTCTCCTGCGCTTGGCCCTTATGAGAAGTCAACAGGTAAAGAACAGTGTCAATATCAAGACCGTAATTAGAAGTCTATGACTAAACAACGTCTAGGGCCAATGTGTATTTTCTATCTACCCTGTAGTTTTTAATCTCCAGCAGAGTTGATGGGGTTCAGAGAGCCCCAAAGCCCTTCTAGACAATCCTATGACATTTTGTTTTTCTTGTCTCTTGTTTATTTTTAATACTTTTTTAAACAAACATTTACTTTAAAGAGAGTATAGCAATAATTGATATGACATTAGAAGCAGTATGCATGTAGAAGACCGAAACAACAGGTATTGTAAGGTTGGTTTTAGTATTACACATTGCTGTCAGCAATGCAGTTGCTTAGTTCACAGATATCAGCATACAGAGTTAGTCAGGGTGAGAGTTCTACCCATTAACTGCTATTTTCAAAAACATGATGGAAATTCTTAGCTGTTTTCTCTTAGTTCATTGAGAAGAAAGGTTTGTACTAATATCATTTTAGACAAGAGATCATATCTACATCTTGTCCTCTGAATAACTACTACAAAGACAACAATATGCAATGTATCCATTATTGTAACTGTCCTACTAACCTGTTTTGAAACTGTTTCATTGCTATTTTATTTTTTCTCATTGAAACCTAATGATTAAAAAAAAACCTGCTAGAGTCAAGGTTCACCTGTGTTTCTTCTCCTTGTCGTGGCCAGGCAAATGGAATGAACTGGTATATGGAATATTAAGTCCTCAATATTGATCTAAGGAGGAAATAAGAGTCAGATGGGGGACCCTGCTCTCCTTGTGGGTCCTGGGGAATTGTGGGCTCTCTGTATCATAGTGGGACCCTGGAGATCTCATGCCTTGGCCCATGTCCAGCTGTACAGACTGGGAAAGTTATGGGCATCTCTGATCCTTAACTGCCTCTTCTTTATAATGGAGATAGCAATGCTTCTTCAGACGGTTCCCGTGAAAGTGAGAAGGCATGTGTACAGTGCTTAATAAAGAGAGGGTGCTCTTTAGTTTTATTTTTAACTGATGAATAGAATTTATACATATTTAGAGAGTACGAGAGAGAGAGAGAGAGAGAGAGAGAGAGAGAGAGAGAGAGAGAGAGAGAGAACAGGCTACAAGATAACCACTGAAGTTGGGTAGGCATGGAGGGATGTTTCTTCTGATGTTCTGCATTTTGAAAAGTAGTTACAGGGGTGTGTTTAAATTTAAACATTCAGCTGAGAAGCACCACAATTAATCTTGCTCATTGACTGCATTGATTTAAGAGATGCCTGGAAGTGTCTAGAGTATGAGGGTGGTGACCTCATCAGTATACTACCTCACTACGTGGTGCGAAGCTGAAGGGCTGTGAGGAGGTGGGGGGCTAACTGGAGGGAGCATGCCACTGTGGGGGAGTAGCTTTGAACTTGGCCTTTCCTTTCTTTTTCCTTCTTCCTCTCCTGTCTCCTGTCTCCTCTCTCTTTTCTTTTTTTATGTTTTGTATTTTAGGGAAGGGTCTACAGGGTGTTCAGGGTCTCACTGCTAGATTGGACCCATAGTGATCCACCTGTTTACAGCCTCCCAAGAGTTGGGATTACAGGCGAGGGCCACCAC
>NW_004524597.1:1707358-1798496 GCF_000260255.1 Octodon degus
TCTTCTTCTTCTTCTTCTTCTTCTTCTTCTTCTTCTTCTTCTTCTTCTTCTTCTTCTTCTTCTTCTTCTTCTTCTTCTTCTTCTTCTTCCTTTCTTCTTCTTCTCCCTCCCCCTCCTCCTCCTCTTCCTTCTGTCTGTCTGTCTGTCTGTCTGTCTTTCTCTCCCTACTTTCTTACTGTCGTGAGGGGATCACTTAATTCTGCCATAACCTTCCACCATGATGTTTCTACCTTGGATCCAATAGGCCATGGACTGAACCTCTGAAATGGAACCAAGTAAACATTTCCTCTTTTAAAATGTGCGTGTCTGACATCTTGTCCTAGCAACAGAAGGGTGACTAATACAGTGTTATGTCATAATGATTTTTCAACCCTTTTATGTGTTGAATTTTTACTAAAAGTGTGTCTGTAAACTGTATCTCGCACAAACATATATTTATAAATGTGGATCTCTTTTTCTCAATGCCCCAAGAGGTACAATCCTAAAACGTCTCAACATGACCTTCCTTCCACTGTCAGTTCTTATCCTTGACATTAGACGTGATTCAAGGCCTATTTATCTTCGGACTTCTTTTCTTCTTTTGCCTTTGCTAACGAGTAGGTTAATGTGATGGGAACCATAAGGACTTTGGTAGCAGGGAGAACAGAGGTTGAAATTTGATCTAGTTTTTGCAAGCAATGGATGTTTTCTGTCTGCAGATTGGTTGCTGTGAGGACTAGAGATGGCTCAGCTTACTCACTTCGCACAATGCTAAACCTGTGCAAGCTTTAGCTGCATGTCTTTGGATTCATCTCTTGGAGAGAGATCATCTCTGATGCCAATTGAGATATCCTTTGGCTACTGCAGAGAAGCCTCAATAATTATTAAATTTATTTCACTCTTGGGATTATTTCCCTTCTAAAAATGGGTGCATCTACCTGACTCAGCCTAGAGTTCACTTAGATCTGCCTAGAACTATTTAAGCCCGTGTCTTCTCACAAGGAATAGGTAGAATAAAAAGATCTCATGTGAGTGAGAACGTCTCAGCCTTTGCTCTTATTTAAAGCAAATATATAGAACTCAAATGTCTAATAATTTTCTTTCATTGGGGTCATTGATTTTACTTTCTCAGTTTAGCTTAAGGGAAAGATGGCTAGATATTTTTAGCATGCCACTTTTATAATATGCAATGGCATATTTATTTGCTTTCTTATGCCCTCATTTATTTTACTGCCTGTGGAAAGGGAATAAAATGGCTGTTACAAGGTAGTTACTCTTTTTAGTGAATAGGCAGAATTCCACATGCATACCTAATGGCTCACAGAGCAAAACTCCATTATTCTAGGTGCATTTGTCCCCTTTTAGTTTCTGAGTTACAGTTGGGAGTGAGCAGGTTTTGCCATACACTTGTATCGTGAATGTTTTTGCAAAGGCAGAAGAATCAAATCTTCTGGTCATTTTTATTGACTTGTTTCTCAAGATCCTTTAGAGAGCTCAGGAGCACGTTGTGGCTGTGCTTTTTGTCACCCTTAGTAATCTGATTGCAGCCACTCATGTACTCTGCAGTAACAATCAACCACCTTAGCAAGTGTCAAATTATGAGCCCAGTACAAGGTGTATGCCTTGTGCTATTCTTCAAAGTGGGGTTTGTGGCCCACCTCCACCACTGGCTCCAGGGATGCTGGTTCAGAATGCAGCTCTAGGCATCATATCTAGCGATCCAGTGAGTCAGGGTGAAATCCAGAATGTGCTTTTTGAAAGCTTCCTGGGCTAATGACTACGCTCACCAAATCACTCCCTCTGGCAATACACGAGTGTGGTGGATGGATAATCTCTGTGTTGTTTCAGTGTTTGTGGGGGGGGAAAGGATGGCCCATCTCCAGGGATGGGTACACACTGACAAAAGAGCTATTTTCTTTCTTCAAAAAGCCTTTGGTTATTATAACATGCATACATTGTTAAAAACAATAGAAAATCACTATAAAATGAAGTAGAAAAAGAGTCTTAAAATTAATTAATTAATTAATTTTTGAGACAGTGGCTTCGTATGCCCCGAGGCTGGCCTTGACCTCCTGGGTTTAAGCAGTACATTTGCACCAGCTTCCCGAAGGATCATTTGTAGTCCAATAGTATCCTAATAGTTTGGTATAGTTTGCAGTGTTACTTTTTCAGAAATATATTTTTTCAAATATCAAAATGATTAAAACAGTTTTTAAAACATCCTTACCACAGGAAATATTAAGTTTCTGAGGTGAGGGATATACTGATAAATTTGATTTAATCTCACCACATCATATACCATCATATTGTTTTGCTTCCTATATATACAGATAGGGAGTACTTTTTATGATGAGTATTTGAAAGATTTTCTTTTTTAAAAAAAATGTATTTGTTCATTACAGGGTGTCACTAGGCAACTCAGACTTGTAGTGATTCTCTTGTTTTCAGCCTCCCCCGCGCTGGGATTATAGGCATGTGCCGCTATGCCTGGACTCTGTGGCTGGCGCCGCCCACCCTGGGGGCCAGGCTGGCATGGCATGTGGTGCTAGGGATGAAACTGTGGTCCCTGCGCTTGCTTAAGCTTGCCTAAGCAGGCGTTTTATTCTGCTGGGCTATCTCGCTGGCCCTTAATATTTTCTTATACATACATTTTGTGTTTTGATCCTATTTATCTAGTAATCCTAGTGATCTCATTTTATTGTGGTACCGGGGATTAAACTCAGGACCCTATGCTTACCTGATCCCTGTGGTAAAGACCCTATCTGAAAATAAAGTCTCATTCAGAGGATAGGATTTCAACATATGCATTAGAAGGGGTATAAGTCAACGTGTAACCCATAGCAGGTACAATATATAAAAATAGACATGATCCTTTAACATATGTATAAAATATGTACTAAAAATAATGTGCTTGGAAAATGAAAGGCCTTCATAGTAAAAGAGCTTCTGCTTCTCTGTGTCTCTATCTACACACACATGTTCACACACATACACATGTACACACATAATGTGATGACTGTCTGTGAAGAGGAAGGAAGCAGAAAAAAGGGAATAGGAGTTGGACATCTTTGTATATATATTATTTTATATACCTACATTTAGAACTGTACAAATATTTTACTGAAATAGGAAAAGTAAAAAAGCCCTAAGCACTAGAAGTAAAATAGACAAATAAATCAAGATTTTTCAATAATCACACTAAAGGAAACTATTCTAAGTGATGGTAGTATACAACCAGTGGTATGCACTCTGGAATAAAAGGAACAGCGAACAAATCTGAAGTCGTTTTTTGATTTGTCAAGGATATTAAGTAACTTATCAGTAACTTACTGATAAGTTTGATTTAATCTCACCACATGATATGCCATTACATTGCTTTGCTCCTTATAAGTAAATGTGTGCACAGGGTATGTATGTGTACCTTGTGAGATAAGCAAAATTAATAATTATATTGATGACATTGTACATTGAAATGTACATTTTTACATACCCTGTACACACATTTATTTATAGGGAGCAAAGCAATGTAATGGCATATCATGTGGTGAGATTAAATCAAACTTATCAGTAAGTTACTGATAAGTTACTTAATATCCTTGACAATTCAAAAAATGACTTCAGATTTGTTCGCTGTTCCTTTTATTCCCAGAGTACATTTTTGTCTCAAGTAAAGGAATGTGTAAGTTGGAGATCCGAAGTTGAATTAATGCTTTACAATTAAGCAGGCTGACTATAATGGACAAAAATCACTATACTTTAACTAGAAGGGAAATGTTTAGTTTCTAGCATATGGAAATGATACTCTTTGAGGAGATAGAAATATTGCTTGGGGGCCAGAGAGATGGCTCAGTAGAATAAGCGCTTGCCTGGTAAGCGTAGGGTCCTGAGTTTAATCCCCAGTACCACAATAAGAAAAAAAAAAATGACAGAAAAAAAAGACAAAAAAAGAAAAAAAGAAAAAGAAACGTGGCTGTTCTGGTTTGATCATCCCATGTTGTACACATGTTTTGTACTGTCACGATATAACTAATAAAGGAGCACACATAATATGTCTATTAAAAATAAATAAAACTTTAATGTACATCCTTAGAAAAAAATTTAAATTTCTCACTATAAAGAAATAAATGTTTGAGGTGATGAATATGCTAATTACTCTGATTTAATGTAAATATATATCAAAACGGCACATGGTATACCATAAATATATACAATATTATGTGTCAATTAAAACTGAAAAAGAACATACAGTATATTTTAAATTTTAAAAAACTATTATTTATTTATTTATTTATTTGGTACAGGGTCTTGCTTCGCAGCTCAGACTCATAGTGATCCTCCTGTCTCAGCTTCCCTAGCACTGGGATTATAGGTGTGCGCCACCACACCCGGTTTTGGTGGCTGGCTCAGTGTGGGGCTAGCACAGCATGGGGTACCAGGGATCAAATCTGGGTCCTTACGCTTGCCAAGCAGGCACTTAGACTGCCGGGTTATCTCCCCAGCTCAAGTGTATTTCCACTTAGTATACTCTAGAATCATGACTAACCTAGTAACAATAAGCAATCTTTACACTCAGATTTAAATACTGTTTCCCATGAAGGGAAATCACTGGGAAATTGAGTGATTCAAGTCATGAGGCTAGAAATGTTCAGAATGATCCTGCCCAATGTGTAGTCATAGTAAAGAACTCACTAAAGACTTTTGACCTAAAGTGGGTCAAAAGATTTCAGGAGCCAAACTTACTAAAGACAATAGATCAAAAGATTCCAAAGACAATCTGTAAAGTACTAAATGTCTAAAGATGGGGCATTTTGGCATCAGTGGAAGTACAACCTGCAAAAAACTAATGAACACAAATAGCCACGGGCTTGTAACAAAACATTCACTAGTTTATAATAGATAAATCATTGTTAGCCTTAGAGAAATATCAGGAAGCCTATTTATTGTTTGGAAAACCTACATATGAGCAAAGAACCAAGCACTGATTTTTGCCTTTCTTAGGTCGGCTCCCTCTCAGGCTAAGCAACCCATGGATGTAAGCACATTTTTCTTCTTGGCATTGTACCAGGTAGTAGATGAAGAAGAAATAGAACTGGAACATCTCTGCATGCAAACTCTAATTCATTAGTGGATCCATGCAGCCATTGTTAATACTTACTACTGTTACAGAAAGACATAGCTATTAATTTTTATGGCCTGAATAAAGTAGACACATCACCTACACAGTAGTCTTGGAAGAATAAATTAAATTTGCCTCTTCCTCTGGATTGAACTCCATCTTCAACAGGTATGGGAGAGAAGGGGCCTAGCCTGTTACGTGGCATGTGGGAAGGCCACTACCAAAGTTCAGACTTTTGGGGAGTGGCAACAACAGATCCAAGTTTATTAGCCAAAGTGACAATGAAATAAAGTAAGAAAGGTGGAAGGAGAATTTACACATTCAAGGGGCCAGGAAGATGCTCAGTAGAATAAACACTTGCCTGGAAAGTGCAAGGGCTTGAGTTTAATCCCCAGTTCCACCAAAAAACAAACAAACAAACAAAACCCTCCCAAAACAAAACAAAACAACAACAACAAAAAAAAAAAAAGAAAAAGAAAACAGAGAATTTACACATTCAAGAAACTTGTCAAGAGTCATATTAACCAATCTTGGCACGTGGACCTGATATGTAAAATTAGAAGAAATAAAAATAAAGTAATTAAAGTACATATGACAATCAGGAAAATGTGAACACAGACCAGACACTTGATAAAATTAAGGATTTTTGTTGCTGTTTTTAAAATCTGAGTGTGATGATAGCATTTGCAAAAGGGTATCCTCAGTGTTTGGTGGTACATACTGAAATCTATGTAGGTGAAATGATATGATGCCTGGGGTTCACTTCAAAACAACCCAGGGGAAGGAGGAAATTGGAAGAAAATGTGGACAGAACAACTAGGTATTAGGCATATTTTTCTAATATCATAGGAATGAGTCTATGCTTTCACTTTCTGGCATGTATTTCTCTATTCATATCTATATAGTCTATCTATGTGATATATATCTTAGGTATATATGACATACTCTGTCATACTTAAATATTTTACACTTTTTTTCGGTAGTGGGGTTCGAATTCAGGACCTTGTGCTTGCCAGGCATGCACTTAAGTTGTTGAGCTATCTCCCTGGCCTATTATCATACTTACATATGTTATATATAAGGGAATAAATACATTGTCATTGTCTCTTATATGTACATGGGATTTCTATTTCTCAGGTATATGGTAATATATTCTTTCACTCAATGAATATTTATTAAATGCTCAAATAGTTTGCATTGCATTAAATAATGAGGATAGAATATGCAAAGTTCAGGTTCTAACAGAAAGTCCTGTGTAGGGAGACACAAATATAGCGGTGAAAAACTAATTTGAAAGATGCTGTGGGAAAAAATGAAGAGAGCTGCGGGAAGATTGATGGACTGCAGCCCTGCCCTAGGAAAGGAGGACCTCGCACAGCAGGTGGCATTAAACCTGAATCTCAGAGGTTGAGGCTACACCTCAAATTTCAGAAGAGCTGAGAGACAGGCGTTGTAGGCACAGAGAGCACCCACTGCAGATGATGAGGCAAGGAAACACCCATTAGGCTGGAAACTGTTGAGGTTTATTGTGGTCAAAGTGTAATGAAGAAGAGGGAGTGTAGCTCAAAGGATGGTATCTAACCTGTTCTTCAAATAACCATGTAGATCTGTTTCTCTAATTTTAGAAGCACCCTTGTGTCGTTGCTAGTATGTTGTGAAATAAAAGCTTGATTTCTTTTACCAGACTCCAGGTCTGGAGTTCCCCTTAACCAGCAAAACAAGCCCGTGCTAGTTAGTCTCAGTCTCCCTGCTTTGTATTCCTCAAGCCAGTAAGGTCAATTGAAGCTGTGCTTTTTTTTGGCTAGAGTGAGGGGCTCAGATTGAAAAGAGACAAGATGCCACCCACTCCTGGACGTACCATCAGGATTTCTTCTGGGTTTCACATGGGAAGAGGGAAATGGGCACAACTTCTGAACGTTTTGAGGTGCCTGTGGTTACAGAGCAGGACTTACTGTCACATCGATTTACTGCTTTCCTTCCATCTAGCTGAGTAAACTACCACTTGAAAGGAAGAGCCAGAGCCACATTATGTCATTAGAACAGAGGCCCGGCCATAAGGAACGGCTCAGATTCTGGTGGAGCATCCATTGGAGTGCAGAGCCATGCTTTCTAGTTTCCAGGGTGATAACTCTTAGTTCACTGCTCTTGCGGCTCATCAAAGGGGAGAATGATGAAACCCTTTTGATTTGGAGGAATTTTTCTGGCAGAAATGATTTTCATGATGAACTTGGCCCAGGTCATAGAATGGAAGAGATTTTCTTTATCTTATTATTGAGGAGGATCCTTGCTTTGTGGAGGAAAAGTGAGAGAAGGAACAAGAGATAGAGAAAAAAGAGAGAGAGGAGGAGGGGTTAGACCTAGAGGAGGTGGAGTTGGAGGAGGAAAATAGAGACAAGGATGAGGAGGGTTTGGAGTTGAAGGAAAAGGAGGTGGTAGCAAAGAGTGGAGAAAATAACAATTATGAGGTAGACAGTGAGATATACACTTCAATACAAAACCCCAGGGAGGGAAGGGATTATGGTCATCTTTTACAAATAAGCAAATTGAAGCTTAGCAAGACAAAAGGGACTTAACTAAA
Organism: Octodon degus; assembly: GCF_000260255.1. Lineage (NCBI taxonomy): Eukaryota > Metazoa > Chordata > Mammalia > Rodentia > Octodontidae > Octodon > Octodon degus. Next base: position 1,715,032 of record NW_004524597.1, read on the forward strand.
TTCACACAAATTAGAAGAGGTGGACCAGGCTTCTGTAGTTTCCCCTTCCTGAGGCACATAGTTTCTCTGCAGACCCTGTGGAAAAGGAATAGTCCTTGCTTTCTAGCTCAGATTACACAGAATTCTACAATGGATGCTTACATTGGAAAAAAAATAAAAAACATCTATTACATTTACTTTGTTATCAGTTATTTACTTTTGTGTGCTTCAGCTTTGTAGTGTTTTAGAAGTGTGTCATCCAACAGCATCACTGTGGAGGTAATGAAAGGCCCAGAAGGTGAAGAGCATGCCCCAACTCATCCAGCTGAGAAGCAACAGGGCCACTGTCTAAGTTCTAAGTCCATGTAATTGTTCCTAAACCACTGCTATCTTGTTTTTAGAGATTATTTTATTCTTTACCTTTGTTATTAAACTCCAAGATCAACCTAATTGAGACTGTCTTTCTTTTGTGATTAAGAAAGGACTTTCAGTTTGCTTAGAGTTAAGATGGGGGCTAATGGAGGCATATATTCACTAAAAATCTACTTCTGTAGAAAAATAATCAACTAAATTGAATTATGTAGTGTCTCTGTGCATATACAGGGTACAGGGAGGGGAGTGGGTATCTTAGTTCCTTTACTGTCTGAGGCATATTACCAAGCTAAAGGAGAAGTTTAATTTGGCCCACAGATTCAGAAGGTTTAGTCCCTGGCTGGTGGGCTCAACAGAAATAGCATGATGGAGGTCTGAGGGGGAGAAAAACTGCTCAGTATGAGCAACAAGAAAACAGAAAGAGAAAAGAGGAGCTGGGAAGGGAGACACCCAGCATCCATCCTTTTCTGACCAGGCCCCACCTCTGGCCAGCACACTTAGCCACTGAACTCAGTAGTGGATGAATCCATCCACGAGTACAGTGCCCCCTGGATCCAGTCACCCTCCAGAAACCCCTCCTCTGAGTGCATGAGAGTTTTGGGGGCACATTCCTTATCCAAACCACAGCAGTGGGACATCTCTATCTAGATACCAGTTAAAATTTTGTGACAAATTTGCTTGATGCATGATTGCTTGAGCTGTGTCTTCAGTTCTCAGCTTTGCAGTGGGTGGCATGCTGGATACCAAGTGCCTACCATGTGTACGGAGCACTGCAGTATGTATTGCATATGTGCCCCAATATTCGCAGAGGGCTTAACACCAACTCTGGCAAATGACATATGATCAAATTGCTTTCCATTGTAATGATCTCATTTAGGGTGAAAATATGACTTGCTCAGTTTTACAGAGTAGAAAATTGAGGTTTAGACTCTTATAAATAACTCCCTAAAATCACTTAGCAAATGGCAGATCCAGAACTCAAACCCAGGTCAGTTTAATTTTTGGGTATTTTTGTCTTCCATGCTGGCTTTGCATTGGTTAGGGGCCATGTAACACACTGATTGATTAGAGAGTCATAACTATGACCAGTCAGGGAAGATGGAACGTTAACCCTCTTTGTGCTGTTGGAAATAGAACTAAAATTGTTTTGGGCCGCTTGGTCTCAGCTCTTCCATGGAGAAGTTCATTTATAGCAATGAACCAAGGATAAGCAAGGCAGACTATTTTGTATTCCATGAGTGTGGCAGCCTCTGTCTGATCTGATTCCCAGGTCTCATTTGTCACCCGATGCAGCATCAGCCTGGCCACTTGATGGATAGTGGTTTCCCTCCAAGGGATAAATCTACAAGTTGCAGCCGCCAAAAGGCTTCAGAAGACTTGCATCATTTGTGAGAGTGGGGCTGCCTGCCTATGGCTCCATTTCTGGAATTAGAACACTGGCTCCCATTTTTCTCTAGCTCCATTGATGACATCAGCTGTGTTAAAAAGACAGCACAAACTTGGGGCTCAGGAGTCTTGGAGGCTGATGGCTTCGGCACGCCTGACTGTTCAAGTTGGTTTAAGGGCCTGGAGCTTATGGATTTCTGTTTGGTTATCAATACGAATTTTAGAGGAGTCTTGAGTTCATCTCTTATTGTTAATAGGAGACTCAGCTGTACGTAGGAAGGACCATTAGACAGAAGGTCGGAATACTGGGATCTGGCATATCTTGTTTTGTGGTGTGGGACCAATTAGTGCCTGCTTTTGCACACATGAGAATTGAGTCCTGGCCTAGAATATGAAACACATACCACCACAGGTACACAATATGATTTTAGTACATGGTCCCAGCTTTAGAGAACACAGGCTAACATACTAGGCTTGTCATGGTTTCTATCTCTGACTTAATGACAGGGCTTATTTTATTTTTATGGTAAGTGACACAGCCTTCCAGTTTATGTCACTTTATGCTACAAATTTCCCTTAAAATAGCTTAATTGCATTTTAAAAAGTGAGTCGATTTATAGACTACTAAATAATGGCAAGCATCTGTGAATGAAGCTGGAGAGGCTCTGTGACTGGATTTCTCTACTCCTTTCTTTAATTGCATTGTGTATTTTGAGATTTTGGTGAACACTTTTGTGTTTCATGCACACTTATACCTGTGGCATCTTTCTGATGAACCTATTCTTTACCATTATGAAATACCTCTCCAGTAATTCTTGTCTTAAAGTCTACTTTATTTGAGGATAATGTAGACTCTCTAGCCCACCAATGTTTACTGGCTGTATGGTGTGTCTTTTTCCATCCATTTATTTCAATCTGTGTCTTTACAGTTAAAGGACAACCTGCATAGACAAATAATAGCCAGACTTGCTTTTTAAAAATTCCATTTGAGGGCTGGGGAGATAGCTCAATGGAATAAGCTCTTGCCTGGCAAGCGCAAGGTCCTGAGTTTTATCCCTGGTACCACACACAAAAAACAAACAAACAAACAAACAAAACAAAACAAAAAACACCACAAAACAAAAATTCCATTTGGATAACCACATCCTTTTTGGGCTGGGGAGATGGCTCAGCAGAATAAGCACTTCCCTGGCAAGTGCAATGGCCTGAGTTCAATCCCCAATTCCGCCAAAACCAACCAACCAAACAAACAAAACCCAAACAACAACAGCAACAACAACAAACTAACCCTCTAATCCACTCTTATTTGATGTAGTTATCGATCTAATTATATGAGATATGTCATCTTACTGTTATCTTCTTTATTTCACTATGTTTTCCATTCCTCTAAATTCCTTTTCTGGCTGTATTCACTTTGTTGTTGTTGTTGCTGTAACAGATTAGAACATACTCAAATGTTGTAGGACTAAAGTCTTGACTTATTGCTGCTTGTGGCCAGGAGCTGGCCTTGGCTCCCAGGGTCTGAGTGAATTTCTTTTCAACCTTTCCATGTGGCTTCCTATAGCAGCGGTGGTCAAGAACCTCTCATTCTTGGAATCTGTTTAATTTTCTTTTGATATATGTCAGATTCCACCTGCAGAAAGTCCTCTGCATTGAAGGGTGCATGTGCCTGGGCTCAGCGGAGCCCTGCAGGGTCACCTCCCTGTTCTAGGGTCTATACTCTTTATCACATCTGCAAAGTCTCCTTTCCCATGTAAGCAACATGCTCGCAAGTTCCAAGAATGGAGGTGGAGAGCTCTTTGGGAATATTGATTCCCCCTACCTGTCTATTCTTTTGGATTTTTAAAATATTCCAGAATTTCATTTTAACTTATTCATTGGATATTTAGCCTTTCTTTTCACATGTTCACTTGAATAGATGAAAAGAAGTACTTGACACAATTTAGCAACATTTCATGATAATTTTTTGCTCAAATTATGTGTAGAATGTATTTTCACATAATTATGGGCCCATATAAGGCCACAGCTAGCATCACACTTGATGAATAACAAAAATGTTCCCCTAACATCATAAAGGAGACAAGGCTACCTACTCTAACTACTTTATTAGTACACCTAGCCAGAGCAATTAGGCAAGCAATAGAAATAAAAGAATCCAAGTAGAGCCAGATGTGGTGGCACTTACCTATAATCTCAGCATTCTGGGAGGCTGAGCAGGAGAGTCAAAATTTTGAGCCCAATCTGAACAATTGGGAGACTTTTTGAGACTCTATCTCAAAATTTAAAAAAAAAAATAAAAGGATGGTGAGGATGTAGTCAGTGTGAAGATTCTGAGTTCAATCCTTGGTACAAAAGAAAGAAAGAAAGAAAGAAAGAAAGAAAGAAAGAAAGAAAGAAAGAAAGAAAGAAAGAAAGAAATCCTAATTGTTTAGGTGATAACTCTGGGCATTATATTCAACATGAGTAGCCTGTCATAGGCTAATTAGGGCTAATATTGTACAGTACTCCTCTGTAGTCTTTGGTCACCCCCTGTCATTTCTTTATTGGGTAGTTTTCAACTTGTCTATGTAACTCTTGCCTTCTCTGAAAGCCTGTATTTCCCCCATGAATGAACTCACCATTATCCTATAGTATTCTGTACATACTTCAGTTTTTGTCACATTGCTTTGCAAGTGTGAGATCTATTTATCCTTTTCACCAACTAATCTGAATTTTTGAGAGAAAGGATCCATATTTGATGTATCCCTGTGAATGCTTATCAGCCTGCAATTTCCCCTTCAGATTAGAGGGCTTTCCTGCTTTATGTTTTATATCTCCAGTGCCTGGCTTCATGCCTGGCTTATCAAAGATGCTTGATAAATATTTCTTTAACTGGAATGATGTTTTTGAAATTCACAGTCCATTAAGGCAGAACCAGAACTGGCTTCCAGATTTGTTTTCCCTCTAAGTTAATTCTATCTTAGGCTCTTCAGCCCTTGAGAGAATCTAAACAATCCTCAAGTCCTCTTTTCCAACTTATATCTTTATCCACACATCTCCAGAGCAATTTTAAAAATATATTCTTAAAACATAAACCGGGCTTAATACAATATAAAGACTTGAGGATTTTCCTGTTAGTTTCTATAGCAGTCCCTCTAGTGAGAACCAAACACCACTCAACTTACTAGATTTAAACTTGAAAAAGTAATCTCTGAGCTCCAGCCCTAAGAAACAGGTTCTACACCAAATTCTTGTTGCTTTATGGGCTGGGGACATAGCTCAGCAGCATAAATGCCTACCTGGTAAGCTCAAGATCCTGAGTTCAATCCCCAGTACCCGCCACCCCCCTCCTAAAAAAATACTTGTTACTTCAGTTCAGATCACGAATTTTGCAGTTTAGTTTCCTCTGGAACACCGCTCACTTGGAGAGATATGAGATTAAGTGATTGACCTATAGATCCAGCAGGTTGGATTGTGAAGGCTGAGGTCACGTGCTTGTCCAATGTGGACTTGAGCTTCTATTTCAATCATCCTGATGTTTGGCTTAGAGCAAGACCCGAGTGGGTGCCTTTGACGCCAAGGTCAGCCCCACCTACAGAAGATGCATTTAAGCTGCAGAGTGCATAGGACTCACCTGCAGAGCTTGTTGAAACACCAGTCCTGGGCTGAGCTCCAGAGAATCCTAATTCAGTAAGTATGGGAGGGGTTGGAGAATGGGTATCCGACTCCCCTGTGCTTCTAATACTGCCAAAGCTTTGAGGTGGATCCCCACAGTGTGACTCTTAATGTTTTGTGCAGGAGAACTTTTTCCTGTGGGGAGTTTTCTTGTGCATTTTAGAATATGCAGCAGCATCTCTCAACTTTACCACACCCCACCTACCAGTTTTTATAATTCTGTTTGCAGTCAATGCCAAATATCCCCTGGTGGGGCATGTGGCTAAGAATCCCTGCTCTAGGGTGGCTGGCCTGGGTGGCTGGCAGGTAAGGTTTATTCACTACATACATTTGGGGGTGACTATCAGGTCAGTTTTACAATAACTAGTGAATGATGCGCTTGAAAGAGGAGCAACAATGAATGATGGAACTTTGGGGGAAAACCAGCTCTTTAAAACCAGCTCTTTAGGTCTTGCTCTAAGCCAAACATCAGGATGATTGAAATAGAAGCTCAAGTCCACATTGGACAAGCACGTGACCTCAGCCTTCACAATCCAACCTGCCGGACCTATAGGTCAATCACTTAATCTCATGTCTCTCCAAGTGAGCAGTGTTCCAGAGGAAACTAAACTGCAAAGGAAGAAGTATCCACAAGAATCAGTATGGAGCGGGGGACATAGCTCAGTGGTCTAAGCGCCTGCCTGGCAAGCACAAAGACTCGAATTTGATCCCCAGTACCTCATGCAGTGCTGGCCCAGGAACTCCGGGTGCGTCGTGCTGGCTCAGAAACCAGGTGTGATGGTGTACGCCTGTGATCCCGGCACTGGGGAGGCTGAGACAGGAGGATCACTATGAGTCTGAACTGCATAGTGAGACCCTATATCCAATAAATAATTGGATAAAGAGAAAAAAGCTAAAAGAAAAAGTACCAGTGTTTAGAAGGAAGGAAGGAAGGAAAGAAGAAGTGGGCGAAAGAAAGAAAGTAGAAATATGTAGAAAAGGACTAGAGGAAAAGAATACTTCAGAAAACAATGATGGAGTCTGTGGCAAGGTACAGTTAGGAGAAGAAATATCGGGTAGCACCAGGTCCACCAAAGGTCTCCTGTTGCCACTGCATGGACCAAAGGATGTTCTTGACCACAGACTCCTCTACTGTATAACAGGAGAGAAACTGACTGGCATGGTTGCTGAGAACTCGCTGCGTGACTCGTTTGAGTTCAGTAGGCTGTAAATGTAAAACTCACAGTGGATTTCAGACTAAATGTGCAAAAAGAATACGAAACATTTCATCACTAAAGTTTATATTGGATATACATATCAATGAAAATATATTGGGGTAGTGGGTTGAAATTACATACTTGAAATTAATTTCTCCTTGTTTTTCCTATACCTCTTTAAACACAGTTATTGGAAGTGGTTACATTGCCTGAGCCCTTGCTTTCTATCTTTATTGGACAACACTGGCAGAAAGCAAGTTTCTTGGCATGAGACAGGAGTGGCGAGGACTCAGAAGACTGAGGGGAAGTGGAGGGTATGGAGCTGGAGAGTAGGAGGTGACCACTTTGTAGATGGTGGGCTGTCTGCCCTTTGGCAAAGCAGGAAGATAAATGATTGCATTTTTAGGAGAATCCATTACATTTTTGGAAAGAAAGACTGCACATTTTTGAGGCCAACTGCAGAGGTACAGTAATGATTAAATAGGAGAGAGAAAAAAAATAAAAAATAAGTAAATAGGAATGAGAAAGAAGGAAGTGAGAGAAGGCTTAGAGAGGTCATCCCTGAGCAGATACAGATGTGGAAGGGAGATGGATCTGAGTCCGCCTTCATTCCTTTTCAGTCTCTTTGTTTTCTCCTGCAAGATGGAAATGAGAACCAGGTTGCTATAATAATGCCTCCTCACAGAGTCACTGTGGAGCTTGAATGAGGTAATAGATGAAGATCAATTTTAGAGCAGTGAAGCACTATACAAAAGAATTCCAGCCACATTCAGAGTCTCTTTCTAATATTTTTCAGCTTTGGGCTTTTAATGAGTTCATAATTCATATTCTTTATTGACACAGAGTTGTAGGAAGAATTCATCCTAACTTTCAAGATGTTGGATTTGCTCAACCCAGACTCTATTGCCAACATATGGAGCATGTATGACTTAAACAGTGGCAGGCTTTGGGCAGCCTTGCCTGGGGCTCCGAGTGTGGTCCCAGGATGAGTAGTATCAGCCTCATTTGAAATGCGACCAAGCAATGCAGAATCTCAGGTGTGTGCTAGTCATTTTGAGTCAGAAACTCTGGAGCCAAGGCTTGCCCATCTGCATTGCAATGAGGCTTTCAAGGGACTTGGATGTACCAGGAAAGTTTGCAACCTTGCCTTTATGAAATCACATCACTTCTCGTTTAGTGCAGAGATCCTCAAGCCTTGGGAAACTGGGTAAAATTCAGACCTGGGTCTAGGAGCCTGCCTGGTTAAAAAGCCCCCAGCCCCAAGATTATTCTGATGAGCTACAAGAGATAGTGCAAAGCAGAAACTTGCAAATATTTTACATAGAGGGCCTGATAGCAAAGATTCTATGCTTAGCAGACCAAAAAGCCACTTAGACTGCTGTTACTGTGGAAATGCAATCACAGAAAACATGCTCAGGAAAAGGTATGGCTGTGCCTCAGAGCATATGAGATAGACTTGGCCCACAGGCCATCGATTGCCCACTCCGGCTTTAGAATCTAAACATCAGGCTTGGTCACAATCCTAGTTCTGGTTATTCTCTCTCAGCTCATTCATTCTTTAATTCACCTTTTTTTAAAGAAAAAAACTAGATTCTAGCTGTTTTCTGGACTCAAACCAGACACTAGAGGTAGACTGGTGACTGCTTTGCATTATCTGCATTCTTACAGAGCTTGAGTCTCATCAAGGGTAGGTGGCACTGCAGGGAAAGTTGCTTCTAGGCAGGAAAAAGGTGAGAGAAACTAGACTGTGGGCCAGGAAACAAAATTATCATAAAAATTTACCAGACAAAGTTAACAGAGGGAAGAGGAAACCAGAAACAAAAGGCCAGGTCAACCAGCCCCCTCACCCACCTCTGATACAATGCAAAGGAGGTAAGGGGCAGCTACCTAAGGGATCTTACTTCTGATGGCCCCTACTCTTCCAGGGCAACTCTTTTTTTCATCCTTTTCCAAACAAACCATCTTTCTTTATTTTAAGCTCTGCCTCCTTAATGCATTACTGAAGCTGAGAATTTCTGAAACCAGTGGTTGCATGTTCCAGACAGGAGCAGTGCATACATCCCACCCTGCTAAGCAGAGCTATTAAGTACCATCACGATTTATGGTGATTTCTGCTTCAGATGGGGAGGAGGAGTTGCTCACCATCCACAGAGTCTCTATTCCATAGTGAGCTGAATGTGCTTTGTGTTCAATTTCTGGGCTTCCAGCCTCCCAACTTTTCATAAAGTAGAGGCAACTTTTGGGATCATTTCTGATTCCATCCCACCACCAGTTGCCTGGAGTTCTTTACAAAGTTCCCTGCACCCACCACCAGGCTATCGTTATTTATGAGTCAGACCCAACCAGCTGGTTGATGCAACACAGAGGATTAGGAGAGGGATCTGTTCTCGCTGTTGGTATGGAGATGCTGTAATACAAAGCTGCTCGTTCTGCCAGCATACAAGTGTGCAACTGACAGTATTTAGTGAGAAAGTCTTCGTGTATTAAGAACTTTTGGAATAGCTTCTTAAGACGTGGGTATTCTCTGGATGCACTACTAATTTGGCTCACATTTGTAAGCTTTCTGGCACCAAAGGTTTTGACATTTCCTTCTCACACTGTTGAATAGGATACAATAGTAAGAATTGTAATATTATAGTGATTAATAATCATTAAACCCATAGGATAAGCCAGGCATTGTACTAAGTATGTCTCACTTTTTTTGTATTAGGAATTGAACTCAGGACTTTGCACTTGCTAGGCAGGCACTGTACCTGCTACATCCCAGGCTGTACTAAGTAATACCATGTGTGGTAGAATAATTTCCTAGAGACATCTATGATTTCTGGACTCTGCAAATGTTGCTTTAGATGGCAAAAGGGACTTTGCAAGTATGATGAAAGTTTAAGAGATTGAAACGGAGAGGTTATCTTGAATCAGCCAAATGGGCTTGATTTAGTTCTATGAATCCTTAAAGGCAGAGAGCTCTGGTCAGAGAAAGAGGGAAGGTAGCAGAATGGTCAAGCTGCCACAGTTGCTGCCTTTGAGGATGGAGGAAGGGGTCATGTGCCAAGGGTTGCAGATGACTTCTCAAAGCTGGAAAGATGAGGAGGTGAATTGTCATCTAGAGCTCTAGAAAGAAATCCGACCCAGTAGACATCTTGATTTGTCCAGTGGGGCCCATCTCACTGCAGAACTATGGCAATGTGCAACAATAAATGGATATTGTTTAAGCCTCCACTGAGTGGGTGGCAATCTGTGAGTGCTGTAATAGAAAGCTACCACCTCAGAGTTGACCATGTAAGAACCCTAAATTAAGTATCACATGGGCCTCCTTCTGGAAGAAGAGTCCACAGCTTCAGAATCATCCAAAGTCAGGTATTGTGACTTGGAAGAACCTGACCTAACCCAGGAGCCTCAGAAATGCACTCCTGTGACTTCAAATAGGCTCCGTGGTATGGCACTCTGTGTAGTCTCCTGGGCCTCCCCCACAAGGTCCTGCAGTTTTGCCTTTGTATATGTCTGACACCAGCCAAGCTTTGCTTCTCCATCTTTCATCTCTCAGGCTCTTCTGTGCATTCTTGGGAGACTTCTCAGACTTGTAGTTGAGCCACATGGTCCCATTCTCCTGGGCTATGAGGACATCTACTTGCCCCATCACAGAACTTACTGTATGTTGCAGTGTCAGGCACTTTACCTCTAATTAGTCGTGTCATCTGGGCCCAATAAATTATTTCTGAGTTTTATTTTCCTGATTTATATATAGAGTTAATAACATTGCCATTCAAGAGAATAGTTACTGTTGTTGTTTTCATTTGCATAATGGAGTCAGAAGGCTCAGCATTGTGGGAATGGCTTTGGGACCACTTCCCCACCAGACTGTGAGCTCCTCCTCCTCCTCTCCCATGGCAAGCACCCTCTCTGTTTACCAGGGCTGTAGTTCTGTGTATGGAACATGGCAAATGCTGTGATAGCAGAATGTTTCATCATTATCGCTGTATCTGATTGCCCAAAACAGCCTGGCACATAGTGTATATACAGCTATGATGGTTAATCTTGATTGTTCAATTGATTGGAAGATGAGTAAAAAACACTTTTGGGAGTGTCTGGGAAGACTGTAGGGCATGATCTTGGGGACTCTGTCTGGTCCCTGGCCCCTTTTTCTCTGGCTCTTCCCTTGCTTTCTGCTTGCCAGACACCTAGAGTTGAGCAGAATTCCTCTGTCATGCCCTTCCACCATGATAGTTCTGCCTTGGGGCCAGCAGCCATGGACTGAGACATCTGCAACCACAAGCCAAATAAACCTTCCCTTCTTTAAGTTTAGGTGTCAAGAATTTTGTCACAGCAACACAAAACTGATGAAGGCAGCATTGACCAGTTAAAACCATCACTTGAAAAAATTATGTCCAGTAGCATACCTCAGTCAATGTATCCATTTAAAGAAATACCTTTATTTTTCTTCTTTAAAGAATACAAAACAGGGGCTGGGAGATAGCACAGTGGCCTATGTGCTTAGCCTGGCAAGCTCAAGGACCCAGCTTCGATCCCCAGTACTGCATACTGTGCCAGGCTCAGAATCCTGGGCATACCCTTCCAACCACTGAAACTAGGTGTGGTGGCACACACCTGTAATCCCAGTGCTGGTGAGGCTGAGACAGGAGGATTACTATGAGTGTGAGCTGTGTAGTGAGACCTTATACTAAATAAATAAATTTTTAAAATATTAAAAAATACAAAATAGCAATAAAAAACCCAGGATTAGAAACAATACAAAATTTCACTAAACAAAGTAATAGGAATTCACTAGTGGTTACTGTATTGCATTTTGTTATCTTCAGGTTAGTTTGCTTAGGTTACCAGATATGAATGTGCAAAGTTGATTTTTTAAAAACACAAAACAAAACAACAAGAAAAAATTTATAAGAAATTAAGAAGAAAAAAATAGGCATAAAAAATTTAAGCATTGACTGCTCCTTTCAAAACACCAGCAGAAATTGACAGTACAATTATCCAAATTATCCTGCATATATACATAAACATATCTTTTCCCCTTCTTTCTTTTGTCCTTTTCCTTTGTTCAGTGAGAAACACCTTTTTCCCTGAGCCCAAACAAACGTTTCTCCTTTAAGTTGTTTATGCCAGGTATTTTGCCCTGGGCACAGAAAGCTGACTAACGCAGAAGGAAATGTCTGTTTAATGGAAGACTTAATGAATAGTATGTTCTCTCTAAATATACATATTTGGACTGAAGATTCATAAACCTCAGTAGGAATTGTCTGAAAACCTTCTATTTATGTTTCAAGAATGTACTTTAAGGAGCTATAAATCACATATACTATAATGCATGAATCTCAAGCACAAAGCCACTCAACCACCACCCGGATCAAGAAGGATATTTCAAGATTCTCTTTCTGATGCAGCTACTATTCTGAGTTCACTTCCCAAGGATTAATTTGGTGTGTTCCTGAACTTCTTCTTATAGTTCCATTCTGTTATGTTCTGAGTAGAACTGTAGGGTGAGTGTTCTTTCACGGATCCTCTTTTGCGATCACACACTGCTTTTGAAGCTTATCCATGGCGTTAGAAGTAGCAGGCTCTTTACTTCCTATCAGTGACCCCATATCCTAGGTGAGCTCCCAGTCAGGAGGATATGAACTGTTATTGGATTCTGGTTTCTCCTTTACATCTGAGTAGTGTCTAGTGTTTCAGTCTGGTAATGTTCCACAGCTTGGTGATAGCGATTCCTGGTGTACTGTCAAAGTGTACAGAAGGACCATGAAGTAAATGAGTACAAAACTCAGTGGTTTTAAACAATCTATTGGGTGCCTGCTGTATACCAGGCACTGCAGTGCTGAGCATTTTACATTCATTATCTCATGCAAATGAAAACAAAAATAGCTCACTTGAATGGTAGTGTTGGTAGCTCTAGCCTAGATTGATAAGTTGAGACTATGGTTGCAACCCAGTGATACAATTAATAAGGGATAAGCTGTTTGACTCTAAGGAGTCTTCTCACAAGCCAGGATGCCTGAGGCTTATTTTTAAAATAATTGACTTTTCCCTAATAAAAGAAACTCAAGTTCATTATACAAAATTTGAGAAATACAGAAATATATGAGAAAACATAATGACATGCTTGTCCACTCAAGGACAGCCCATTATTCATATTTTTAGGTATATTACTTTGTTTTTACATTAGTTTCTGTGTATAGCTTATAATTTCTTTGTTTAACATAGTTAAATTCACAGTATATATGGAAAATTATATCTTCAGATGTAATTTTTTCCGGGGTTGCTATAGACTCAATGAGTATAATCTATTTCATCCGATGTTCATTCAACTGATGTTTATAAAGTATGTACTGTGGACACTGTGTATCAAGCCTCTCCTCTGCGTAGAGAAGTTCATATTCTTTTCCACTAAGGCCTACTATCTCCCACCTGAGCTAGCTTACTCAGGGCCCAACCAGAAAAAGTCTCTCTTGTCACCTTAGAGTACTGATGTTCCTAGATTATGTGCCTTTAATGGCATGCAGCCATGTGTTACTTTTTTAATTAATAAAAGAACACTACAAGAATACTATCAGCAGTTACCTGCGGATTCCCAGGACTCTTTGCTTTTAACACAGCAGAAATCCTATGCAGCAAATCAAAGCAGGGACTCCCAGAGTACATCATCCCAGGTTAGAAGTTCAGACCTCTCACATGGGAGGTTGGGTTGCATATTTAAATGCTGACAACTCTTACTCTGCAAATGGATTCAGAGCATCAGAACTTGATTTTCCTAGTTGGGCAGAACCTGCAAGCCATAAGAAACTCTTCCAGGTGGGGAAGGCATGCAGGGCATGAGGACTTGAGTTGGGAGAAGACGCAGAGTCACTAATTTGATTCTAAGCTCAAGAGTAAAATGTGGGGAGAAGTCAGAGGTAGGAAGATGAAATTCACCCCTTCTTCTCATAAGGGTTTTCAAGAACCCAGGGAATCATCTGTGGCCAGTTCCAGGATGGCAGATAAATACAAATTCAGCCTTGATGGTCCTCAGGGTAACTTGTCCTTGTGAGTCTCCAAACCAGACATGTGAATGGAAGGAAGTATCATAGGGAAGCATGGAGACAGAGCACACCTGCTCAAGGGCTTCTAGCAGTTGTTCAGTGTCTGGAGGGAGAAATGATTGTAAAAATGCGTGTGATGGGGCAGAAGCTGAACATTTGTCTGTAGTAACATAAATTAGCACCCATTCTGCTCATTTTGTGCCTTTTTCATCCCATCTCCTTTATATTCATGCATTCGTTGGTTCATCCAATAAATATTTATTGAACACCTCCTGCAGGCCTGGAACAGGAGAGGCAGCAGTGAACAAGCCTGTACTGCAGTGGATTGGAGAGTCCACTGGGGCAACCAATACTTCTGTCTTTATGTGGCACTTCCTGTGTTTTTCTTGGGGAAGACGACGTGTGAAGCTATTCATGATTTGGTTTCTGCTCCTTCACGTAGCTGGAATGCTGGTATGAAAGCTAAGATGCACAACTAAGATCTAGCCCATAGTGGACATTCTTTTCCCAGCTTGCTGAAATTCCTGACAGGTCACTGGGCCAGTTTCCTCCATTCTCTGGGTTTGTCCTAGGACTGACACAAGGGCCAGCTGCTTTATAATCTATTTTAAAAATATAGGTTCCTGAGCTGTGCTTCAGGCCCTACTATACCAACAAAATCTATGGGCAAAGATGTGAAAGTGGGCTGAACTGGCACATAAGAATATGTGTATATATGTATGAATGTATGTGTACATGTGTGCATGGTACGTGTGTGTTCAAGTGTGTATCTGTATGTGATCGTTATTAGGTGTGAGGTGTAGATGTTGGCAGTGCACAGCCTTATTTGCCAACAAAGATGGGTTTAGAGGTCTGATGTTGCCCAAATCAGCCACCAGGGCTGAGTCAGCATTCGAGGAAGATGGACTTGGTATCAAATCCTGGGTGGACTAATGACAGATATTACAGTTACAGTAAGACCTAAAGAAAGTAAGAGTTTGTTGCATGTCAGGTGCATTTTCACTCATTGCTACCTTTAATCCTTAGTCTCTTATGCAGAAGATAGAATTACTATTTCCATTTATGGAGAAAGAAACCAGGCGCAGAGAGGTTAAGCAACTTGCCCAAGGTCAGCCAGCTTGGAGAAGACACAGTTGGGTTCCTACTGCAGGGTGTCACTACCTCCTTCTCGATGTGAGTGAGTGTGGACAATTCCCACCACTGGTGACTGTTGCTTCTGGGGGCCTTGCGTGTGGGTAGGGATTGTGGCTCCTTCTTCGAGATGCTCTGATGTCATCACTTGAGTGATCTGATCCACCTTGCTAGGAAACTGCTGCTCAGGATCTGGTTTGGTTCCTTTTCCAGAGTGTGCTGCATGCAGCGGTAGACTGTAGTCTTGATTTTGATGCTGTCTTTCAAAGTGATCAGGGTTTCACAAGGAAAGGATTAAAAGAGAGTTCCTTAAAGGAAACTGTCTTTGGACCAAGTGCCAAGGGGGCTTTTAGGAGTGGAGGCCTGGCTACACCTTCCCTAGCTCCTGGGGAAAGGGTTGCAGGGGCAGCCTGGCTCTGCAATGAAAGCACTGTGGTGTTTATTGTTGGGTCCTTTGTATATCACTTTTGCACTGGCCCTGGGAAGCTCCTCTCCCTCATCTTCCCTGAACAAAACTAGGGTCTGCATCAGGTGGGTCCTGGTGTCCTAGCTGAGAATAGGCCAGAGGCACTCTGTCATGGGACCAGAATGACAGGCAAGAGGATTCCCAGGGGGGAGGGAGTTAGGAGCATTTTGTGATCACGGAGAAGCAGGCATGCTAATAAGGTAATTAGCACCTTTCTCTGATTAGCAGCCAGAGAATTATTGAAAGGGATTAGATAGAAACTGTGAAACGATTCCTAGGCAACTGAGAGGTGAGAGAAAGGTAATAGCCTTTTCTCTGGTATAAATGCAACCTTGTTTAATAAGCAGAGAACCTTGCCCCTGTACCCTCCTTTCAGACCATCACACTTGTCTCTTACCACAGGGCCTTTGCATATGAAGCATCTGCTTCACAAGAGGTTCTCTTTTCTCTCCTCTTTGCCTTAGGCTCCTACTCCTATGCGTCCCTCTTCAGGGAAGTCTCTGACCATCTAGGTAATTCAATTTCCCCCATTGTGGATTCCTAAGTTATCATACAGTTTCTGTGCCAATTGAAAGTATCAATAGCCATTTTACATCTGTGTGGCTGTGTGATTAATGCTCATCTCCCTCCTGTATATACCATAAGTTCTGTGGGTGCAAGATACATGGCTGAATTTTTGCACCACTGGGTTCCCAGTCTTTGGCATAGGACCTGGTGGAGAGATGGATGAAGAGTAGGAAAAATGGATGAATTAATTAAAGAGAGACTCAGTGAAGTGACGAGTGACATATGGTTCTTCCTGTAGTTCTAGTGATTGAGAAGAACTGTACTATTTGTCCTTCAGAGGAAAAAACTGGCACTGTAAGCTTTTCTGACACAAGTGGCTTTCCTAAGAGAGGTGACTCATATGTGGTAGAATTAGAATTTGTGCAAAACCTTCAAGAATCTGAATTTCTATTTGCTTTTGATTTAAGTATGGTTGTTGCATTGCTTATCAGCAGGAGTTTAAACTTTCAGGCACTCAAGAAGAAAGAAGACAAATAATTGAGCACAAAGGGCAAGGGCTTATTTTCAAACACTTCACTCTGGTGTGAACTATACTTGGTCTGTTGTACTTGAACTACTGGCCCTAAATCTCCATGCTTCCCTGGCAGTGGCAGAGTCATGACCAAGAGAATAGTTCCATGCAGTGGCTCCTGCACCCTGAGTCCTGGCGATTGAACCCAGGGACTTAGCACTGAGCTACATCTCTAGGCTCTTTTCTTTTAAGAAGGATCTTGCTAAGTCACACAGTTGCCTAGCTTGGGCTTAAACTTGTAATCCTCCTGCTGCAGCCTCCCCAAGTTCTGGGATTATAAGTGTGTACCACCATACTCAGCTTGGTTTTGCAGCTTGATCAGGGGTTGGAGCAATAAAACCTTCCAAGGATAATGTAAGCAGCTGCAAGATGGGAGTGCCCAGGGCTCTGCCAGCGGGATGTGCCAGCCTCTGGGCATCTCCACCTGAAGAGTACGCAGCCTCATAAATGTCCTGGCCTAGTGAAGGCTACAGGTGGGCAGCGGGTGCCACATGAATATCTTCCCTAGTCCAGTGTCATCCAAGGAGCTTTATTTGTCCTGAAACATTTGGACAGGACACCTAACTTCATTTAAAACAAGCCAGTGGGAGTGTGTGGTGGTGCATACCTGTAATCCCAGCACTCTGGGAGGCAGAGGCAGGAGGATCACAAATTGAAGCCCAGCCTGGGCAATTCAGTGTCTTAGCAAGACCAAGTCTCAAAATAAAAACAAGAAAAGAGCAAGGGATGTAGGTAAGTGTAAAGATTCTAGGTTCTAGGGTTCTAGTGCACCCTTTACCAAAACCAAAACCAAAACAAACCTAAAGAAAAAAAAGTCAGTGATCCAAAACAAGGTCCCAAAATGAAGCAGGCCCTACTGTGTGCAGTCGATAGCATAATTAGTAAAATGAACACAACTGAGCACAACACAACCCTCCTTTTATGGAGCATTTGTTTTAGTGTGGGACACACCCATAAAAGAGGTTTATAAATAAACATTCCTTAACAACCACATTAGGTGTGGTGAAAATGCAAGGAGGGCCATAGGAAGGGAGACAGTTACCTAATCCAGCTAATCTGGAAAATGAAACAATCTTAGAAATGGATCCAGCAATGCAATAGAAAGCAGCAGTTAGACTGAAGGAGATGGAACAGTGTCAGCAAAGGCCCTGTAGTGAGCACAAAAGGGACTGAGAGGCCATTGCCACTGGTTGCGGCTTGAGACCAGTTTACATAGGAGCAGGACCCAGGCGCTCCTGGTGTCTCCAGGCCATGCAGTGGCTCCACCAGCCACTGGACACTGAGTGGTCTGCAACAATGTGGAGATGAGGTCAGACTGTCGAGAAAACGAAACCTAAGATGACTTGACTGAGACCATCAGTTGGAAGGATTTCCTGTGTATCCTCTGGGATGACCCCAAACTTGTTCCAAACTCAACCCAACAGCCTTCAGAACAAGCATGTCATGGAAACAGGGAGGGGAAGCCACAGCATTAGTTAACAATTTCTTAAACACAGACTCTGCATAACACTGCTTGTTACAAATGTGTCATTCCTTGTGTAAGGAACAGACCGGACACTGGCCTGGAGAGAGGAGAGCTGTGTTTGACACTGGGTTCCGGACATCAGCATACAGCCTGACTCATGGTGTTGATGCCTTTTTTTCTGAGCATGGAGTCCATTTGAGTGTTGGATAAATGGATTCATTTAGAGGAAAAGGGATTGTTTTCTCTTATGTCTAATTCATTACATGTCTAACTTGTGGCCTGAAAGTCCTGCTTGGTAAAGGATGAAAATGATGGAGAACACTGAGCTCTCTAAATCTTGTGTGAGTTTTAGGAATGGAGGCTCCTCGCAGGTGTTGAAGGGCCCCTAGGAGCTCCCCGGTCAGACGTGGTGTCAGGTTCCTAATGAGCTCCTTCTCTGTCCTCACCAATCCCAAGGGCTCTGGAACCAACTCTTGAGGAGACTCCAGCAGGAGCTGATGCAGCCTGTGAGCTTGGGGAGCAGCCACCCAGCTCCGGAGAGCGCCACGAGGCTGCTCGTCATCTCTGGCATCTGCCTGCTGTGTACAAAGTCCACCTATGCTTCCTGTCTGCTTTCGTGGGATTAACACAGAACTAGGTTTTGTGTGTTCTCTGCAAAGAACCTGGGGTGTTCAGAGTGAGCCTCAGCACTGGAGGGATAATGCGAGCACACATTTTGGAATTAAAGAGGAAGAATATGCAGTTCGTCTTTTGTTAATGTGCAGGGGTTATTTTAGGACAACCTGTGTCTGGGGAATTAGTTTCTTTCTTCTGTCTCTCTTTTCTCCCTCATTCTCCCCCTCCCTATCTTTCTCCTTTCCTCTCTTTCTTCTTGCTTGACTTCATCCTTTCCTTCCAAGCTTAACTTGAGTGTCCTCAATTCAGCCTCTCAAATGTGAGCACTGATCTCTACTCTATTACACTACTTGGGATAGATCAATGGACAAACAACAAAACCATTCCTGGCCTGACCATGCTTATCTTTCATAGATAAGGAACATGAGAGCCAGCCCAGAAATCATGAGCACAGGGCAGAAGCCATCTGCATTCTGTGGGCCTTAGAGGAGAGGTGGCATGCAGTTTCCAGGTTTCTTTGCATCATGAACTGGTCAGGCGTAGACATGCGCCCTGCCTGCCCCCTAAGCCCCAGGCTTCCCCATCATTACTTTTTCACTTGTGCTTTCCTAAACCCTTTTGTATGCCCTGCCTTGTGCATGCCTCTTCCTCACATCTCTGTGTCTTTGCACACTGTCCTCCATGTGAGATGCTCTCTGCAGAACTCTGCAGCCTGTTCCTGGCTGCCTCCATTCAGAGGCAACTCAGGGATCTCATGCTCTGAGCCTCTCATCCTTCTCTGGGTTGGGAGGCGGGTTCCTCTTCCTCTGGATTCCTTTGGCTTCCTGGCTTTCTTTGGCCAGGATTCTCAGCACTGCATGTCAAGCTTTGGGTGAGTCAGGAGGCCAGCTATTTTCCCCCCACCCTCCAGCCTCCATACTCTCATGTATAAAATGGAGAGAAAGCTTTCTGGTGATTTCCCAAAGTTGTCATGAGCTTTGGGTCTAATCTGAAGTACTGAAAGGAGGAGGGCGTTATGGGGCCTGGGAGGTCAGCCGGAAGTGCTTGTCAGGGGTTCCTGGCCCGTGAGTCTTTTGATCTCAACCACACTGGAGAAGACAACCCAAGCTGGGGTGGACAAGCACATCAGCTGCCTAGGGCTCCTGACTGGTGCCAGCACTGAGTGCGACGATAACCGGGAGGGCCTGGGGCAGAGGACAAACACAAATGCAGCATCATTGATTGTGTTTTTCTCCTTTCAAGCAGTAATTTGGAACCTTTTCAGAGGTTGACATCCAATTTCCCCTTTTTATATCGCTTCTCAGAAAAACACTCAAACCATTCATTTTTCTATTACAATCTCTCCATCCCCACCTCTTGTTTATGTTCCTAGTTCCTCTTGTACTCAGAGGTCAGTTGTGATGGCAAAGTCTGGTCACAATTAGTCCATTTTCTTTCGTGCTTTAAGTGGGTCTCAGGCAGGCAGCTTGGGCTAGTGTGCACTGGAGGGAGAAAGTCCTATTTTTTAATATACGTATATGTATATGCATACACCCAAATACGCATATGCAGATTTAGTGCTGCTCTGTTACAGGGGTGGTCTACTGGTCTTCAAGGGCAGGAGAGAGGAGGGAAGCTCAAGCTCATAAATTGCCTATGTCCACATAAGTTGTATGAAGATCCATAATATTTTCGCTTCAGTCAGGAAATGATTAGCAAGCAGGATATGATGCTCAAGCAAAAGGTTGCTAAGTCCCCTGGCATTAGATCAGGGCTCATCTTTCTGCTATAGCTGTATTAGTTTTCATGAAAGAAGGGGTGACCAGTATTGGTCTGGGGAAGGAGGAGCTTCAGGTGGTATTTCAGTGTGTGTGCCAGAGGCTGCCTATGGGTTAGCCTCGGGGGGGAAGAGTAAGCAAGGCTCTAGAATGCAAGAAGGTTCAAAGAAATTTGCTTTGGCATCGGTACTCCCTTCTTCATGGGGTGGTGCAAAGGGGAAGTAAAATCATGTTGGGAAAGTGGCTGGTATGCACTTAAAAATAATTTGTAGATGATAGCTATGGTATGTGGGTTTATTTAATCTGTGAGGTGGGTGGTGTGGATTTTCCTCTATTACAGGCAAGGAAATAGAGGCTTACTCAGGGTGAATCCCTTTCTTAAGACCATAGAGGTGATATGTGGTAAAGCTGTGTTTGGACTTGGGTGTCTCAGCCCAGAAACCACACCTTCCACCAGACCAGGTCACCACCGGAGACTGGACTAGGGCTTTTCTTCAGCAAAACAGTTACTACCCTGTGTACAGAAGGCTATTGAATTACCTCACCCAGTTGTAGGTTCTGTGAGGTCAGGGGTGACAGTGATGGTTGCCAAGCTTCTTTTGGGCTTTGGAAGAACAGTGAGGTGTGGGGTCTTCAGGTGCTGCCAGTGAAGAGCAGCCTCCTGGCTCCCCCAGCATCAGAGCCTCACCTTTTTGTCTATGTAAGTGTCTGAGGTGACTACAAGGCTAAGGTTTCCCAGAGCCTCTCTAAGAGAAGCTTCCCATCTTCCCATCTCGGCTGCAGGTTCTGATTACTTTGTTCCTTTGTCTTCCTGGTTTTTTTTTTTTCCTATTGTGGGCAAATACAAATAATATGTCATTTATCATTTTAGCAATTTCCTTTTAATTTAATCAATCAATCAATCTATTTATTTATTTATTTATTTATTTATTTAAAGGAAGGAAATAGCTTCATAGTTTGTATTAGCTCATAGTTTGTGGAGGTTTCAGTCCATAATCAGCTGGCTCCAAGGCAGGGTGGCCCATGGAAGAGAGCAACAGTTCACGGCGGTTGAAAAAGCAAAAGCAACAAGAGCAAAGAGGGAGGAGCAGTGGCCCATTTTAACAATTTAAAAGAATACAATTCAGAGGCATTAACACACTCACCATGTTATGCAACTAGCATCACTCTGTGGCTCCAGAACTTTTTCATCACCCTAAATACAAAACCGGCGTCCATTAGCAGTGTCTGTCCGTTCCCCGCTGCCCAGCCCTGGGGAGCCATGCCTTTGCTCTCTGTTTCTATGTGTGTGCTTGTTCTGGGAGTGTTACATAAATGGAGTCACACACTATGTGGCCTTGTTTTCTGGCTGCTTTACCAAAGCTATGTTACTGAGGGAAGAGCAGAAAAGAGGGGCAAGCTTGGGAGCGAACTGGACACAGGGAAGGCAGATCGCTCAGCCCTAGCCTGGCAGTATTCTGTGCCAGTTTCCAGCATCTGTTCTTCTACTGCAGTCCTCAGTTTGGGCAAAGGTAGAATGCACTTGCCCCGAATGGGTTTGTGGCCTGGGGCCTGAAGAGCAAGAGATCAGGCAATTGGGAACTGAGCCCAGCCCCTCCAAGTCCTGTATTCATTTCTACCTTTAGATTGGATGATGTGAGTAGCAAGGGATCCCCACAGTTTCCCCAGTGTTGTCTCTGAGTTCCCTCATCTTACACCCCGATCCATGCAGATTTTAGCTCTCACTGATAACCCCCTGTGAACTCCATGGTGTACTGTAGCTCTAACTCATTCTCTGTTTTACCAATATCTATTCATTCCTTCCTTTCTTTTTTTCTTTTTAGTTAGAACAGAGTCTACAGGGTCTGATCTACAGATCAGACTTGTAGTGATTCTTCTGTTTTCAGCCTCCCAAGCGCTGGGATTATAGGTACATGCCACCACACCCAGTCTCAGTGTGCTCTGGGGGTGGGGCTGGCATGGCACGCTGGGGGGATCGAATCCCGGGTGCTGTGCTCTGCCTAAGCAGGAGCTTTAGTCCACTGAGCTAGCTGGTTGGCCCTCATTCCTTACTTTCCTAACCACAGCTTCATTCACCCATCTTCCATCCATCGACCCATCCTTCCCCCTCTCCTTCTCTCTCCCTCCATCTCTCTCCCTCTATCCATCTACTTACACCTTTAGCACCCATGTTCTGTGTCCACCTGCATAGCAGGAGCTGATCTGGGTGTGGCTATAGAAATTAACTGGCATTCACCTGGATGCATAGGGACAGGCACCGAGATAGAGTCTTAAAATACCTGAAGATGAGATGAATAATAGCAGCCTTGACAGTGTTCTGGGAGAACTGAGTTGGGGGAACAGAGAAGCAGCAGCACTTTGGTCACTTCTGTGTGAGCTCAAGCTGTGGACCCCACTTAGCAGTTCCTGGAGTTCTTAGTCACGGCCATGTCACAGATGTCCCTGTACTATCAAGGCAAGTAGACAACTTGGTCCATTTCATAGATGAGAAGACAGACTCGAGACTTGCTTGACTGTATGAGTAGCATGGCCAGCAGCAGAAGCAGGGCAGCTGTGTTTGCAGCAGGCTTGGAATTTGCACAGCAGGTGACTAGGGGCTTCCCAAGAGCCACCTTTCTGCATTCTTCTTGAACCTCAGTGGCTCTTATTCTCTCCTGGAAGCAAGGTTCTCACCCCAGCGTGGCTGCTGTTGCTTCTCTCCAGCATGGTAGGTCAGAACTCACAGCATCTCTCCAAAGGTGCTTTGTTGGGTGAAATTTAGAGACCCACAGGCTGTGACACATGGCTGCTTCAGCTGGGGAGGCCTGATGGAAAGGGGGTAAGGATGTCAAGTGGCAGATGCCAGTTTGTGTCGCACCCTGCTCCTCCCTGGCAAAGGCAGAGGTTGCCTTGCTATGGCTGGAGTCTGCTTCAGAGACAGACCTCTAGGTCTGAACCTCCTTGCTGGCAGATGCTGGCTGTGTGATGGAGAACATGGGATTCAATCTGGATAGCTTTGCTACTCAAAGTTGGGCCCATGGATGGGCAGCATCAGTGTCCTTTGGGAGGTGGGTGACAATGTGCCTCTTTCCTTGAATCCCCTATATTTTAACAACCACTGCAGGTGATTCCTGTGCTCTTTAAAGACTGCGAGGGCCTTGTCTCTGTGCCTCCACCTCCACCCCTGGAAATGGGAACCGAAGACCTTCCCTGAAGGTAGACCTGAGCATCCAATGCCCTTGTAGCTCTGCTCTGAGAGGTCATCCCAGTTTGCCCGAGACACCAGCGATTCCTGGGAAGCAGGGCTCTGAGTTTAACATGGAGATGAGCCTTCTACTGCTTTCCTTGCAGTGCCTGGCACATGACAGGAGCTCCTCTGCAGTGGTGCTGTCATAGATGTGACATTTAGGACCCATGGGAAAGAGCCACGGGGAACCTGTACTGCCATTAGTGCTGTGCTGATGGCTTGTGCTGTTTTCTTGTTGTTGCTGTTTTTTCCTTTTGTGATCAATGTAGTTGATTCTTTTATTATGACAACAGCCACAGCAATCATAGCAATCTTAGTGATCTCTGTGCACGCTAAGAGCAAAACATGAATTATCTTCATCACATCAACCTCTGGAAAATAGGAACTAAAATTTCCTCCATTTTAAAAACTGAAGGGGCCAGGGAGAGAGCTCAGTAGAATAAGCGCTTGCCTGGCAAGCACAAGGGCCTGAGTTCAATCCCTGGTTCCGCACACACACAAAAATAATAATAATAAAAAAATAAAAATAAAAAAATTGAGACGATAGTGTCTGGAGATACTAAAAGATTTTGCCTCTAGTCTGGATTCTGGTAAGACCAAGACTCTGTACAAGACCAAGCCTTGGACCCATTCTCTGCCTGACACCAGCATCTGTGCCCTTACTAACTTGAGCCACAGGGCCTCAAAGAGGGCAGCAATTTCCTCTGGGGCTGAGCTTACAGAGTGGGCTTTAGATGTTTCTGAAGAACAATGGGTCATGTTTGAAGATGACGTTTTAAACTCTGATTTACCACCAGGGCTGCTCCTAGTGGGTCTTACAGAGAAGAGATCTGCCTTTTCCCCAAAATAAAGCTGCTTTCTTCAGTTTATCCCTTTGTGTGACAGCCAGTGACAAAATCTTAATGAGCACGACCTGTTTCCTTTTTCTTCTCACTGCAACAGCTTAATGACAAGCCATTATTATTGGTGGCAACTTGTCATGTCTCGAGTCTGGGTCATGGCAGTTGTGACTGTCAGACTCTAAGACGAAACCAGTCTCAGTGGCAGATGTCAGAGAAAGCAAAACAACTCCCCCCAAGAAGGTAGAATGAAGAGATCATGTGGGTAAGAGAGAGACACGAGTGGAAAGAGGCAGTTGCCTCGCGGGGAAAAGCATGGGTAAGAGAAGGGAAAGATGGTGGAGGAGGGTGCATCACTCTGTAGTTTGAATTTTTCTGACCCTTGTTCAGAAGGATGAGTAAGGAATGACTTATATTAATCTCCATTTTTTTTTTTTTTTGCAAAAATAGCATAGAAAATCTTTGGTTGTGACAGAAATGATCATTCCATTTGGCTTAAGCAAGATGAGGTTATTATTGGGATGTGTTGGGTTCAGGCGTGGCCCTCAACAAGGATAACTGTCCATCTCCCAGCTCTCTTTTCGGGTGTGATGGTTTTCTTGGCAGGATGGTGTATGGTAGTCACATGACTACCAGGAAGTCTGTCTAAGTGTAGCTCCAGGCTCAACTCTAACAGTAAAAAAACTGCCTTTTCATAGTCCCTTTATCCACAAGTCCTGGGAGTCATTTTGATTGGTCCAGATGAGGACATGTTGTTACCCCTGAATTAATTACAGGTAAGCACTATGTGGACTGGGTGAGCCCACTGGCTTGACAGAGATGGGAAAATGATGCCTCTCCCCCACCCCCCATGGAAATTGACTATTATCACTAAAGGAATGGTCAGAATGACAGATGTGCACCACATGGCCCAGGGAGGCTCATGTGGCATCCAGTCAGGTAGAATTTCTCTGACTTACTGGGAGCCAGGCTTTCTATGTGAGAATAACTAGACTTAGCCTCAGACCATACACAATTGCTAATGGTGCTGTTCAGGAACCTGGAATCAGATGCTCACCTGCAGGGTGACAGAGTTCCAGGTAGAGCCGGCATGCGCCTTTGCTGCATCCTTGCACAGATACAAGGGCTGCATCTCAGCAGGTATCTGTCCTTGGCCAGCTCTGCTAACGATCTAGAGAGCAGAGCTGTGCCCAAAGCAACGTTACCATGTTGTTCTGATGAACGCCCAGAGTGTTGGACTGTCCTAAAGGAATCACAGCAGAAATCAAGAGGATATCTGTCTCTTCATATATGTATAGGTTTTTGCTTTCAGTATTACGATCTGCTAGAGTGAGAGCTTGGCTGTAGATAATAAACTGAGGAAACGTCAGGTTCCCAAGAAGATATGGACAGTCAAGCCACAGTATTGAGGCTCAAGGTTCCGGTTGACTTAATGGTATAGCAGGCAGCTGTGTGTTTTACTGTGTCATCACTGTAGGTTGATCAAACTGATTGGCACAGGACAGAATTCTGTAAGAAAGTTCTAGTTCTTCCTCCAGTTCTCCTACTTTGATAGAAGAGTTGTTTGGAATAAAACTGACCTAGGAATTCAGTGAAGACCCCTTACCAATGATCAACATGACACACACACATATTCCTGTGCTATGTCATCTGTAACTGTTCTCTCCCTTCACTGCTCTGACCTTCCTTTCATTCATGAATCTTGCCACAACTTTTCCTACCACCATACTGTATGTGCTCCCCTTTCCATCAGGTTGTTCTGTCTACTCCACTCTCCGCTAAGCATTGCTTGCTTTCTCCTCCTTCATCTTGGATCCATTCTGAAGTATAGGTGAGATACCCAATGTGGCATGCCTCTCACCCCAACTCTGAGCTGTCAGATCACCTGACTTCCTTGATATTATTCTATCTGATTTCTTTCTTCCTTGTCTGGGTCATCACCTAAGAATGTAAATTCATAAAAGTAGGGACCTTTCCTTTGGGAACCTCCTTCCTAGATTCTCTATCCTGGAATGATACCTGGCACAGAACCAAAGTTTGCTGAATTTGTTGAATGAACGAAAGGTCATCAGTCGGTGAAAGCATCTTCTTAGAGCTGAAGGTCTGGTGGGTCTCCTCAGACACATAAAGCACTGTGATCCCTTCCTGCCCACTGGTACCCTGGTAGACTGGGAATGCTGTACCCAATTTCATCCCTAAAGTGTTGATATACATGGCCCAGTGCTAAGCAGGACTCAGAAGAGTGTGGTGCTCCACCCTCTAGCATTTTTAGCCTGGAAGGGGTTAGGGTAAAAGTCACAGATGCTGTAAACACAGAAGCTGGGGAGGACATGTAAGAAGTGGAGATGCTGAAAAGTCCGTGATGGATGTGGGACCTGGGGCCTGAGAGTAGAGGCTGCCATCTTTGTGACAATGAGCTCCAGCCCAACTTGCCTGAGACTTCTTGTTTGCCAGCTGATCTGTGAGCACCAAGCTTCCATATAGGTGCAGCACCCCTTATAGGCGAGTCCTGTTCTCCCAATTTTCAGGTGGAAAAACAAGACTGTGGCGAAATAATTCACTTGTGGTAGGAATAGGCTCCCGGCAAAGCTCATGCTCCTTCTACAACCAACCTGTTCCTTGTGGATTCTCGACACAAGATATTTTACATGTGGTGACCACATGGTGCTCAACAGAGGCCAAACTTGAAGACAGAGTGTTAGTATGTACAGCACTGATTTATGTCAACTGGGAGCATGTTATTCAAAGCTCTGGTGTCTCACTTTCCTTTCCTAGAAAACAGGGAAACTGGGCTTAGCAGTACCTAAATCTTTCTGTTCTAGAGACAATGCTTATTTTGGGGTGCTAGGAGGAGAGCATCACTCAGTGGGTGTGTTGGGGAGCAACATACTATCCAGGAGGACTCAGGTGGGCTGAGTCTCAGTGAGGATGGGATTCTGGGGGCTGAGATTTACATTTGGAGCCCCGACTGACTGTCAGACTCACCCAAGGCATTAAAAGTTTGTGACTCTGTCCCAGACCAGCTGAATTGCTTGAGAGAGGACAGAAGCTGTCAGGGTTAGGAAATACCAGTTTTAAAGTTCAAGAACTACTGAGCTATTAAAATATGTCAAGTGTGACTGAGAAACCTAGGATTTAATCTTATTTTATATTTAAATTTTAAGTAGTTACACATAGCTAGTAGGTACTATATTAGGACTCCAGACCAGGATAAGGTTGAGGGCTTAATAGATTCAGGTAGATGTATTTTCTGTCCCACCCCAGTTCCTGGAGACCTTGCTTATCATTAGTTTGTTAAATATCCATCTTTTGCACTCCAGCCTGAGAGACCTGGGTACAAATTCTGAGTTGAGCCTGATAATCCTTTCTTTGTCTCTGAATCAAAACATTTTAGCCATCCTGGACTGAGAATCCAACTGTGCCCAGAAGTTACAGATTAAACTTCTCTGCATGAGCCAGTCATCTCGCTTCTGGGCATATATTCAAAGGAAGTAAGATCACTAGCTTGAAAATGTGGCATACAGCTACCCTTCAGTATCCATGGAGGATCGGCGCCAGGATCCCCTCTCCAGACATCAAAATCCTTTATATGAAATGATTGAATATTTCCCCTATAAAGTTTAAATCATCTCTGGATGGCTTATAGTACTTAAGGCAATGCAGACACTGTGTAAACAGCTATTGTACTATATTATTTGGGAAATAATGACCAGAAAAAATTTTGTGTATGTTCAGCACAGATGCAATTGAAAAAAAATGATTTTCAATCTGTGATTACTTGACTCTGTGGATATGAAACCTGTGAATACAATATATAATATAATGTAATATTTTTCAGCCTTACAAAAGAAGGAAGTCCTGCAATTTGTGACAGCCTGAAAGGTTATGATAAACCTAAAAGCATTATAATAAGCTAGGCATAGAAAGACTATACTGCAGAATTTTGCTTATTAGTTCAGACATATAAAAATTTAAACTCAAATATGTAAGATAGAGATTGCCAGACTGAGTGGCAGGGGAAATAAGTTGGTCACAGACGAACTTGGAATTCAAGGTGACCAGGTTCTGGAGACTTAATATACAAAACAGTATCTTGTACACCTTGAACAGATACTTATATTTACTAATTATATCTCAGTAAAGCTAATAAAGGATCAAAATTTAAACTTCTCACTCAATGAGAAGGAGGAGAGAGAGCAGAGAAAGATGGTGTCAGGTTAATTTCTAAAGAATTCTAGAATACCTGTGAACTAAGCAACTGCACTGAAGAAAGCAATATGTGATAGAAGGGTCACACTTGGAATGCCTGTCATTCTGGGCTTCTAACTATGTACTGCTTGTCATGACATACCAATTAGTGCCATACTGTTTCTCAAGTAAATGTTTGCTTAAAAAAAGGGTAATAAATGAAAAAAAGAGACAAGAAAAAAATGTCACAAGACTGATCTGCTACAATGCTGCATATGGTTAGATTTCTAAATTTCTGTGTAAAAATACATAATTTTTATTCATATCTTTTAAATATTTGTATTTAAATTTTTTTCTCCATATTCTGTAGAGACTTAAAGTTTAACATATCAATACTTAATGAAAAATAACCTGTTCCATGTTATTCCTAAGATGTTTGATATTCAGACAGATAGTGAGGTTAAACCCAACTGCATATGTTGTAGGGTAATAATAAGCTTGTCTTCTGGAAGGTTAACAACCTAAGTTTGCAGGCCAAAAATTAGCGAAAAAGAAAGGCTGCAAGGACAGCCAACATTTTGGCCCTAGCCTTTCAAGGTCAGTGAAGACTCAGGATATTGGAGAACTTATACTGTAACATCATGTAACTCAGTTGTGTCCCAAATTTTCTGATCAAGGGTATTATGGGGCCAAAGAACAATGTGATCGATGACATAGAGTATGCCTAAGAAGAGTCACATGGAGAGAAAACATTCTCTCAGACCTGCACAGAGAGTAAATTGGTCAAGCAATGGCCGTGACTCATTCACAAGGCTGACACTGACAAAGGTGTACAAACTGCGGTATAGGGTAACAGGATAAATCCTGAGGGGATTTAACTGACCTTATCAGATACAAAAGATACATTTCTTGTTGTATAGGTCTTGCTTTATCTTGGTCTTAACAATCCAGCAGAAAAGTATGTATAGATGAGGTATAAAAAGTAAAGCCATATTAATATGCTGAGCTGTGAAAGGCTCAAGTCAACAACTTCTGACATTGCCAATACTATGGATAACCCACTACTATGATGGACTACTGGACGATATTGGATCATTTTGCTGAATTTATGCACTTACAATATTTAAATGGCAATGGAATACCCATCTCTAACAAAACTAAACCAAAAAAAAGGTATACAAAGCAAGGACCACTTTGTATCTGTATATACAAAATAGGATAGATATACTACTTTCTCTTAATTCAGTGAGAGGAAAGATTTGTACTAATAGTATTTGGACAGGATATCATGTCTGCATCTTGTACTATGAATAACCACTAAGAAGATAAAAATATGCAATGCATTAATTAAAGAAACTGTCCTATTAATCAGTTTTGAAACTGTCTCATTGCTGTTTCTCAATAAAACTAATAAAAAAATAAAGAATGCTAGATTTGCTCCTAGAAGGAGCTCCTAGAATGAGCAAAAGAAGGCTTAGAATATCAATCATGAAATGGTCCATTAAGAGAGGTTGCTTGTGGTGGGGTCTATGTATTTGGAGATGCATGGGGCAAATATAAAGTTTATCTTTGGTTTTCCTGTGAAGAACATATCTCTTGGTTTGACTGGATCATCCAGCAGTCAATCTGCAGCATACATATGGCATATCTGGCCCCTCTCTGGCATTGTGATAGATCCTGAACCCCTAACATTGGGGTCTCAATTTATATGGGACTGGTGTGTGTTTCCATTTTGCGGTGTTGGAACTACTTAAAAGTTTACCCAGGAGTAGAGTTAGAGTGAGCACCATGCTCCGATCTGAATGTTAGTATGACAACTGCCTTAGCTGTGTGGAGGGTGGGAGGGAGGGAGTGGAAGTAGGCAGGAACTGTAGACACTAGCCACCCTCTTTAATCTGAGACAGAGCTGCCAGTGACCTAGAACAGGTCCAGGTAGTAGAGGCAGCTGCAACAGGGAAAGGGAAAGAAATATGCTCATGAGATAACCAAGGAGCAACAGCAGCCTCTAAGGTTGGTTGGTGGTTAAGCCATAGTAAATGTGGGAAAGGACACTTTCTTCTTTCCTGATAGGAATAAAATAAGGGGTAGAATGTAAATCTTGAGGTGGTCTGATGAGTGGGACTTTCTTGGAGTGAAATACTGTGTTGGTGTGTTAATGTAGCCGATATACTTTTACAGTTCAACGTGTGGGTGTCAGATCCTCTCTCTTTTATTCCAGTGTCCTTCTTAGATTGACTAACAACTGCATGTGAAATCATTAATCCTGCCTTCTCAGTTTGGGAGAATTTTCTTGGCTGGTTGGGTGCCTCAAGAGAGACCAAGTGGTAGTTAATTCACACACATGTGCACGCGGGCACACACACACACACACACACACACACACACACACACACACACACTTTCTTTTTGGCATAATAGGAAGCAGTGTTCTGAGATAGCTAAGGCCCCAGATTCTGGATACATATAGCCTGATCCACAATGTTGGCTATGCTATGTACTAGCTGTATGAGTTTAAGCACCTTATGTTCTATGAGGCTGCATTTTAAAATACGTAACACAGAGGCAATAATAATACTTCCCACTACCTGCTACATGCTAGCACACACTGGATACACACCGTGAACACTGGTTGTGATGATGGCCATGATACTACTGATGAGGAGAGTAGATATGCTTATGACAGACGTGGAAGAGGATGGCAGTGATGGGACAGACTTTTTCCAGGGAGACAGATCCAGCTTATATGAGAGCGAGAGTGCCATTCACTTCCATTTTCACACTTATTGAGTTTGATATCTTTACTTTTCCTTGAATTCATGGAAAACAATATAAAACAAATTTAAAAGTTTAATTGATACGATATGAGAATAAGAGAAAGCACACCAGAGCTCACTGGGGCAGTCTTTCTGAAGAGGAGAGAAAATTCCCAAGGGGCTTCTTTTGATCTTTGATATTTTCCCATGACACTGTCTTTTCTTTGGCATTCATTCTGTCAACCCAGCAGAAAAATAAGCCATGGATGTGGATGCAATGTTGACAACAGAGAGTGTTCTTGCTTTTTAGGAGTACTCTTCTTGTTTATCTGTCTTCTTACAAATATTTGTGGGGCCCCTTCTGGATGTCAGACATTGTGCTAGGCTCTCAAGATACTAACACTCATCCTGACACTGAGATAAGACAGAAAAACAAATGAATCAGCCTCAGCATTCAGGTAGTCAGGTCACAGAGGTTCTATCTCAGGTGAAATGGCTTGAAGCGCCAGCATAGGTTGCCGTGAAACAGTTCTCCGAGAAATGATGTGTGCAAGAGAACACTGAATACAATCCTGCAGTAATCAAGCTCTTGTAATCATGGGCTATGTGCACCTTCAGTTAAACACTTGACCTCTCATCTTATGTCACTGTGAGGAATGCCACCTATGAGGTCATACCACCTTCCTTATTTCTTAGTGGCAAGAATCAAAAAGAAAAATGTGTGTACAACTTTGCAAATGGCTAAGTGAAATTCAAGTTGTTATTAGTCATCATCCTAGGCACTCATGGAGTCAGATGTCACCCTTTGGACTCAGCAAGCTCTGGAACATGCTAGAACAATGTTGAATGCTCTAGAGCTGATTAGATGGGACCTTATTTGCTGTAGGGCTGACATGAAGTCTAGAGCAGACACTCAGAGTCTCACACTCTCTGCCTCCCTCGCTCTGTTTGAAACAGTTTGTTCTGTCTTCTGCAGAGCAGTGAGCTTGGGCAGAAAACTGCTTTTGCTTCAGAACCAAAGTGGGTGTAGGAAATCTGTTCCTCTCCCAAGCTACACATTCTCAGGAAGCTGAGTGGCAGAGGTGGTCAGAGGCTGATCTGTCAAATACCAGAAGTACAAACTTTGATAGGAGGAGGTCAGTGCCCAGAGACAGCCTTGGACATCAAAGCAGGAAACAGGACAGATGTTCAAGAACTTGAAAAAGAGGGTCATTTGGTATATCTGATGCCAGGACCTTGGAATGTGGCCAAATTCTCCATTGCCTCATGCCAATCTATAAAATCACATTAGAGAAGCCTAGAGCAAAATATGGGCCTCTTAGGTGCTTCATGATGCAATTATGTTTGGAAATACTTCTTCACTTCTATTCCCTAAAGAGCTATAATGTCTTTAGTTTACAATAGCTTTGAAGGTGAAGTTTCAGATACCAGGAGAAATGAAAGTAGTGCAGAATGACCGGGGAGGGTCATGGAGGATGCTGGTTGTGTTTCTCTCCAAGGCACGGATTCACTGTGGCGAGATAGACTTCCTTCTCTTTCCACAGGTTCCTTGGTCTCAGGAGGCTTGGGTTGGTTTATGGGAGTGTCAGGGCTAATTTCTGAAGTAGCTTAAGGATCTCATGTGCCAGCTTTTTGTCCCTGTGATAAAACACCTGGCATGAATAAGTTACAGGCTCACAGTTTCAGAAGTTGCAGTCCATGACTGGCTCATCCCACTGCTGTGGGCCTGTGTTGCAGTGAAGCATCATGACAGAAGGGCAAGCAGAATAAATAAATCTCCTTACGTAATGACAGCCATGAGTCAGAGAGTGAGGGAAAGGGCTAGAGAGGGAAGGGGTCAGAGACAAGTTACGTTCCCTTCCACTAGGCCCCACCTTCTAAGTATTCATCTCTCTCAATAATGCCACTAAGTTTTAAATCCATCAGTGGAATAAGCCACTGATGAAGTTAAATTCCTCATGGTCTAATCACTTCCCCAAACCACACCTCTGAACACATGAGCTTTTGGGGGAAAATATTAGACTCAAACTTTAACATCCCCTTACATTATTGGCAGTGTTCATGCAGTCTACAAGACAGGCTGTAGACAGGAACACTCAAACTGTTGGAGCCAGGCATGGATAGATGAGCTTATTATAACCACTTCATCTTATTCTCAGCAACTCCACATCGTGGTGGTCATTATGTCCATTTTACAAGTGGGCAGATTTAAAAAGCTTAAATTCTTGCTCACTATTAGTACCAAGATAGAGCTAGAACTTGAGTGTAATAGGCCCCAGCGCCTGTATTTTAACTATAAAGCTTTCTCGTACATATAGAGAAATAGACTAGGGAGTCTGAACATAATGTAGTAGGCTACAAAGCCATTGATGATTGTATAGAAGTGGAGTGGCATGGCTAAAACAGTGATTTAGGAATTTCAATCAGGCAGCTACAAACAAAGTGAGTTTTGGAGCTGTTCCACGTCTAGGACACTTGGGATAGGAATAGTATAATAACCTAATGTGAAATATAAAGGTGACCCATGGGGAGAATAACCATGATGTGTATTTGCTGAGCACTTGATATGTGGTGGATAGAGCATTGCGCTGGAGATCACTGAGTCCATGCAACATGAAGAGGAAGTGCCATTACTGGCAACCTTGTAGTGCAGGAATGAAGTGCTTGGGTTCTCTAAGCAGACAAATCTAACTCAGCCCCACTGTGATTGTGGATGTGTCGCTGCATTTCTAAGCCTGTTTCTTCATTTTTAAACAAAGCATGACACTAGTGTCTACAATAAAGTGATTGGGGTGGCCTCAGATGAGACAGTCCCTAGGAAATAGTGATCAACATGACACTCACTGAGTATATACTTCTGTTATTGCCATGGACATACATATTTTTCAAATGAAGAAACTGAGGTTTGTAGACATTGAGTGACTTTCATTATTCCTGGACAGTTAAGGCTAGAATGGGGCAATGTGACCCTACAAAGTGTACTATGGTCCATCCTGGATAAAGGCTGGTACTGAGGATGGAAAAGAAGAGACATGAGGGACATAGAGCTTGGGGGAAGGTACCTCAGGACAGAGGGATGGGAATGGCATACACCCAGGGCTTTCCATATTCTTTCACAGACAGCCTGTGCCTAGGTGGCTCTGCACTGAAAGCTTCTGTCTTTGATTATCTTTCCCTTTATGGGGTTTACAGTACAATAGCACCCTCCTCTGTACATGGAGTATCATATAAGGCTGTATTTGGTATAGTTCTTCACTGTGCATGAAGCATCTCCTGGGTACTCTGGTAAATGTCCGATACAGCATACGTGGAGCTAAGGCTGGGGGAAACCCAACTTTCACCCACATCTAGCATGTCTGACTTCCACCAATGCAGTGACCTTAGGGAAGTATATATGTTGATTTTCTCAAAAACCCTTTGCATTGGTCCACAAGTGTCTTTAGCATGTGTGTCATTGAGAGCTCTCTCCATTCCTCATGTGTTCAGCCAGGAAGAAGCTGAGGACTACCCTTTTGTAGTTTTTTTTTTTTTTGTATTTTAGGGAAGGGTCTATAGGGTGTTCAGGGTCTCACTACTAAATCAGACACATAGTGATCCACCTGTTTGTAGCCTCCAAAGAACTGGGATTACAGGGCACACACTGCCACACCCAGTCTCAATTGCTGTCTCAGTGCACCCCGGGGGTGGGGCAGGAATGGCAGGCTTGGGGCCCTTTTGCAGTTTAAATGCAGCTCAGGATGTTGGTTTACTTGGCGGCATCACTATTTTATGGAAATTATTATGTTTCCTTGGTAATTAAGTTTGGAACACTGAAGCCCTAACCCAAGAGGCAGCAAAGAATATGTGAAGTTGATGGCCACACCTGCCTTTAGAGTTTACTTCTGTGCTGTCATTTGTGGATGGTTTCTTTCTTTTGTTGCCTTTTTGGTATTTAATGAGGTTCTATGGACAACTGTTGAGATTATAGGTCTTCTATATTTTCCTCTTTATTAGTAAATGACACATTAGAATACATTTAGAGCTTTGGATGGAGGAGTGATTTCTCAAGGTAGGTAAGTGATGCTGTTGAATGAACTTTTTTCTTTTGATGTGACATTCAAGATCCATACTAAATAAAACCTCATAGATCACTCAAAAGACAACAAATTCTGGTGAGAATGTAAACCAGGGCAGTCACTAGAAATCTGCATGAAGATTATTTAGAAAAGCAAAACTATAAATTCCATTTCACTGAGCTATGTATCTCTTTTGGCTACTTTCTCCAAAGAGTTGAAGATACCATATTTACAATGGTCCTTGCACACCTATGTTTATAGCTGCACACTTCATAATAGCTAAATCTAGGAAGCAGCCTATTTGTTCATAAATAGATGAACAGATAAAGGAAATGAAGTGTATACATGTAGTGGAATACTATTCAGCCACCATGAAACACAAATTTGAATTATTTGTAGAGAACTGGATATGCCTTGACATAATACTAAGTGAAATAAATCAAGCACAGAAAGTGATATGAGCAATGCATACTATAAATAATTTAAAGAGAAAAATAAAAGATTATAGGAAGAAGGAAAATAGATTATGAGGAGATTAAGAAGGGGATCTGGAGATGAGGGAGATGGGAGGAGAGGAGAAGTACAAATGCTCAAGGGGAAATGTGCAGACGGGCCCGTTCTCTGAGGTGAATGTATTCTGTATCACAAATGTATGCCAATTATAAAAGGGGAAAATAAAGTGAAGACATACTATCTCCGATACTGGATTCTCTCCCCTTTATATTCTACCTCAAGTGAGGACATTCCTTTTACATTTGACACATGTGTTCATCCACTGGTGTGTTCTTGGTGTGTCACAGGTCAAACCTTCTTCTGGGTTCTGGGAGCAGGGAGATGAGGACAACAAAATCTCTGCCCGTGAGCTATGGTCTTGTTGAGATGTGATTTTAAATGATTAATCAATTCAAGAACATTAGGTTTCACTTAAAGCTACTGCAAGGAAAAAGAAAATTATCCAATGTCTTCAAATCTGTTGCTCCTTTTAATTGACTTAATTAGGTGAAATTTATAGAATTGTAATGTAGCAAAGAGCCTAGAAGGTATTTATTTACTTCCATTTCTTCTCTATGCCTTCAGGCCACACTTCAGTCAAATTATCCTCCATACCCAAGTATCTCAGAAAAGAGCAATATTTCAAAGAAGGTCAGATTTTGGCTCATTTAGATAAAACTTTCATGAATGTCCACAAGGAAGATGAGGCAGACTTGTTGAAAGAAATAACACACACAACTACAAAGTACTGTATTGTTACAAAACATGAATGGTATCATCTACCTTACACACACACACACACACACACACACACACACACGCGCGCGCGCGCATATAAGTGGAATCCCACCTAACTATACTATTGAGGTGGTGTTATCTATATATAGTAACTATGGATTAAAAAATAAAAACATGGCTGCAAAACTAAGATCCCTTTAAGAATTTCTTCAGGTCCCAGAAGCTAAAAATGGACCTTGTCATTTGTCTTGTTTTGCTGCAACGTAGAAGCCTGTCTTTTGTTCAATGGGCATTTTTGCCCCATGGCTGCCCATCAATATGGGGTCTGTATCCACTGGGTATTGGTCTTTGGTGATCACAGGAAGGCTGTGGCTGAGTGTGTGACAGGGGCTGGGCATGCAGTCTCAGGTCTAAGGTTAACTGGCTCTGCAACCTTTCAGAGCCTCACTCTTTCAGCCAACAATGCTAGCTTCCCAGGATCATTTTGGGGGTGCGGTGCATCAAGGCATGTGAGAGGGACTTGTAAATCATGTGACTTCATCACCATGTGCCTTTTTCTGCTGAAATTCTGTCCTTCTGATTATCAGTTTGTGGAAACATTAAGATTAAGAGCTGTGCTGTCAGTCCAGTATGAGTTAACACACCAGTTTCTGGGTGAAGAGCAAAGAGCAAACGTTGGTGGTCGCTCCTTATACTCAGAATAGAGCCCAAGCTTCTGGATGTCATCCTAGGGGCTCCATGTGATCTTGTTTGAATCTTTGGCATCACTTCATCCTTCCTACTTCACGGGCTCAAGTGCTTCCATTCTAAAATAGTCAAAATGTGCTTCCAGACACCTCTGAATGTCGTGGTTACTGTTGCCTGTCTTCCTTACCTGAGTATTCCTTCCACATTCCTACAGGCTTCTCTTTGTCCCTAGATCATGGAAGCTACTCCCCCTTAAGTCTTCCTTAACTTCCCATCAGAAAGCACAGACTCATCTGTGTCTGTTTTACATATAGTATCATGATTTTCCAAGGTCTAAAGCAGCGTTGACCCATAGCAAGGTGTTATAATAAGGTGTTCAACATGTATTTTTTTTTTTGAACCAGGGATTGAACTCAGGCTCTTGCGCATACCAGGCAAGCGCTTATTCTACTGAGCTATCCCCCCGGCCCCAACAAGTGTTTGTTGATTGAAAAGATAGATCTTCACATAGTATTTATGGTAGTCTGTATTACAGAACAATTTTTTCCATTTAAGTTGGAGAAACGTTATTTATACTTACATGAACACAGCGATTTTTTGGTTCATATAATCAAGAGATCCAGGGTAAATGGCTTCAGCCATGCAGACTCAAGGGGTCCCAAATATGCCTGTGGGCATTAGTCTTTATTTTCTGTTGCTGTTTAGTTTCTGTTGCTTCATTTTCTCAACATTAGCCTGAGGCCAGATAGTTTGTTCTATTGGAACCAGATGAACTCAATGGATGGAAGATAGACATAACATAAAAAGTTACACATTTTTACACAGAAATTTAGAAATCTAACCATATACAACATTGTAGCAGTACAGTCCTATGACATTTTTTTCTTGTCTCTTGCTTTCTTTTATTACTTTTTAAAAAAAAACCATTTACTTGAGAGATAATATAGCAGTAATTGATATGGCATTAGAAGCAGTATGCATTTAGAAGACCAGAATGACAGGCATTCCAAGCATGGCCCTAGTATTACACATTACTATCCTAGGTGCAATTGCTTAGTTCACAGGTATCAGCATATATAGTTAGTCAGGGTGAGAATCCTACCAATTAACTGCTAGTTTCAAAAACCTGATGGAGATTTTCAGGATCATTGCCTTAACCATCTTGTGTATATAAAAGTTACAGTTTTTGTTATATAGGTCTTGCTTTATCTTGGTCTTAACCATCTAACAGAAAAGTATAAACACAAGGTATCAAAAGTAAAGACATATTAATATGCTGAGCTGTAAAAGGCTCAAGTCAACAACTTCTGACATTGCCAGTCCTGTGGATAACCCACTACTATTATAGACTACTGGACCTTATTGGATTATTTTGTTGAATTCATGCAGCCACAATATTTGAATGGCAATGGAATACACATCTCTGACAAAACTAAACAAAAAGGGTGATATAGATGAAAGAGACCATTTTGTAGTGAAAAAATATACATATATATCTGTATATACAAAATAATTAAAATAGATATACAGCTACTTTCTCTTAGTTCAATGAGAAGATTTGTATTAATAGTGTTTAGACAAGATATCATGTCCACATCTTGTACTATGAATAACTACTATGAAAACAACAATATGCAATGTATTGATTTTTGTAACTGTCCTACTAACCTGTTTTAAAGTTGCCTCATTGCTATTTCTATCTCAATAAAATTAATTAAAAAGAAAAACAAAGGGTGGAAGATAGGAGGACACAGAAGAGGAAAGTGAGAAGAATAGATGTTGGGTGAGCAAAAGTAAAAGATGACTTTTCCTATGGACTCTGGGCTCCTGAGCATAGAATCTTCTCTCAGCTTTGGATTTTCAGTATTTGTTCCAGAGCCTGGGTTATAGTAAGTGCACAGGAATGGTTTTGAATGAGTAGGTGTGTTTTCCTTTCCCCTACCTCTAAGAAGGAACTTCTTTAACCCCATAAAGACAGTTTTACACACACTACCTTTTGCCTCATACTATTTTCCTTCCTTTTTGTCTGTTGGCAGGATCCAACATCTACCTTCTTCCAGTTTGGAGCCTCCATCCAGCAACAAGCCACGGTCATGCTGAAGATTATGCAGGATTATGACTGGCACGTTTTCTCCCTGGTGACCACCATCTTTCCTGGCTACAGGGACTTCATCAGCTTCATCAAGACGACAGTGGACAACAGCTTTGTGGGCTGGGACATGCAGAATGTGATCACGCTGGACACTTCCTTTGAGGATGCAAAGACGCAAGTCCAGCTGAAGAAGATCCACTCTTCCGTCATCTTGCTCTACTGCTCCAAAGACGAGGCTGTCCTCATTCTGAGTGAGGCTCGCTCCCTTGGTCTCACTGGCTATGATTTCTTCTGGATCGTTCCCAGCTTGGTCTCTGGGAACACGGAGCTCATCCCCAAAGAGTTTCCATCAGGCCTCATCTCAGTCTCCTACGATGACTGGGACTACAGTCTGCAGGCGCGGGTGCGGGACGGCCTTGGCATCCTAACTACTGCCGCATCGTCTATGTTGGAGAAGTACTCCTACATCCCCGAGGCCAAGACCAGCTGCTATGGGCAGGCAGAGAAGCCGGAGGCCCCGCTTCACACTTTACATCAGTAAGAAAAGGCTCTTTGCTTTTCTCCCAAAGTGGGATCTGGGTTTTGTTGCTCTTCACTCATATATTTATTAATGGAATACTTATTAATGGAAATAGGCACTGCAAATAGAGAATGGCGTGTGCCTATTTACAGGATTTTTATTTTCTTTGATTTTTCCCTCTTTGCGATTTCCCTTTCTTCTCATCTCACTTTGTTTTTAAAATAAGTAACATTGAATTTTAATTATTTTCTGCAGGTTCCTTTTTGGTTCTTTTAACTCAACCACATTTCTGGGAAACACTCATTTAGGACTTACCACTTATGTAAAAAATGAATTTAAATTCTTTGTAACATACACATCATGTTCTTTAATATGAATATGCCATCATGTACTAAATAGAAATTTAGGGTTTTATCCTCCAGAATTTGTCCATAAGGAGCTAAACTGTAGTGATAACCATTGTACTTATCTCTTTAAGTACATGCGCAGTTATTTTTCCAGTCTTGAATCTAAAATATAGGATGTTGGGGTTGTGAGACATGTACATTTTTGACATTCAGTGTCTCTTGCCAAGTTGTGCTCTACAGAATCAGTATGGATTTGCATTCACAGCAGTGGCTTGTGAGATTATTCCACTTCCCACTTCCTTAAGCACATGGTATGCTTTGGAAAAATGGCCCATAGTTGCACTCCTGATCTCTGACTTTGTGTCTGAATTTCTTCTCATATTCTAAATGTTTTTATGGGCTGTTGGAAATCTTG
This sequence comes from Octodon degus, assembly GCF_000260255.1. Lineage (NCBI taxonomy): Eukaryota > Metazoa > Chordata > Mammalia > Rodentia > Octodontidae > Octodon > Octodon degus. The sequence goes on from NW_004524597.1 coordinate 1,755,514, forward strand.
GCAAGCTTCTCTCTTAAGGCTGCAACCTATTGCATCCTATGGATTTATCACAATTTATTTAACAACTTTCATCATGGTGGAGATTTAAGTGAAATTTTATGTTTCTGGGAAGTGTTCCCCTTCCTTGTGGCCAGTCATTATCTCTCAGCATTTGAAATTTAGAATGATCACTCAGGCACCCATGTCATGTGCTTTTGCCTGATGTTCACTGATTTAAGCTGTCCTTCCTTCCTTGCATAATGAGCAGCGTGGCACTGTGATGAAGGACTGGGCTCTAGAGTTAGACATATCAGAGTTATGTCTTAAATCTAGTTTTGTCCACTTTCTAGAGGAGTTGGACAATTGCTTTACCTGTCTTAGCCTCTTACGCTTATTGGCTAATGATAGTAATAGTTCCTACTTTCTAGGCAGTCATTTTCACATATTGGCATACACAAGAATTTATTTTTAAATAGCTTTTAAAAATTTTTTTAAAGAATCTTTTATTTGTTTAATCATTTAGTACAGGGTCTTGTTATGCAGCTCAGACTCATAATGATCCTCCTGTCTCAGCCTCCCCAGCTCTGGGATTACAGGCATGTGTCACCACACCTGGTTTTGGATGATGCTCAGCATGCCTAGTGTTCCACGACTGGTGCAACATGTGGTACCAGGGATCAAATCTGAGTCCTTGCACTTGCCAGGCAGGTGCCTAAGCCACAAAGCTATCTCCTCAGCCCCCTCACAAGAATTTCTGGGAGGGCCACTAACACATTACTGGGTTCCATGGTCAGAGTTTCTCACGTGTTAGTAGATTTGGAATGAGTTGCAATAATTATGGGTGGCTGTGACCCTGCAGGTTGGAGACCATGCTTTGAGAACGAGCATCTTAGAGGTCATCATGAGTACTGAACGGAGAGATGCAGGGGGAGTGCTGCTTGGCACAGTGCTGATCTTCTGGTACCTCCTTAATAAATTCCTGAGTGATGAGTGAAGGTTTTGGTCATAAGAAATTATAGTCAGCAAAGCAAGTTGGTTTATTGCCAGCAAAGTAATATGTCATTTAAAAAATGTTTCTGGAACCATGTAAGACTTTGAGTTTGCTATGCTTTAGAGGCTGTCTTTGCATTGGGGTTTTTCAGAGTGTGTGTGTGTGTGTGTGTGATGGAGTAAAGAGATGGTACTTCTTTACAATTAGCACAACTGAGAAATGAATTCTTGAATTAAGAAATCATGCTCTTTGACACTTCTCCTTGCCCTCTCCTTTTCCCCCTATTCCACAGTCCTGTCTCTACATTACCACTTTCAACATTCTAAATAATTTTTAAATATGAGGAAGGAATTTAGATAATTCAGGGTAAGATGTAGGAGCCTCTTACAAAAGCATGGTTGCTGCCAGCCCAAAGACAAGGGCTGGGTTAATGAACTCATGCTGCCATGAATAAGATGTGCCCTGAGGCTGGAAGACCCAGAGATGAACAGTCTTGATGGAAACACGACTTAATCACAGGACAAGTGAAAAGAAGTATATATAGAAAAGGAATTTGAGAGGGATAATTGGCAAGATGTTCAGATGCCTTTCCAGGGGCCACTGAGATTCCATTATTGACCCCAAATCCTCCATTTCTGTGAGCGGCTGTTGGGCTATTTCCAGGAGTTATGTCATTGCATGCAACAATTTTGTCAATGGCATTTTGGCTCCACAGAAGTAATGCATCAGGGGCAGTAGGTTGTCATCCATTGTTTGGTGTTTAATGAAACATTTCTCTACCAATAGAGGGCTCGTAATGGTCACTCTGGGTGTGAGGTAGGATAGCGACACTCTTCTTCTGCCCCAGAAAGAATGGGACTCCACCAGACTACCCTCGTCTGGGAGCTGGAGAAAAGCCAAAGAATGAAGTTCAGAAAATGAAAGGTTCTATATCTATCTTTCATCCATCCTTATTTAAACCAGCAGACTTGTGCTAGGTCCTGGAATACACAGATGTATTAAGATAAAATTTTTCTTCCTGGAGACAATATAGTCTGTTAATGATGGGAGAAATTTGTCTAAGGACAGACTCTGACAACAAGAATTAGTACTTTGTCAATATTGAAAAAGAGAATAGCACAGAATCAGATAAAACATCCTACCCAGTACTCACAGAAAATAAATGTTGACATGCCATTTTGTTTCCACATTTTACAAGAAAGAACACATTAACAATAATATAGAAGTCCTATGTTACATAGAATTCATAGAGAGAAGTTACATCTCTCTCCAGTCCTACCTCTCTCCTCTTCTTTCCATGAGAAGGAAAACTACCATAAGGAATTTGTTATGTGTCTGAATCTATTCATGTGTTTTTATGCATTTAACAAAGATGCATTTACAACCATCTACCTGATTCATGGTGCTTCTTAATGTACATTGAAGGTATCTAAGGTATCAAGTTGTTGTTTTTCTTTGTGTTTCTAAGATCATCCTATGAAGATAATTCCAGAATATTCATCTCTGTCTTGTGTTCTGGTGTGTGTGTGTGTGTGTGTGTGTGTGTGTGTGTGTGTGTGTTTTCACTCATCTATCTAATCATTTTCCCTTGATAGACATTTATATTGTGATAGAAAGGACCTTTCAGTCTGGGTAGTGGAAGGCAAAGGACAGATGTCAATAGCCTGAGTCGGAGTGGACCTCTGGGCTTATTCAGTGAGATCCTAGGGCTTCTCACTTAAAGCTTTGGAAAACTACATTTTCAGATAGATAAGAAGTTTTCTTTGTGAAGCATCTGGTAAACAAATAGCTTTCATTAGTTTCCCTGTGTAGTAGGCAGGATGCTGATAGCTTCAGAAGAGGCTCAGCGGAATTGACCTTGGATGAAGAGGGTCTCATGAGGAGGCGATAAGGGCATCTGGGGTCCAGCTTTGAATGGTTGAGAACAGTACCCGGGGGCTAGCTGGACATGCTGTTTTGTGGCCCTCAAAGACATTGCTTATAATCTTGTATATGAATTTTGCGCAGTTAGGATCTCACAGTAATGCTTTGCTGTTTGTGGTGTTTGACATGGTACAAGGGGCTGCTCACTAGGGTTGGTGTCCTCATGATCTTACTATGGATCTGTGAGTTAGGAAAAATGTAGGAGAAAGGGGGCAATTTTCTTCATGTTTAATATTTCTGGATTTACAGAAGACACTTGGAAAAGAGCAGTCAGCATTTTCCAAAGTTCAAAAATAGCTCAACCATGTTATGTAACCTCCTCCTTGTTGCTGCAAAGTTATTAAACATCTGTTTCTTCCCCAAGCACAGTGCAGATCACAGGTAACTCCCAGGATGAAGAAGGCAAAACATTACCAGTTTTGTGAGTGTGGAGTCTCAACTGGCCATTTCATTCTGTCCCGAGGGTCTTCCTTGTCCATCAGCAAGTGGAACCCGGGGCAGTGCGGATTTGTGGCGGAGCAGGGAGTCAGGCATCATGATGGGCATGTCTTCAACATGAGGCTTTGAGAGTCTTTCAACTCTTGCTTGTCTGTTCTTTTGGCTATAATATGGGGACAGTAAGAGTAAGTGCCTCCTGTGCCAGAGCCTTGCCCATGGAAAGCAGTCTAGAGATGGAGACTTTTGCAAGTGGAGCACCCCGGTCCAAAGTTGTGAAATTTAAAATACAAAAATTTTTGAATGCTGACAGGACATCACATGTGGAAGATTCCATTCTCAACTTCACATGACAGGTCACAACCAAAAGGCAGGTGCACTGAAACTATTGTCAAAAATTACCTTCAGGGGGCCTGCCCCTTAGCTTAGTTCTTCAAGTGGCTGCTTCAACAAAGCAGTCAAGCTCAGGTTGCTGCGGTTCGAGCCCCACAACTCAAGCCAGCCAAACCTGCCCTGAGGGCATTGGGAGCAAAAAAAAAATCCTTCTGCCCTTTTATGCTATTGTTTGACCCTTATTGAAATATAAATATCTATTTCAAAATAAATAATTTAATACTACAAAAAAATTACCTTCAGGTTACATTTATTATGTAAGATGTGTACAAGACATAAATGAGTTCTCTATTTACTCTTGAGTCACACTTCTGAGATATCTCATTATGTGTATATGCAGATATTCCTAAATCTGAAAATACTATGAATGTCTAGGACTGCTGGTTCAACCAGTTCAGATAAGAGATACTCAACCTGTGTTGACGAAACTAACAATTATATTTGCATGGTATAGCCCACAATATTATCATTTGTTCATGCTATAACACATATTCAGGTGCCTTCAAGAGGCCAGCTGCAGTTACCCATAGGTGGAGATAAACAGAAATGGGGCAGTGGGACATTCATGGAAGAGCTCAGCTCACCAGGGAGGTGATAGGAGGAAGGGTATGTAGCACATCTTAAGAGGAGCAGCATCTAGGCGACTCAGTCAGTGTTCTGTGAATATTTTCCACACTTCTTTTTAGTAGTGTATATTCTTTTCATTGGCACTTAAGGCTCCATCCATTAATATCCATGTTGCCTGGAGAAAGTACATATCACATTCTAAAACTTTGTTTGCAAAGGATGCACTGCATTAAATATGTTCTCTGTGTGTGAACTGTGGTTGTGCATACACATGTGCAATGTGTACATGTGTGTCCACATATATACATGAGTGTATACATGTGAATTTCTGATCAAACTTGCATCTGTATGTGTGACTATTTTCACATTGGAGAAATACATGTTGTACTTATTGAGAAAGAGAGGGCCAGTGAGCTAGCTCAGCGGAGTAAGCACACACTTAGGCAAGCACAGAGATCTAGGTTTCATCCTTGGCACCACACACTGTGCTAGCCCCACTCCCAGGCATGCTGATCCAACCGCAGAGACTGGGCACACACCTGTAACCCCAGCACTGGGGAGGCTGGAAACAGGAGGATCACTATGAGTCTGAGCTGTGTAGTGAGACCTTGTACCATGTACCAAATACATAAAAATAAAAAGAGGTTGTAAAAGGGAGAAGGTGGATGGTTGTCTTGGGAGGAGTGTGCTCAATGGCAGGAAATGCAATTGGCATGGAGCACAGTTCCTAGCTGAGTAGGACGACAGGCTTGAACTTATTACCTCATATCAACTGTAAGACATTCACTACTCTGAACCCTTTCTGTTCCTAAAGTTTGTGAATGGATGCGTGTGTGTGTGCGCATGCATGCATGCGTGTGTGTGTGTGTGTGTGTGTGTGTGTGTGAGAGAGAGAGAGAGAGAGAGAGAGAGAGAGAGAGAGAGACAGACAGACAGTCAGACAGACAGACAGAGGCAGACAGAAATAGAGAGAGGCAGAGAGATCATCATCTCTCGGTATTGTAGTAGAATGAAGTGAAAGTGTATAGGTAAAACAGCATGATTTGTGTGGGATCTGGCCTGAAGTAAGCATTTCACAGCCAAATCATGATCATGATGGTATATCAACATCACTATTTTTTTCATTGTTAGATTACTTTTTATTTTATCACTTTAATACTTGTTACACTGCAAGGTATACACAACATAGGGAAGAAGGAATGGGAGATGTTTCCATTTTAGTTTTTAAATGACTGAATGATGACTTATATACTGTGGTTACTATTTTAGTTACAGAAGTGGGACAAGGACAGTTACTGATTGGTAAATCAAATAGAAGTACTCAAGGATAGCTATAGGACAAACAAGTGGGAGAAAAAAACCTTCTCCCAGTGAAGCTATGAATTAGTGTTGCGGAGAATTATTTGACCTTAATTGATGATACCCGAATTGATCGTTTATATGTTTTATATTAACTTCTTGATTTATGAAGTCAAGCTTCTGCTCAAAGAAGCAACAATACTGTAAATTACCCTGACAGGAAAGGAAATGAAAAGAAGATCTATATGTAAAAAAGAGTTTAATTCATGTCCAAGTTACACTGATTCTTTCATCTTTATTTCTATAATAATCATAGGAAAAGTTTCTGGTTTAATGACTCACTAAAAGGCTACTAAACCTGGTTGGCATATTTATTTTTATTTGATAGAATTATCACTGTGGGTTTCTTTTTTTAATGCCAATAGAAGATCCTGTCCAGTTAATTCTTTGAGCTTGACCACAGTTAAGTTTCCCTGGGTGAATGTGATAACTCTTTGCAAATATTTATCTCTGGGATCACCATATGTTTGACAGTCGTTTCTGTCAATGGTATCAGGCACTCCAGAGACCAAGCCATCCTCGTGCTGTAAATCTGATTTGGACCCTGAGCTCAGGAATGAGGAAAAAGGCTGAGCCTCCAGGTAAATCAGCAAGAGCAAAATAGTGAGAAATACTAGAGGCCTGAGCCAAATTGACAGCAAAGCATGTTCTGAGACTTTTTATGACTTCGTGCAGTATGGATTTAAATGGTGCCATATTCAAACTGTCTGGCTAATCTTGGTCATGCTTGGAAAGTTCCCTGCCTTGTTTAAGCTTCCATTTCCTTGATTGCTAACAGAAAACATTCCATACTTAGAGGATTGTGATGACACTGAAATGGACAGAAAGTACTTACTTAGGATATAGTTGGCCAGCTATAGATGTTAATGGTCCTCGTTCCCTGAGCCAGATACCTAGCTTTCTCTGGCCTCATCACGTGTCCTTGTGACCTAAGGGAGATACGTTGATCTCCCTGAATACCTAGCCAGAGAGCTCAGTCAACAGCCTCTCTCCAGCATCATCTTTTTGTGCCATCTTTCCTGGAACACAGCCTTCCCTTTTTGGCTGAAAGTCAAAAGCACCGTATGCCAACCCTGCAGTGCAAGTCAATCATTTCCAATTGGCACTCAATGAATAGCTTGACAAATGGTGGAGACTTGGTGCTGGCAATTTGAAGGGACCAGAAGTTGGCTGTGACTTTACCTTAAAGAGAAGGTGGCTTGGGTTGTTTTGGGGTCACACAAAATGCACAAGTATTGTTCCAATTTGTCTTGGGCCAGATGTAAGTCTTTGGAATTTGGAACTAGCATACCTAGCAGAAAAATATTGATCTATTTTCTCCAGGGTTGAGTACTTGAGAAATTTTCATTTCGAGACCTGGTAATGTGGTAATACATACTAATTATTCATTGCAAATCACTTCTGTGAAAAGATACAGCAAACAAATCACCATCATTATAGGACTGGTGCTGTGTACAGATTGAGAGTGGGAAGCCTGATGGCGTAAGCACAGAGACCAGATAGCAGACCACGACATAAGTGGAGGACAGAGGAGACAGCGACTGTCACAGAGTATGGCTGTGGCCTCAGAGAGAAATGATGAGCTTAATGCATATTTAGCTGCCAAATGAACAAGCCTTCATGGATGAATATGAAGTAATAAAATATAATAATCAATAATTTTTCACTTGTACAATAAAGTGAATTGTGATGCCATTTATTAAACTGGAGAAATTGTTGAAGAATGTTAGAGGACAGGGAGTGAGACACAGAATCTAATTTCAGACATGCTAAATTGGACATACTTTTGAGAGAGCCAAGTGAAATCTCAAATAGGCAATTGAAAAGATGTCTGTGCTCAGACTGAAAATATAGCACGTGGGGTTTGATGTTATGATGGCAGTAAAGTACTGGACCGGGCAAGATTACCCAGGAGAATGAAGAATGGGAGGAAGATACAGCTCCGAACCATGAAGACCTTTAACATTAGTTGGCAAATAATCCCCGATAGGAAGGAGACTATTAGGAAGAAAGCTGCGTTGTGAATTCCTGCTGACTTTCTCCACATGGGGATTCTCTAGCCTCAAGTTTTTATTTTGCTGTGGAGATTGACGGGTGTCTGCTACACATTGAACATTATGATAGGTATCATGAACCTTATGAAAATATGAGATCTATGGCCACTGCTCATCTATCTGCATTTAGTGCAAATTAGTGCAATTAAATAGTCAGAGCAATATTTTTCATCTATCTATCTATCTATCTATCTATCTATCTATCTATCTATCCATCCATCCATCATCTATCTATCTCTATCTATCTATCTATCTATCTATCTATCTATATCTATCTATCTATCTATCTATCTATCGAGAGAAAGTAGAAAATACCTTTCTGTGATGAACTATGAGGCAAATAATCCCAGCAAGGAATCCTTTGGGTCACACAATGACCCTATACTGAGCCACAGCACAGATGGTAAACCACAGTTTGGTTTGGTAGAAATGAAGTGATAATTTAGGCAGGGGAACAGCCACTGCCTCTGTTTCATTCTAGATGTGATTTAGGAAACACTGGATGTCTCACAAATTGACAAAGTTGAAAATCCTTTCTATCAAGGGAGTGGAGGATGTGGGAAAATGTGGAGGCTCGTTTACAAGCTACTGCTGGTTTGCTTTCCTGGGCGATCTCTGCCCACGGACGTCCTTGTGTGTAGGGCACAGGCCCTCCTTGCTATCCCATCCAAGTGGGAACTAGAAGCCAGAATGGCTTCTGTGCCTGTTCTCTGACTTTGTTCCCCTGCTACTCAGCCTCCTCTTTCTCTTGCTGTCATGTGGATGCCTCCTGCCTGCAGGTGCGACTGAACCTCCTCAGGCTACTGGTGACTCAAAGCCTGGCATGATGCCCAGGGATGGAGGAGGCAGTAACTGTCCGGCTTGGTGGTGCTAGCTGTGTGCTGCGTGGGCACGGGAGGGCAGTCACATTTTCACTCAGGCCCTAAAGTTTGGTGAATGAATTGGCAGATCTGCCAATGTCTGGTGTACTAAGGTCCAAATTACTATAGCCAGTTTCCTGAGTATTTGCTTCATTTGGTGAACTCCTGGCCAAACACAAAGAACAAACACACATGGCTTGGTTTTCCACATGGTGGAGAATAGCTCTCCTGAGACAGGCGTTCATTTCCTTTTCATTTTCATCATTATTCATAAAAGGAAGTTAAAGATTTTTAATTTAATTAATGCATCACTATGCAGGAAGAGATGGTGAATTTCACTTTGTAAGATACATCATATAAGCATACTTGTTTGAAAATATGATGTGATGCTAAAGTAAATAGACTTTATCAACAAACTTACTGTATATTGATTCCATTTATGTGCTAGTGAGTTTAATCTTTAGGTGTGAGCTGGGATGTTTTCTCTTCAGGTAGCAATCACCTTAATTCAAAGTTTTATGACTAAATCACTTCATGCTGAGGAAATTCCCAGGGAATAGTTTGGATTTCAGGTGTAACATTATCAAGGTTGTGATGATTTTTCTTTTTTCTTTTTTTTGTGTGTGATTATTTTTCTTTCTTTTTTTCCTTTCTTACAATATTGTTATTAGTACATTTTAAATGTACATAATGACCAATTCATCATAAGAAATCTGTACCTGTATAGGGTATGTCTTTTCCTTTTTTGTACTAGGAATTAAACTCAGGACCTAATGCTTGCCAGGCAGGTGCTGTGTCTCTGAGCTGTATAACCAGCTCCAGAATATGGCATTCTTCTTTTTTTCCAGTTCTTCTTTAACTCCTCTTCTGCTCTTTATTTATAAAAGCTTTGTTTCCATTTTCTTATTTATTTATTTATTTATTTATTTATTTATTATTTTTCTTATGATGTCCTGATTCTGTTTTTTTTTTTCTTTTTTGAGAGATTTGATGTTTGCTTACTAAATGGCTCCCTCTTTACCACTCATGTTCTTTCAGTGATACTTATGAAGACTTTTTTTTTTTTTAACATGATTGGCTTTGGAACAAGCATGTCAATGCTTCTTCTGCAATGTGTTTTAAGATTAACTGTTGTATATAAGCACTTATGCATTCTGGGTGTGATATAGCACAACCTTTCCATCTTTCTTTTTAAAAATTCTTTATTTATTTGGTATAGGATTACACTATGCAGCTCAGACTCATAGTGATTCTCCTGTATCAGCTTCCCCAATGCTGGGATTATAAGCACGCACCACAATACCTGGTTTTGGGGCAAGCATGGCATGTAGTACTAGGGATCGAACTGGGGTCCTTGTACTTACCAGGCAGGTGCTTAGACTGCAGAGCTGTCTCCCCATCTCTGTGAAGGCTTTTTTGTTGATGGCCAAATTAGGTGATGTACTGATCTCTTGGCCAAGAGTAGTCAATTTATTTTTATTATTTTTAATGATAGTCATACTAAAAATGCTGTGCAGTGACTGACTAAGGTCTAGACTCCCAAGCCTATTGTTGAGAGGACCAATAGAAGATGGTTTAAGTAAACTAGAGCCATTCTGGGATCTGGGAATGAGACCAACTTCCCCCAGGGCCAGTGGATTCTTTTGGAAAGTATGGCATCTCCTCACAGCTTGGGTCTGTGGATGAGGAAGAGAGCAGGAAGTGCTGGCTGAACTACCAGGGAGACAATAATGGTAACTCCTATTACAGATGAGGAAACTGAGAAGCAGAAAAGTTACACAATTTGTCAAAAACTACACAGATGATACCAAATAGAGCCAGAAGTGACCTATAAAAGAGAAAGCTCATCCATATTATATATATGTTCAAATCAAGTAAGTCCTGCTGATTAAAATTACAATGTTTTACAAAAATTATATATATTTTTATTTTGAAGGCAGTTGATGATAATGCCACATCCTTGCTGAAAGGATGTAATAGCTGAAAAACTGAGCATAGGTGTTGTCACTTTTGGAGAGAGATGTGCTGCCAGTACACTGTACTCCCCCCATCACTTTACTCATTCTTTTTAAAAATTGATTTTATTCATACATTTTGGACACACATAGTAACTTCACTCATTCTTACCACCTCCATAGATGCTTTACCATTTTTGTTTGATCACAAATATATATTTTTCCATTTGTCATCATCATTATCATTTATTATTGTTTCAAAACCAAGAACTTGCTAAGACTGCAGATACTGGAATGAACAATGACAAAAAAGTTTTTGTATCTGACTGCCAGGGGTCTTTATACTAAGTTAGTGCAACTGGACCTGTGGATTAATATCACCATATGCTTACAATACCACTGGTCAAATATCGTTACCTGAGTTGCTGGTGAATCAAAGAAACAACTAGTCTACAATTTTCTGTGACTAGAGGCTCCCCATGGTTGGAAAACGGTCTCCAATCACTTTACTCACATTTTCTCAAAATGAAACAAAAAATGAGCCTTTGAAGTTTCAGCCGGCGTGTTCCAGGTAGTTAGTTATCTGGGACCAGGAGGTCATTGTATGGATCTGTTGTTCATCATTTTCCTTCTTCATTCCAAAATAGGTGTGAACTGGAGTTGTTCATACCAAAGGTGCTTTGCTCAAAGGGAAGAACTCAAGAAAATGTTTTCACTGGTCTTATTAGATTAATTTATTGGTATTATTTTAAAAGTGGAAGAAAACATTTATCCTGATGGGCATTGTCTAGTTTTTTGCAATATTATGTAGTTTGTAAATGAATGGCAAATAATGGATTCTGATGGAACTCACATGATTTGTTGAGAAGTCACTGCTGAAGATGTCAAGTTTATCATTTAACCTAATAAGGTATATAGTTCTGATGTGCTTTTTCTTCTTTGGCATACTGGGCCTTTCAATATTTTCTTTTTAATGTATTTGAGTGTTGCAGGGTCTTACTACACAGCTTGGACTTGTGGTGATGCTCTTGCTTTCAACCTCTCCAGTGCTGAGATTACAGGTATATGCCAACACTATGCCCAGACTCTGTGGCCAGCTCAGCCCACTCTGGGGACGGGGCTGGCACAGCATGTGGTACTGGGGATCGAACCTCAGTCCCTGTGCTCCCCTAAACTTCTCTAAGCAGGTGCTTTAGTCCACTGAGCTATCTCACTGGCCCCAATATTTTCTGTAAAAATAACTTTTGAATTCATCAATTCTATTAGGTTCATGTTTGACAGATTAAATGGACTTGCTTAACTTTATAAAAATTCTCCATATCAACTTACATTTGTGAGGGGGAATAACAGGGGCTATAAACCCTACTGACTGAGGAAAATAAAAATGGGCAAAAATATTGAACAATCATTTTCAAGAGACTAGATATTGGGCAAAGAAGAGAGGAAAATAAAGTAGATGGGCTTGTTTATGGCACTGGTCACTGCTTTGAGTGTTAAGTATAGGGAACCTAGGAGAGCATGGAAGTCTCTGTGAATTTGAGAGAAAGAGATACATGCCAAGATATAGACATAGCTGGAGTTCATAGGCCAGAATACCTAAGAAGACGGATCTGTACAAACAGAACTCTGGAGGCCTCTTCAGGTTCATTTGTGCATCAAACTGAGTGATAATCAGTACATTGAGCTATGATAACCAGTACATGAAGTACAGAAACTACCGAGGGCCAAGGAAAGAAAATTCCCCAGAGACTGGAAGCACCAGTTTCCAGGAGTAATGTGGTGCCACGAATGGTTGTTCGCTCCTATTGTGCAGCCTGGAAAACTCCACTATGCCTGAGTATTGGCTTTAGTACTCAGAAGGTTTTTATTTCCATAAAAGAGAAATAATTAGCTCTGACTAACTGTTGCTCAAATCTTTTCTAACAAGTATCAAGAGCAAGACCCAAAGATAGCCAGTTGTTTCCATGTAACTTAATCATTGTACAGCAGAGCACCATGGTATGTGTAAGATACAAAAATATTGTATCCAAGAAGTTAAAATCTGTAATTTCTTACACTCAATCAAAAGTTATCAGTTGTGTGAAACACCATGGAAATATAACTCACAATAAAAAATCATATCAACAGTCATCCAGATAGAAATAAATCATAACATTAGCAGTTAGGGTTATTATTAGAGAAAGTTCCAGTAACTCTCAATTTCATAGTTTCAAGAACTTGATAAAACTGCAGACACTGGAATGAACAATGACAAAAAAGTTTTTCTATCTGACTTCCAGGGGTCTTTACACTAGGTTAGTGCAACTGGACCTGTGGATTAAAGGAGGCATATCAAGGTATATGTCTAGGTATCTGATAAAAACTACACTGGATGGGGTTGATGGTAGGTTTTACATCAAAGAAAAGATTAGTGAACTAGAAGACAAAGCAGTTGAAACTAATTTAAATGATAGCAGAAGGTAGGGAGATCTTTTTCACATGGGAAGGTGCACCAAGGATGCGAGGAGCTGCAAGTGAGTACAACGATGGAAAAAGAGTTGGGGGTGGGGGTGGAGGAGGAAAAAGAATCAGAGGTGTTACGTTCACATCCCAGATTCCCATAATAGGTATAATTGTTTAGTACTGCAAATGTGTACAAAGGGCTAAACTAATAAAAATGAAACAGGTCAAAAATGCAATTTTAAGAATACAAAGGGCATGATCAAAAGTCTTAAAAATTTTTTTTTTGGATTTTTTTTTTGGCAGAACAGGGAATTGAACTCTGGCCCTTGCACTTGCCAGGGAGGCCCTTATTCTACTGAGCCATCTCCCCAGCATAAAAAAGTCTTAATATATGTGGGAGTTAACTCATTCAAGTGGAGGAGAACAGGAAAAATCCTTGAAAAAATAATAGACAGAATTTTCCAAATTCATGGAAAACTGTAAATCAATGGCAGAAGAAATTTAGTGAATCTCAGGAATGAGAAGCAAGCTATAATCACACTTTTTAAAGCCAGTGTAAAAGATATACCAGTTAAAATGATTTGTTTGAGTTAGAAACCAATAGTAGGGGAAAGCACAAAGAAAGGGTAGGAGGCATATTTCTCATCAGAAATTAGTAGAGATCTTTATTTTCTTTAATTTCTTTTAAAAGAATACAAAATAGTAAAAAAAGTTACAAATGATACAAAATTTCATTAAACAAAGTAATAGGAATTCAACAATGGTTGCTGTGTTGGATGATGTTACCTTCAAATTAATTGTTTAGGTTATCAGATATAAACCTGCAAAATTGTTTTAGAAAATAACAACAACAGCAACAGCAACAACGACATTATAAGAAATTAAAAAGAAAAAAAAAAGAAGGAAAATTTTAAGCATTAAATGTTCCTTTCAAAAGGGCAACAGAAATTGGCAATATAATTATCGAAACTATCCTGCATAGATGCATAATTATCTTTTTCCTTTCTTTTTCTTTGTCCTTTTCCTCATACCAGTTTTTCCTTCCCAATGAACAAATTCTTTCCCTTTCACAGTTTCTTAACACCTTTCAGGTTTCATTTACTCTTCCAGGCTTTCACTCTAGTGAGACAATACGATGTTTGCATGTGTGGATCTGATTTATTTCATTACCAGTACAGTCTCTAGTTGCATCCATTTATGTACAAAAGCCTCATATTTATCTTTTTTTTTAACAGCTGAGTAATACTCCATTGTATAAAAATATTATTTTTTTAATCCATTCCTCAGTTGATGGGCATTTGGGTTGTTTCCAAGATTTAACTATGACAAATTGTGCTGCTATAAGGAATCACCAACACAGTGAAAAGAAAACCCACAAATTGAGAAAAGTTATAGCTGACTCTCAGACAAAGGGCTTTTGTCTAGAACATATAAAGAATCAAAAAATATCAGGCCTCTAAAACTCAAAGACAATCCAAAAGTGGACATCTGAGATGAATATATACTTCTCAGATGAAGAAATATAAATGGAAAATAAATACATGGAAAAATGTTCAACATCCCTGGCCATTCAAGAGATGCAAATTAAAACAATGCTGAGATACCATCTTATGCCTGAAAGAATGGCTGTCATCAAGAAGTCAACCAATAACACATGCTGGAAAGCCTATGGGGTAAAAGGAACCCTTCTCTACTGTTGGTGAGAGTTCAGGCTGGTACAACCATTACAGAAATCAGTAAGGAGAATCCTCAAAAAGCTAGGATTGGAGGTCCCATTCAAGCCACGTATTCCTCTCCTAGGTATTTTTCCAAGAGAACTGAGTAGAGATCTTGAAGTACTAGAAGAAAAAAAATTGTCAACCTGGTATTCATTACCTAGTAAAAATATCCAAAGTGTAAGTGAAATAAAGATTTAATATCTACACAGGCTATTTATAAGACTAAATCATATTTCATCTAAGTTATAATATAAGTCTGAGGGGCCGGGGAGATGGCTCAGTGGAATAAGTACTTCCCTGGTAAGCGCAAAGGACTGAGTTCAATCCCTGGTTCCACCAAAAAAAATAAAATAAAATAAGTCTGAATACATTTAAAAGGATTCACTCACACATAATATTTAAATGTCCACATTGGAAATAATTAAAGTTCAAAAACAGGATTCTAGAGAATACTTAAGTATTTGCATGTAATTAATTATAAGACCAAAAAAAAAAAAAAAAACCCCAAAAAACCACTTTGTGCAAATTATCCTTCATCAGAAATCCAAGGCTCTTTGGGTAACTGTTCTTCACTCAGGTATGGGACACATATTGGGTCACCAAGTCATAGGGGCATCTGGCTCTTTGCCTGGATAATTGTTGCTAAAGTAGTCACAAATTGATGTCCACCAAGAGGTCTGTGGGCATGAGGGCATGCAGAATGTGTTTCTTGGTAATAATAATGGACACTTGGGTCCAGGTGGGCATGGGTGTGATTTTGAAGCAAGACACATTCTGTGCCCACATTCTGTGTTTTTAGGTTATGGTGGAAATAGTACTCATAGTAGCATGCAGGGCATTGTTGTTTTTATATTTTAATAATTTTATTGAGAAAGAAGTAGCAATGATATAGTTTCAAAACAGGTTAATAGCACAGTTACAATAATTAATACATTACATATTGTTGTCTTTGTAGTAGTTATTCCTAGTACAAGATGCAGACATGATATCTTGTCTAAACACTATTAGTTCAAAACCTTCTCCTCATTGAATTAAGAGAAAGTAGCTGTATATTTATGTTATTGTATATATATATATATATATTAATTCAAACTTATTTCTCCATATCACTATAATCTTGGTAAGATCACAAAATTTTCTAGGTATCAGCTTTTTCGTGTGCACATGGACAGTATTTGGTACAAAATCTGCAGTTGAATTGTAAGCTATTGGAGCAGGAAATGAGTCTCGGCCTATAATTTTTAAGTATTTTTCTTCTTTGTAAATAATGAGGCTTCTGGATACCTGTGCAGTATCATTGAAGTCTCCATGGTATAAGTGGTGACTCCCACCCTTTTTGTTCCCCATTATTTATTTGTTATTTTAAGACGATATCAGAATGCAAATGTGTGATGATAGTGAGTCTAAGTGAATTTATATTTTTATAGATAATTCATCACATTTGACTCAAAGTATAAAATATATTGCTTGTAATAAATTATTATTCAACCTATTTTACAAAATCAATTGTAATGTTTCTTTCTTTTTCTTTTTCTTTGTATTTTAGGACAGAGTCTACAGGGTGTTCAGGGTGTCATTACTAGATCAGACTCATGGTGATCCAACTGTTTACATCCTCCCAAGTGCTGGGATTACAGGCGGGCACTGTCATGCCCAATCCCAATTGCTGTCTCAGTGAGCTGTAGGGGAGGGGTCAGCATGGCAGGCCTGGGATCGAATCTCTGGCCCCTGTGCCTGCTTGCAGGTGCTTTAATCTGCTGAGCTATTTGGCTGGCCCTTGTAATATTTCTCTTTGCTGGATTATATATGAAAAAATTGAGGTCCCAAAAGAGATAGGATTAATTTTTTTGCCGTCTGGTGAATGAAAAAATAAGAGAAAAGCTCAATTTTTCTTTCTCCCAGATACAGTTGTGTGCTTCCACCACACCAGTCCTTTTTCTATGTTCTTTGATTAAAAATAGTACTTTGGTGATGATGATGACGAGACGAACATGAGGGACCTAGCCCATTGTCTTTGTGCCCCAGTACGTAGTATAGTAGGGATAGTTTAATAAATATGTGTTGAATGGGCAAGTGATGATCATTCATGCCAACACAGGTGCTCTGTTAAGTCTTTCATATGCCTCATCTTATTTTACTCTCACAGCTCTGTGAAGTGGGTTGTATCATTGTCATTTTCAAATGAGAAAAAATCTGAGAGAGAAAAGTGACCACGCCAGGGTCACTGTGCATTAGAAACAAGATCAAGGCTGTCTCTTGGATTTGACTGACAGATCCTCTGATTCTCTCGCTTCTAGAGGAGAGAGGACGCTCCAAGGCTATTCTCCTCGGGCCTCAGGAATGTCTACCAGTGCCATAAAGCCCACGCAAAGATCCTTCCTGGGAGCAGGAGTCATTTGCTGATCTTTTGACTTAATTTATCACAAAAGTGTAGCTGTTTTAATGCTAAGTAATTTATTGGTACATTTTAAATATACATAGTGATCACACTCATCGTATGGAATTTGCACTGGTACGTGACATATGCCAATTCTTCTTATCTCATTTCCCCCTCTTCCCTTCAATCCCTCTTTCCTTCCTTATTTACAAAAGCTTTATTTTCATTTTTTCCTTCTATTCTCTTTTTCCCCTTCTCCCCTAGGTCCCCTTCCCATTTGAATATTTTCCTTCTCACAATATCTATTACACATTTTAGTTCTTATTTACACTTTTGGTTTCTTATAGCAGAGAAGCCCTGTAATATTTGACCATATGTATCCAATGTATTTCACCTCACAGTATGGTCTCAAAGTGCATCCATTTAGCTACAAATGTCTCAGGTTTATCCTTCTTTATGGAAAAATAGTATTCCATTGTATAAAAACCCTACATCTTTTTTATTTATTCATCAGTTAATGGGAATGTAGGTTGTTTCCAAGATATATCTATTACAAACCGTGCTACTATAATCATGAGTGTGCATATATCACTCTGGTACAATGCTTTTAATTCTGTCAGGATGGTAGCCATAGGGGAATAACTGGATTGAAGGGAATCTCTACTTCTACTTTTTTGAACACTTTCCACACTGGTTTAGACAGTAAATGCACCCGTCTAAACTTCTACCAACAGTGGAGAGGGATTTCTTTTCCTACATAACTCCCCCTGCATTTGTTATTAGTTGATTTCTTTTTTTGTTTTTTTTTTTCTTATTGAGAAACAAATAGCAATGAGACAGTTTCAAACCAAATAGGTAGGACAGTTTCAATAATTAAACACATTGCATACATTCTTCCTAGTGGTTAATTGCTGTACAAGATGCGGACTTGATATCCTATTTACAAACACCACTAGAACAAATCCCTCTATTCATTAAGAGAATGCAAATATATATATTGAGAAACAACATATATATATATATATATGTATCCTAACCACTTTGAATGCACAGATACAAAATGGACATTCATCTGTATCCCCCTTTTTTTTGTTAAGTTCCATCATTTAAATATTATAGGTGTGTAAACTCAGCAAAATATTCTAAAAGAGTCCAGTAGCCCGTAATAGTATTGGGTCTTCCGCCTGACTGGCAATGTCAGAAATTGTTGACCTGAGTCTCCTACAGCTCAACATAACAGCATGGCTTTACTAGTTGGTTTCTTGATAATAGCTATGCTTTCTGGAGTGAGATGGAATCTCAGTATTGTTTTCATTTGCATCTTTCAAAAGACTAGTCTACTTTGTCTCAGAAATATGTATATCTCAGATGCCCATTTTTTCATTTTTTAATTTTTAATAATTTTATTGAGAAACAAATATCAATGAGACAGTTTCAGAACCAATTAGTAGGACAGTTTCAATAACTAATCAGATGCACATTTTTGGATTGCATCATTAGACTGGTGAGCTCTGACATTTTTGAGTTCTTTATATATTCTAGATATTAATCCTTTGTCTAAGAGACACCTGCCAAAAATGTTTTCCCACACTGTGGTTTGTCTCTTTACTCCATTGGTGGTTTCTTTTGATGTGCAAAAAATTTTAATGAGATCCCACTTGTTGATTCTTTGTGATATTTTCTGTGAGATTGGTATTTTGTTCATAAAGTTTTTGCCTACACCTTGATCTTCAAGAGATTTACTTACTCTATCTCCCATCAGATTTAATGTTTCTATTTTAGTATTTAGGTCTTTGATCCATTTTGATTTTACTTTAGTCCATGGTGAGAGATGTGGATCTAGTTTTAGTCTCTGGCATGTGGAAAACCAGTTTTTCCAGCACCATTTATTAAAGAGGTTACAAAGTGTTCGACACATTTGTCAATGATAAGGTGACTGAGTATATTTGGAGTTATTTCTGCATCTTCCAGTTTATTTCATTGATCTTTGGGTCTATTTTTGGTAACACTGTGCTTTTTTTTATCATTGTAGCTTTGTGGTATATTTTCAAGTCAAGGACTGCATGTACCTTGACTTGCCTTTGTTGCCCAGGATTGCTCTTACTATTCTATGTCTCTTCTAGTTTCAAATGAATTTTAGGATTGTTTTCTCTAATTCTCTAATGTATACTCTTTGTATTTTGATAGGTATTGCATTAAACCTGCATAGAAATTTTAGGAATATGGTCATTTTTACTATATTGGTTCTTTTTACCCAAGAACAAGGGATACCTTTCCATTTTCTGATATCCTCTTTGATCTTTTTCAGAGTACTTTCTTTTCAATGTAAAAGTCTTTTACTTTCTTCTTTAGGTTGGTTCCTAAGTATTTCATTTTTTGGATGCTGCTGTGAAAGGTGTGGTTTCCTTAATTTTTCTTTCAGTGAGTTTGTTAATTAAAGTATAAATGATGGGAATTCATTTTATAAATTATAAAGCCTTTCCAAAAATGTTAATATTAAAAAAACCAACAAAAATGTTAATATTGTCACCATCCATGTCTATTGTTATTCTGTTCATTGTAGGTGTCTGTGTCTTTACCAAGAATAAAGCAAGCACAGAATAGGAGAGAGGAGCTCATCTTTCTGAAGAGAATTTTTATGAGAATAATAAGGAAAGAACTCAATTTCAGCATGTTCAGTTCTCTTTCAATTCATTCTTGAATGAGTCCCCTGAGACTCTGTGAATTCAGAAGGCCAATAAATTTGAACTCTACCAAGAATTTAACAAAAATATCAGCCAGGGAATCTCAGTAACTCTGACTAGGCAGATAGAAGGAAATAAAAAAGTAGGAAGGAAGAAGGGAGCCAAGATTTAATTTTGATCCTTGGGTGCAAGCCAACTTCTAATGCTGTTGTCTTCCTTGATTTTTAAAATGTTAGATTCATATATAGTATGCAAGAAACTAAAGTACTGGTAAATAATTTCCATTCACATTAGAAGATGGCCTGGTTTGGGGAGCTGTCAAATTTCTGAACCATTTACTTGAGTTTAAACTTTGCTTGGAGTTTAATAAATCTTCTGCGAACCAAACAGAGGATTTCTTAGTCTCTGAGCTCTGAATGCAGGATGAGGTAGAAGTGTTTGTTTTTAGCCAAGTAGGTGAAAACAAAATAGAATAAAAACAGGCCATTGGTGTGTTACCCATGTTTATCAACTGATTGTCATTCATTCATTCATTCATTCATTCATTCATTCATTCATTCATTTTCTTTCACTTACCCTCTCACGTGGTCAACATGTTACGATTGTACTCTTAATATAGGCAAGGCCTACAGTAATTACACGGCACACAGTGATGCCTGTCTGTCTCCTGTTCCAGTAAGGAGACTGATGATGAGTGATTGCATGCAATGTCAGATTAGCACTGATAGGGGATAGGATGGACATATTGTTGGGTAAGGAGATGAAGAATGAAGGACATTATTTTAAATAGAATAGTTGGGAAGGGAGCATTTTGGCAGATATCTGAATGAAGTGAACAAAGTAATGTGGCAATCTGGGAAGGAGGGTTCTGAACATGGAGCAACAAGTACAAAGGGCTGGAGTTTGAAAATTACTGGGAGGACTTGAAGAACTGCCAAGGCAGTCAGCTGGCAGAAACAGAACTGGCGAGTGGGATGTGCATTTGGAGTTATGTGGAGCCTTGCGAGATGGCAGTGGGTTTTGTTTCAAGTGCTGTGGGAAGTCTCTAGAGTCTCTGAGCAGATGAGTTTGGTGGACCAGGTTCTATCTGGAAACTCACTTATTTCTTTTCCCAGTGGGATTTTATCTCTTGTTAGAAATGGGCTTGCTTCAGTGTAGAACACAATGTGCCTGCTTACCCAGATTCTATTCCTCCTTCTCCATCATTAAAGCTTGGGTGGCCAGGTCCTCTTTGACTACATCTAATCAGAACAGTCCTACTTATCTTAATGCAGTGATTGGCTCAAGAATGGACACATAATGTAAGTTGTTATAATGGAGAAGAGTTTAAGGCTATTTGACATACAAGGAATATGCAAATGTATGGCATTTCTGCTAGCTTTTTTCTACGTAAGACAAAACAAGGCTGAGAATATGGGGAACTCACAAATAAAGCAGAACTAAGAAGTATGATTCAAAGAGTGAGCTGTACCTGATATCCATCCTAATAGTGATCTTTTTAGTTGTTAACCTCCAAATTCCACTAGTGGTTTAAGCTTATTTAACTTGGTTTCTGTTCATTGTAACCAAAAGAATTCTGATGTACAAGTACATTTGGCAGCTAATCTTTAGCATTCTGCATACTAGTTGGTACATTATATGTTGTAAATTATGTGATTATATTTAACCAAGTCAAATTTGACCAGCAACAGGATATTATAGGCAAGGATTTTAGAAAGATTGTTTTACACACTATACTTTGGTCCTAAGTTCCAGACAGAAAACTGTTTGATGGACATAACTTGTGTTCAGTCTATATTTGCACCTTTGAAAAGATTCAAGCCTGTTTATTCATAGGCATTGGAATGAGGTTCCAGTTTTCCCGCTATTTATAGCTGTGTCTTTAGCAAGTAACTAAATATATGTGGACCTTATTTTTACCATCAGTAAAATGGAAATAATGCTGGTCCCCACTCAAAGTGGGGGAGTTTGTGAGAATTAAATAATGCATGGGAAGCATTTAGCTCAGTTCCTGGTATATAGTAAGTGATCTATGAATGTTGGTTCTTACATAATATCGTAATTCTTAGAACAAACAAGAGAACTGAGACAAAAGTGCTGCATAGATAACAGGGTTTCTCTGAGTAGATTAATTAAATATATTTTGTTATTCTAAATCCCTAGGGCTTTTGGAGGAAAAGTAGATTTTTCCCCCAAAATTTAAAAAGACAACTTATTATCTAAGAGAGTAGGGGACAGTCCTCACTTAGGAAGGAAGAGGAAAGAAGCAGTGACATTGCGGGGTGAGATGTGTAAGAATTGGTGCTATCTTGCTGCTTTCATGGTGAATGTAAACAGAGACTCAGAACCATCTTTCTCCAAAAGATATTTTTAGTTTTTATTTTTGTTAGTATATGCTTGCAGTACATAATGGTTACTTCCCTTGTGGGAAGTTGGTATGTGTACGTTGTAGTCAAGTTTTGCAAGGACATAAATTTAATACAGGACACACAATCTATAGGATTATTTTATAACTCACTCAAAGAGTCTAATGCAGAAGAGTGCAGGAGATCTGTCCCCACACTAGGGACCCAAAGAATCCAACTGATGGCCTGGATCCCATAGCAACATCCTGCAGGAGTCCAACTGAAGGGTAAGAGCCCACGGTGATGTCTCATGCAAGTCTGTATCAGGGATCCGCACTGGGAAGGCCCAAAGGTCAGTGGTAGGAGCTAGAAATGCTGTACCAATGGGGTGGCAGATCTGTGCCAGCAGGCTGGGAGATCTTCAGTGGAGCTAAGAAGCAACTCTCAGGGTAAGGAACAGAACTCCTCAAAGAGAACAGCAGCCATCCCGAGCTAAGCTCTTCCAATGATGGGAACAGCTGAGTCCATACCAAGAAAACCAGAGTGCAACAAGCTTCTCCAGGTGAATCAGCAGCACACCATGTCCTGTCCCCAGTTTTTCTATGCTGTTGGTAACAGTCCTCAGGTGGGCTTTCTACACCCAGTACCCCACAATTCAGTTCAGCTGGGTATCCCAACTTGACCATTAATTAATCCACTACAATTACATAGCACAACTTAATTCTTGCTTTATTTCTTTCACCTCACCTCCCTATCCCAAATAACATTTTTTTTTAATGTAAGAACAATTGTGTGAGTATAAGAGGTCACATATTTTCTTCAATTGAAGATTTCAGCAATTGTTAGATTATCTTTATTTTTTTAAAGTTGAAAGGTGTTATGGTTTGTGTCTAGTTGTCCCCCCAAAGCCTCATGCAGTCATAGGGCAGAGACTCCCAGAATTTGAGATTAACTCATGATCCACTGGGATTATGGGTCATAGTACTATTGGGATTATGGATATGAGGACCTCCCCAAGCCTGGGGTGGATAGTCTGAGTGCAATCTAAGGGAGACAGACTTCCTCTCTGTAGCCATTGTTGCTGCTACGCCTCCATTTTGCTATCTTGCTCTTTGCTGCCACCATGAAAGGTTGCTCTCTGCCATGCGCTAGTCTGTGTTGGAGCCAGCTGAATATGGACTGAAACCTCCAGTAACTATGAGCTAAATAAACTTTTCCTTCCTTCATTTTCAGAGTCAGGTATTTGTCCCTGCAATGAGAGAAGAGTAACTATGACAAAGGTAAAAGAAGTGCATTTTAGAATGAGACAGTGGGGTGACAGCATGCTGTATGTTCACTCACCATGTTTTGGTAAGACCTTGTGAATGCTTCAGAAAGTGGCAAGAATGGTGGGCTCAGTGTGCTCAAGGCAAGGAGGGAGAGTGGTTTTTTTTTTTATGAATTTGGTACAGGGTCTCACTATGCAGCTCGGACTCATAGTGGTCCTCCTGTTTTCAGCCTCCCCAGTGCTAGGATTATAGGTGTGCGCCACTACATCCAGACTCAGTTGTTGGCTCAGCACACCCCAGGAGCAGGGCCAGCATGGCATGAGGGACTGGGGATTGAACCCTGGTCCCTGTACTTGCCAAAGCAAGCCCTTATTCTGCTGAACTATCTCACTAGCCCTTGAGGGAGAGTATTTTGAGTGAGATAAAACAAAATACGTCACTGGGCTTGGTGATGTGCCCCTGTAATCCCAGCACTTGAGAGGCTAAAAATGGGAGGATAACTATGAGTCCAATCTGTGTAGTAAGACCCTGTACTAAAAGTACATAAAAATTACTGTCTTTTACTACAATAAATTTTTACAAATTTAAATATTCACTGTATTTTCAATTATTGCTTATAAACTGAAACAAATCACATTTCTATCTTAAAGAGAAAAAGCAATAATACAGAATTTCACAACAAGTTAACAGGAAATTAACAATGATTATTATATTGCATATTGCTATCTTCAAAGTAGTTGCTCAGATAGCAAGATATAGGCATGCAAAATTGATCCAACGATATAAGCACAAACCATTCCTTTCAATGAACTAATAGAAATTAGTATATATTTATTTATCATATATATATTTTCAATTCCCTCCCGTATTTCTCCTTTCTCCCATCCCAGTTATTCTTTCCTTTGGAGAAGTTTCTTTCCCTTTCACAATATCTGGTATACTTTTAGGATCTTACTTACTCTTAGGAATTGTTAGATTGTCTTTATTTTTAAAAAGTTGAAGGATGTTACGGTTTGTGTCTAGTTGCCCCCTCAAAGCCTCTTGCAGTCATGGGGCGAGGGCTTCTAGAGTTTGAGAATTTGGTACAAAGTCTCACTAGGCAGCTTGGACTTTCAGTTTCTCACAGTAGGGAGACAATGCAATACTCATACACGTGCATCTGATTTGTTTCACTGATGAGTCTCTAGCTGTATTCATCTACCTATAAAAGCCTCAAGTTTATCCCTCCTTGTGGCTGAGTAGTGCTCCATTGTATAAAAATGCCACATCTTTTTGTCCATTCTTCAGTTGATGGGTATTTGATTTGTTTCTATGATGTAGCTGTGAGAAATCATGTTGCTGTCAACATGGGTGTACATATATCAATGTGGTATGAAGTTTTTAATTCTTCTGGAAAAATACCCAGCTGGGTCAAATGGAACCTCTAATCCTAGTTTACTGAGAAACCTCCACACTGATTTCCACAGTGGTTGGACCAGTCTATACTCCCACCAACAGTGGAGTAGGGTTCTTTTTCCCCACAGCTCCTCCAGCATTTGCTGTTGGTTGATTTCTTGACAAAAGCTATTCTTTCTGGGTGAGATGGAATCGCAGTGCTGTTGTAATTTACAAGAAATTACATTTTGTGGCAGCCACTGTAAAGAAAATGTGTGAGTCACTAAACAGAGGCCATCGTGGAGTAGAGAAGTTCTTTCTGTAGAAGGCCAACAGAGAACACTCCCTGGGACAAGCATTTCAACAGAAAGCTACAAGATGGCTAAACAGACATGAAAGAGCCACCAAAATACACAGGCAACAGGAACAATGTTCACAGACTCCCTGAATGAGAAGGATGCTGGCATTCATAAAGAAAATCAAAGCAGTTGTCAGTATGATAGTTTCAGGTTAATTGTCTTTCATTTGGAAGACTGTGCTGCTACCCTCATGTAGCATCACTGTTGATGGAAGGGGATGTGGTGAAACCGTGAGGCTGAGCTGCTGAAAGACACTGGTCATTGCCTTGTAGCAGTGCCCTAATCCTCCAGAAGCTAAGCCACTTTGGGCACTCTCCAACCCTACCATCCCCGCACTATGAAAAGTGAAACAGCTGTACTGAAGGTTTCCAAATGGATGTGGATGCTGATGCAGATGCGGATTGGCAGGAAAGGGATCATGTCTTTAAGGGGTTGGGAAAGGAAGACAGAGGAAGAAGAGCTAGCAGTGGTCGATGTTCTTGATGTTCTTTGACTCGGCCCAACCCTATTTAGGAAGGCCGAGTTACCAGCCAGCTCCTTGGTGGTACACTAGGTGTCTCTTTTAATCCACAGCAGCACAGCAAAAGGCCCATTTCATGTGTCTTGGCCTTGTAGCAGCTCTTTAAACTCTGTCTTTAGCTCCAAATGATTTTCACCTCAGTGACTTGTGAAAAGACCTCTATTTATAAATGCTTGCAAATTTTCAGGGTGTATGAAAAGCTCCCACTCTGAACCTCAGGCTCTCTTTAAGAGTTGGTGATATTTTAATGCAACTTTCTCCTTTTTGTACTTACAAGGACTCATGTCATGAAGCCTTGGAGTGTTGAGAGTCCTGTGTTATAACAGGCAATTGTTTTGCCTGGCTCTCCTTCTATGTGGACGTAATTAATAATTATTATAATATTATGGAGAGATCTTTAGCTTTAGAAATAGAAATCTTTAATGTTTATAACAACTCATTGAGTCAGCTGTGGTTATTTCTACTTTAAAGATAAAGATAAAGCTCATAGAAGTGGCATAGTATAACCAAGGTGATTCAGAGGCATTAGCCCAACTCTTATGCATCAAAATCTAGAAGACAGAAGTTGCAAAAGATGGAAAAGTGTGAACCTATGCTGTCTCTGTCAGCAATCTCAGGTGAAAAGAAAGGACATGGATTAATATCTCTTACAGTGATTAGCATTTATCAAGTGCCTGCAATGTGCCTGGAACACTGTGCTAAGTTCTTTCTGTTTATTTACCAATTTAATCCTCACAATCTCATGAAATAGGTGCTATTGCATCTACATTTAGCAGATGAGAAACCAAGGTGTAAGGAGCGGAAATGACAATTCACCCAGTTCCATAACTAGCAAGTTCACAAGTCCCAAGTGCTAAACTCCAAAGCCAATGCTTGTTACCATCTTCCTAGCTATTTCTATTAAAGGCATACCTTGAAGGTTAAAAGAAATTTCACCCATGCATTGGGAAGGACATAGTTCTTGCTGTCAACCTTAACTTTTAATGATTATTTTAAAATAATTAGGAATAGATTGGAATAGAAGTAGGTATGCTGTTTCTGTGCACATAGGCAAATAGAAAGAATTGGAGAAATTGCCTTGATATCTAACCCTACGATAATGCTGTCTCCTAGAAAAAAAACGATGGTGTATACATTTTGCATTATTCAGTTCAGGTGGACAGGTGTCTATATCCATGCCATTCTTCCTAAGGAGGAAGGTTGCTACGATTAAGGATATTAGACTCAGTTTGTACACTCTCAGTTTCAATGTGTTTCTTAACCAGTTGATTCCTATTTTTGCTGACTTTTATATTGCTGTCAGCTTCAGTTTCTACCACTTGTCTTATTAAGAATTCTATGTAGCCAGTAGGATGCAAAACAAAACAAAACAAAACAAAACAAAACAAAACAAAACCCCAAAAAACCCGGAAACATATGCACCTTCCTGCATGTGGGAAATGTTGCTATGGCCGTTCTGCTGTTGAGCTGCCTCAGTAGCATGGTGCTTCCTTCAGCTTCCAATTGAGCCTCCTCACCTCGGGTCCTTGTCTGACTGCTGATGTCACATCTAGGTGATGCAGCTCATGTGACATTAATAGTAAGTTTCAATTCACTGACTTCTCCTTTGGTTTTGGGTCTGAGAGCCCCCGAAGCTCCAGTACCCTTCACTTTGGGGCTATTTTTCCATCTTCAATAAGCCTAGTTTCTGAGTCACAGCAGATCATACGCATATGCATGGGAAATAGTTCTGAAGCGTGTGCATTGGGTAATTTATTTTTGCTATGTTTTCACATGGTGAGGAGAACCACAATAGACTGTACTGTTCCAAAGCCAGATCTGGTATGGAAAGCAGGTGCAGACCTGTCAGCCGCACAGCTGGTTGAGTTAACTCTATTACACAGTGTTGGACAATTTTGTTGTCTGAAATAGAAACCAGTATGGAGACAGGCAGTCCATTTGCCAAATGGTACCCCTGCTAGGCTGGGTTTGGGCTGCCTTTCTTGTCGATGCATCTGCTGGGTTTGGCTGCCAGCACATTGGAAACTGGCAGTTCTACAAAGTTTTATTGTCTTCTTAGGTGTTTTTTTTTTTTTTTTTCCCCAGGAGAAAAATACTAAGATTTGTTATTTTTAAAAGATGATTTGGCATTTTTGATGCCTATCTCAGCTTCAACTAGAAGAAATGAGTCTAATTTTGTACTGAAACTGGACATACCTCTTGACCAAGAATGATTTTCTAGTTCTCCCTAGATCATAGATTCTTAGGAGTCACCTATTCTGCATTTTTTAACTCACATTTGATTCTGGTGCTTTCTCATAATGGATTTTTGCAAATTTTGTGCTTCTCTCCTTTCCTTTGAAATTCAGAGGACCCTGTAGATGAAATAAAATATCTCTCCCAATGCATAGATGGCAAAAATTCTCCCAAACTTCAAGCCCATACCAACATTATCTGGCTTCTTCATTCTAAGCAGGCTGAAAGCCTTTGAGGATTGAGTCAGAGAATGTAAAACGTGACCTCTTAGTTAAAGGAAAAAGCTCAAAAAGGAATCGTGTACATCAAATAGCTCTTACTAATGCATGTTTTGATGAGTGGAGTGCAAATGAAGCACAGGCTACAGTCCTTTCCAGGGTACAAGGCCTGATTTTCCAAACATGCAAACACTCTTTCAGTTAAAAGCTTTAGCTGCAGAGCTGCAGAGCCATTGAAGTATAAAATGCAATAATTTACTCTAATGACCAGTGCTTTGTCTAGCACATGTTGAACCTTCAGTTTGAGGTTAGTATTAATTGTTCCTATGCAGAGAAGAAGCATAAAATGACTTGTTTTGGTTACATCTTTGACCTGAAATACAAAGATTGCATAATTCATTGTAGAGAATGTCTATAAAAATCTCCACGTAAGATTGTTTTGGATGAAATCTCAGTCTACAAATGTCCTGAAAATTTTAGAACCCATCTGGAGAAAAGAAAAGCCTGTTGATGTATTTTTGAACAGAAGGGAATCTAACATGAGTCTTATGAGGAGGAGCTGAAAGATCCCGCAGGAGAGTCCTTTGGGTGGCCCTAGAAATACTTTGGAGTTTTAAAATGTTGCTCTCTAGAAGTACCAGAATTCATATTCTTTTGTTGACACTGGGGAACAACCACTAGTGAGTTGAAGTTCTAAGGAAATAATTCCAGCTCAGAGGGAGAAAGCCCTTGCTAAATACTTGAAGGCATCAGGAACCCTCTTTGGAAGGGGTTGACACAGACACTGCAAACCTCTTGATGGGTAGGTTACTGTCTGTAGGGCAGACTGGGAAGAGTTTTTAGAATGTATGGTAGAGTTAAGGGTGGAGACAAGTGGTTCTGTCATTAGATAAATAACCTGAAAAAGCTTCTGTGTGGAGACTGGGTCATTGAATTCTCTGCCTTAGAATCCTCCCATCCACTTTTGCTTAATAGCTGTCATTACTACTCCCTTTTAGATGTAGAATTCAACAGCATTTGTCCTTTGGTCCTGGTTACTCCATTAACAACAGCATTACTTACTATTTTTCTTCAGTTATTATGTTCCAGGCTCTACACCAAGTATTTTATGTGCATCGTTCTTTAAATATCTAAAGCATCCTTAAGGCATGAACATTTTTACTAACCCCATCAAGCAGATTTTAAAACATGAGGCTCAGAGAGGTGGCATAATTAACTCAAAGACCAGTAAACAACAAGAACTCCAAACCCAAAGATTCTGTCTTAACCACTTCTTTGTGTGGTTCCCACTTTGTTGGTTATATTGACACTAACATTGTGGTTACCAGTCCCATGGCCACTGCATCACACTCAGCTGTCATCATGGCTAGCATCATCTTCACCATAGCTACAAACATCCACTTCTTCTTCCTTCTCCTTCTACCCTTTTCCTCCCGGTCCTCATCACCACTATCACCATTACTATCATTGTCATTCTCATCACCTGCAGTATCACCCTTGTTTGACTCCTCCTCCTTGTCATCTTCATCATAATTATGCCTATCATACATGGCCATATTGTGTGGTCCTTGTACATTTTACCCTGCCCAGAAAACTTCAGACACACTAATTCATTTAATCTTCACATCAACAGTAGGAAGTGAGTTCTGTGGTTAACTGCATTTTACAGTTGAGGAACTGAGATACAGAGAGGATAACACTTCACACAATATGTGAATGTCTACCATCCTTAGGGGCCACTTATCTGCTTGACTGAGAATGGGAACCAACATTGCATAAGTCAGAGACACTTTTAAAAGTAATGAAACTTTCACTCAACCTTCATACTTACATATATGTGATTACATAGAACCTTTCATAATTGTCTAGACTTTATAATCATGTGTTTCTTCCCAATACATGAACAAAAATAATCATCACGGCTGATGGTGAGCCTCGCTGAGGCTGTCTTTTTGTTGCACTGTCCTCTTCCTTACTTGGAGGCTTTGTAAACATTCAGGTATTTGTAACTGAGCTATGAGCATGTTAGAGCACTTCAGAAGCACAGGGCTTATGCCTCACCTTTTCCATGAATTTTCATTTCAACCTCAGAACAAACCTATGACATAGGTAGCATTTTTATACCTATTTTACAGACAAAGAAATTAAGGCCAGGAAGAGCCAAATAAATTACCCAGCATCTCACAGCTAGAGATTAGTTGAACTGTCACAGAAAGTCAAGATGGTCAGACTTCAGTGGCCTTAAGCACTGTGTTTTCCTGCTTTCCTCATTCATTTTAAGGTCAGTGTGGAATCTCTACAGCTGACTTCCTGTTTTTACCCCTCTGTGAAGTTTGCTGCTAGCCCTGCCATAGAGCCAGGAGCATAATAAGACTGCTTCAGTGGGGGTAACTCCAGGGGGTTATGGAACAAGAAGTAGAAATTACCAGATAAGATACCTTACTTAAAATAAAGAAGCCTTTCTAAAATGCATATCTACATGACAATGGTATTGGCCGATTTGGAGGAGCATTGAGACCTTTCTTTAAGAAGTGGACAAGATATAGGCCCACATATCTGCCAGTGAGGTTGCAGAAAAAAAATCATGGGTAGGAGTTTGAATTTACATTTCTCCAAGGGGCCAGGGAGATAGCTCGGCAGTCTAAGCATCTGCCTGGCAAGCTCAAGAACCTGGGTTCAATCCCTGTTACCACTTACAGTGCTGGCCCTGCACCTCCTTGCCAGCCACTGAAACCTGGAGTGGTCACATATGCCTATAATCCCAGCACTGGGTAGGCAGAGACAGGAGGATCACTATGAGTCTGAGCTGCATAGTGAGATCCTATGCCAAATAAATAAATTAATCTTTTAAAAAAGCAAAAAAAAAATATCACCAAGATCCTCATAAATCACATCTCTTAATTTTAGACTACATGCTGTATCTTTTTAATAATCTGTGTCTATTCAGCTATCTACTTACTTTATTTTTAAATACTAATTTTTAATGATAGTGCATAGACTGTATACCATTCCAATAATTTGAAACTGTATAATTCAGAGATAGTAAGCACATTCTTAGTGGTATAGAATCATTTTGACTACCTAGTTCCAGGTATCCTAAATAATGCCACTCTCAATGAATTCAAAACAGTTATTTAAATGAAAACTCGTACACGAAACATTCACAATAACCCAAAGTGTAAACAACCAAAATGCCCATCAGTACTGACGGTGGTCTAGCCACTAAATGAGGTGTTTTTTGCAGTGAACCTCGAAATCACTTTGCTAAGGGAAAGAAACCAGGCACAAAAGGCCACATGTTGTACAAACTAGGTGTATTATTTTTCTTGTCATATGTGTAAGCCAGGGATTTTTATTCTTATTTTTATTTATTTTTATGTATTTAGTACAGGGTCTACAGAGTCTCACTACACAGATTGGACTCCTAGTGATCCTCCTGTTTTCAGCCTCTCAAGTTCTGGAATTACAGGCATGCACCACCACACCCAGTCTCAATTACCTTCTCAGCATGCCCCGGGGTCAGGGCAGGCTGGCATTGCAGGCTGGTATCAAACCCTGGTCCCTGCGTGCCTAAGCGGGCACTTTAATCCACTGAGCTATCTGACCGGTCCAAGCCTGGGATTTTTAAAAGTAGTGAAATACTACTTTTTTTATGCATTAAATTTTTTGTAGACCTATAAAAATTTATCATAGCATTTTCCTAAGCTATGGCACCTAGTGGGCTTGACATGTTAGTTTCATTTCTTTGGACATACTTGAAGATGATCTAAGTTTATTTTACAAATAAAGCCCACTTGTGTATCATCTAAAAGCATCTGTGTATGCTTAGGACATTTCTGAAAACAGCCTTTGGCTCCTTTTGACAGTCACTTCCTTCTTCATGGAACTCACGCACCTCCTTTCTGTATACTTGTGCTGTCCAGCTTGCCAGATACTAGCCATGCAGAGCTCCCTTTGTGAACCTTAACTAAGAGAAAGGAAATGAAAAAGTACTGCTCCTCAGTCACACCACTCACATTTCGGTGCTCAGTGGCCACAGGGGCCTGGCCATGGCTGCACTGGACACCACATACTACCATGGTGGCAGGCAGCTCCGTCTAGGGATTTTATTCCTCCTATGGGTTGAGCGCTGATCTCCATCTCCCTGATCTTGCGCGCTAGTTACCCTGGGAGCACTCACCTCCCACCCTGACCTGGCTGACCATTCATCCTCCCACCAGCTCTGAAACTGACCTATTTTCCAGTGTCATCAGGGAAGGCCTGGCGCCAGCCCACAGCGTGGTGCTTTCTCTCCCTGCTCCCCTTCCTGTTTGCTGCTCCCTGGGCTCTGGCTTCATGCCATCCTGCCACTTTGTCCTGTTCTCTTTGACGGGAGGACCTCCTCCCACAGAACTTCAGCCAGCTTTGGGGCAGCGCCTCACTGCCTTTGAAACTCTGTTTTATTTTGCTGCCCAAGGGATAGCATCTGTATACTTGTGCTGTACATCACCTCTCCTTTTCTTATGTTTCTGACTGGATTCTCTTGTCTTTCTGTTCCTCTGGCTCTTTCTTTGTTGCAGTCTCTTCTTTCATTTAATCAACTTCTGTTTCTTCTTTCTCTTCCTTCTGTTTTTCTTGCAATTGTTCCTCAGTAGTTGTAAAGTTATCTCTTCATGGCAATTTTTAAAGCAAGTAGGAAGAAAAGCTGCACTAGGAAATGAAAAACCATTTTCTTTTTATCATTTATGTTGTTGTCCCCCTTATCTTCAGAAATGTGTTTGAGGGCTCCCTGATGGATGCCTGGAACCTCAGGTGACACCAAACCCTATACCATACTATGTGCTTCCTTTCTAAATATATACGGGGATTTATGATAAAGTTTAATTCATAATTTAGGCACAGTAGAAGATTGACAACAATGATACAATGAAATAATTCTAAAACTACACTGTAATAAAAATTATGTGAGAAAGGTCTCTCACATTATTGTATGTTAGTATATTCACCCTGCTTTTTCTTGTGAGGATATGAGGTGATACAATAGCCACATGATGAGATAAAGAAAGGTGACCTAGGACTGTGACATAGCATGAGACTACTACTGACCTTTCAGAGAAAGGATCATTGGATTACCTGTCTCCAATGGTCCTGGATCATGAGGCCCGCTATGGCTGGGAAGGGAGGGGAGACAAGGGGGACACACTGAACAAACAGATGATTCATATATCTCAGGTGGGAGACAGTGGAATGACCCAAGATTTCATTATACCACTCATTGCATTTTCAGCCTTATGAAATCTTTCTGGAATTCTCCATCCGATCTTTTCAGATTTTCATCAATGTGAAAAACTAACATAGTGGACATCAGAACTACATCACAGAAGACTATCATATAGAACAAATTGAGTCAAAAACCCTTCCCCAAACACCTCTTGATCCAGCTGCTTGCCAGGTGCTCAATGTATCCTTTTCTTCCTCAAGGAGAGGGTGGCCTCTGCAATGATGGGCAACGATCTGAACATAAGGGCAGTGATTAGGGCTGCAAAACTCAGTCCTTTGGAGAGCGCGTTTTCACACCAGAGATCCGTAGCAGGGTGTGAAACATTATTACTGCCACATTTACTCAGGACTGTCACGTTTCATTACAACGCTGGGCAGCGTTGACACTGCTGTTTAGGCCAAGGCGCATTTAACTCCATCCTGATGGTTCCGCGGTGTCATCTAGCACACCAGGACGTTCTCCATGCTGCGGAGGACTCCAGCTCCAATCAGATGAAAATCTGCTCCTGGTCATTCAGCAAATGAGTACTAACTGCCAGCCATATGCCAGGCGCTGCGCGGGGTTGGGGCCTGCAGGGCCGACTCAGACGCGGGCCCTGGGCTCTCTGAGTTTACTTTGCTGCACAAGAGTTAATGAGAATGTGTGTGGAAACCCTGTGACAAGCAGGTGAAGAGGGAGAGGCAGAAGAAAGGGTGGGAGATCTGAGGAGCCAAGAGGTGGGTGGAAGGAGGCTCCGTTAGCCCAAGGGGGAGATGGGCTCCGGGCTCAGGTTTGAGCGCTTGAACAAGTAACTATCTAGAGCAGAAAGAGATTTTACACTTAACTGAGACTTTTGAGACTTAATGTTCTTTATATTTCAATGAAAATGTTCAATTTTATTTTTAAAAATAATATGCAGTAAAAGTGAGTGTTGACGCATAGCCATATGAACTTTATCTCATGGACAGAGTTCCGAGGTTACTGTTTCAATCAGGACACAGAATTACTCCAACAACTGCCCCAAATCTCTCAACCTGGCCACTTATGTGTACATTTTCTTACACCTTTAACCTTTAACAATCGCTGATGTTCTGTGTTCCTATAGGTTTTTTTTGAGAATATCATATATAAGGGGTGATAAAACTATATGATGAAGGGCAGGCCAACTAGCTCAATGGATTAAAGTGCCTGCAAGCAGGCACAAGGGCTGGGGGTTCAATCTCCAGGGAAGTGCTGAAAGGGCAAATGAGACTGGGCTTGGTGGTGTGTGCCTGTAATCCCAACTCTTGGGAGGCTGTAAACAGGTGGATCACTATGAGACTGATCTAGGAGTGAGACCCTGAACACCCTGTAGACCTGTCCCTAAAATACAAACATATATATGATGAATATTACAACTAAAAATTATTTCAGTAAATTATGCCACAGCAAAAATGCTCCCTTTTACTTCAAAACTCTTGTCCCATCATTCTTGCCATTTTGTGAAGCAGGTCTGGGGCTGGGGAGATAGCTCGGTGGTCTAAGCACCTGCCAGGCAAGCACAAGATCCCAAGTTTGATCCCTGGTACTGCATGCCATGCTGACCTGAACCCTGGATGCGCCGTGCCAGCCTTGGAGCCAGGCATAGTGGCACATGCATGTAATACCAGTACTGGGGAGGCTGAGACAGGAGGATCACTATACTTCCAAGCTGCACAGCGAGACCCTATTAAAAAAAAAAAAAAAAGCACCTGCCTGAGGCAGGTCTGCAAATCTTCTCTAATGAATGATCAAAAACACAGTGAATGCTGTTGCCGAGTGCTATCAAAGTGAAGGGGGGCTGGTAGAAGCATTACAGTGTGTCCTAATCCATCACACTCACTGGATCTGCCACTGTGCAACTTCTGGCTCCCCACAGTCTGAGGAGGCAACCACAAAAGCAAACATTTTGAATCAGTTCAGGACCCTGAGGCAGACACTAAAGGTATTCACAAACGAGAATTTCCAGAATTGGTTCTGGAAGTGGTAGGAACATATGTTCAAAGTAAGAGGAGCATTTCAAGAAGATCAGTAGCAGTGTATTTTTATTGCAATACATTCAAAAAAAGTTTAAACATCCATCTTGTGAGAAGGAATCATACCGTGTGTGACATTTTAGGGTCCATATCTTTCACTCAGCAGAAGGTCTTTGAGTTAATTCATGCCCTTATGTTTCTCTAGCTATTTCTTTATCTGCCTGTGTATCATTTCATTGTAGTATATCCCAGCAAACAAATAAACAAGACTTTTGTTACTTTAAATGATAAAAAAACAATTCTCAGTTACTTAAGCAAAACGAAATAGAACAAAAGAAAATTATTGGTTTTGTTAGAAAGGATGAAGTGAACTCAGCTTATCTAAATCCAAACTCAAATCATTTCTTGGACTTCTCTGTCTCTCTGCCTCTCTGTTTCTGTCTGTCTTTGTCTGTCTTTCTCTTTTTCTCTCAGCTTATTGTTTTCCTTTATAAGATGGAGAAAAAAGTCATCTGAACTAGGTGTTGATTTATATACTTTCAGTACTGTATCTGTTTAACTGCAGAAAGACAGTGATCCCTTTGGGCTGTAGCAGAAATTTCTAGAGAAGAATTTGACTGGTTGAGTTTGAGTGATTATGTCCATACCCAAAACATCCCTGTAGTCAGACACACTTGTTTTGGTGGGCAGGACAGAGCCTGTTGTCTGGAAACAGAAGCATTATAGAATAGTAAGTACTACTGCTTCCCAATGGAACAAAGTGTGTGTGTGTGTGCATGTGTGTGTGTGTGCGTGTGTGTGTGTGTGTGTGTGTGTGTGTGAGCCAAAAAGTGGAAATTGCAGGGCTTTAGCAGGGCATCATCAGTTGTTTGAGTTTACTCCAATACACAATATACAAAGAACAGCTTTTAGAATAGCATTGGGAGATTAAGGTAAGACTGGCAAAGGAACCTAGGTTTCATTTTTGGGAATGAGGAACCAATTCTGACTTTTGAGAAGCATTGTACATGACCAGAGCTGAGATTCAGGAACATCTATCTGGCAGATGGGTTTAATATGAGTTGGAAGAATGGTATATAGGCAACATGGAGGCCAGTTCAGCTTACAGTCCAGAAAGGAGAACAGTCAATATTACTTGAGGCATTTTGGGAACAAACAACAAAAGTGAATTCATTTGCTTAATTATAAATCTGCTCTTGCCTTTACTACACAATATTCCTAGAACGTAAAGTATTGGGTTATGAATTCTTGTCCCCAAGGTATTTATAGTTGAGCTGAGATGGTGAAGTTGTGCAGGCTATGAACTACACAAGTCCAGGGGATGCCCTTCATATCATATTTAATGTATCAAATATTTGTGTTTTGTTTTTGTAGCTTTTCCGGCAGGTGGTAGGTAGTAAATGATCTTATGAAAAAGATCTCTTTTAAGCATTCACTCCAAGTGCTCAGGACTAACACAACAATGAAGCTACACTTTACAAGAGGATCATATCACATAAAAAGTAGGAGATGAGCGTCGGAAGGGGACACATCTTCTCTGAAGTATCCAGGAAGAATTTTGTGGGCTGGTGTTGTTTGATATGATACTTTGAAGGGTGCCCAATAAATTTGATGTAGGGGATGAAAAGCAGTTGAAGCTGCGGAAAGGAATGTGGACAGAGCCAACTGGCCTGTAATACTGTCACCACTCAGTTTTGTGTTTGGTGTGAAGTTTGGAAACATCACCCTTGAGTGAACGTTGATGTGTTGTTCTTGGAATCAAGTCCATACGTGTTGAACATGCGGTGCCTGATGGCGTGGTGCTAAGTAAATGCGGATGGCTACAGGGAAGACCTGGTCTTTGCTTTGGCTGGAACCAAATGTGTGAATGATTGGTCGTTAGAGAACAGTGGGAGGCAGTGGATCGCTAAGTGCTATCCAAAGAGGTGTGGGTTAGAAAGTCGCAGAAGCAGAAATAGCATCAGGAAAGACCACAGATGAGTGAATATGGAAAAGGTGGGCTATACACATAGTGGACTATGATTCAGCCACAAAGAAGGATGGGTCTGAGTGGCTTGTGGGAAAATGAATAGATCTTAATGCAAAGTAAATAATTTAGACACAAAAGGCTAAATATTGTGTGGTTTCTCTTAGATGAGAAAACCAAAATATAAGTACTTTAAGAGTAAAATAGAGGAGAGATGGTAGGAAATGGAAAAAGAAGTTTTAGAGAGGGGAAAATGGGTCAAGGGAAGAGGGGAGAAGAGAGGATGGTGAGGAAGGAAGAGCAGCAGTAGGATACAATAGACAGGTGCCATTTCCCCAAAATGAGTATAGTTACTATGCATTATAAATATATATCAGTGAAAGGATTGGATTTAATCTAAAACAAGAAGCAAAAGAATATTCTAAGTAGGATTAAAAGCATGCACAAAGAGTTGGGATGTAAGAACACTATTATAGTGGGCCGGGTAGCACAGGCCTATAATCCTAGCACTTGGGAAGCTGAGGCAGGAAGATTGCTGCAGGTTTGAAGCCAGTCTAGGTTGTGTAGTGAGTTCAAGGCCA
The DNA here is from genome assembly GCF_000260255.1 of Octodon degus. Lineage (NCBI taxonomy): Eukaryota > Metazoa > Chordata > Mammalia > Rodentia > Octodontidae > Octodon > Octodon degus. The sequence continues at coordinate 1,793,350 of NW_004524597.1, forward strand.
CACAGTGGCCTGAGCTACACAGTGAGACCCTGTCTCATAAAAACCCTCTCACATTATTATTATTTATCTGTGAGAAGAGAATAAGAGAAAGGATCAAATACTGCAGATCTAGAAGGAAACAATGGAACATGTGAAGCCATTCTTAGATTTTTCAGGGACAACTGAGGTTTCAGGAGGTGATATGGGAGCTGGAGCAGCTTAAGGAGAACATTTTGGAATCCCAAAGATTTTGGTACAAGGGACTTAAACCACATAGGATATTTTGTTTTGAAATGACAGAAAGTGCAGCAAACCAATGGCTTACAAAAATACCAGAATTGAGTTTTTCTTGTATAAAAGAAGTCCAGGTGTGCTCATGGCTGGTGTAAAGCTGTGTGGCTTCAGGGGCCCAGGCTCCTTCTCCACCTGTCTGCCACTTCAGCCACTGGCTTCTATTTCACGGTCCCAAATGGCTGGTAGCATTTTAGACACAAAGCCTACCCTGCAACTGGAAGGACAAAGGCAAAGATGGGCTCACCTTTTCCTTATAATGTTCTTCCTGTTTAAAAAAAACCCCAGAATGAAATATAACACATTGTCTCTGTTGATAAAACATCATCACAAGGCCATCTTAGCTGGTAGGGTCACTGGGAATTTAAGCTTATGTATCAGGTGTTCTGTGCCTACCTAAAAAGGTGGATTTCCACTACCAAAGCAGAGAAGGAGAGCCGATATTGATGGATCACCATAAGTCACCAGCACTCTGTGTGTCCTTTTACAACAATCTACAACCTATTGAACCCCTGCTTTCTCTCTGTAAAGTGGAGAAATCTATACTTAATTCTTAGGGTGAGAATTCAGGTAACATAAGAAAGTATTTTAGGCAACATTTAATACATACACCAAGTCAAACAGAGCAAGTCCCTGCTCTTTAGGTAGCTGCCATCCTGACACATCTGAGGAGAGGAGATGAGGTTCCAGGTCTTTTGGAGGAGCATGCATTTTAATGATTTTCTTGTTCATTTGTTTGTTTCATACATTAATATAAACAGCATAATATCTTCCAAATACACCTTATAAGAAAGTACAGTGCATTAGAGACTTAAGAAGGGATGTCAGTCGTACAGTCCCCTCAGCATATGTGCCTTTTCTCTCTTCCTTTAAACCACTTCACTGGATTCCTAGTGATCCACAGGTAGAAATCTCTCAATAGAGAAACAGCACTCATTGTCTAAGAGGAAAACAATTAAAGACAGAGAAATGAGACTTTTGCTAATTCAGTGAATATTCTTTGAGCATCTACTTCAGTCAGATATAGTTTTAGGTTCTTTACTGGAGATAAAGCAAAAAAAAATGCAGACAAAGCTTCTGCTTTTATAGCTTTAATTCTGTGAATAAATCACCCCTGGGTAAAATCACTCCTTGTATTGAATGTCAGTTGATTTGCAATTCTCTGTATATTTTGTGGAGAGGAGGGCAACTTTCATGGACAACTTCCTCCCTGAGATCTTGAAAAAAATGGTAAGATAGCCAACAGCCATTTGTCATTTTCTTCTCTTATGAGTTGGAAGCTCATTATATGAGTTGATTCCTTTGACGCTCAGACTGTTCAAGCTCCAAGTAGATAAGGCATAGTAATTAGAAGTTAATGGTGATGTATTTGGTGCTATTTTAATAATGCTATAAATACTACCAAGAATTTTCAGATTTCCTAATCCAGGTTCCTGAGAGAACCCTATGTATGATTGAAACAGAATTAATTTAAGAAAATAACTTATTAATGTTCATTCAGACTTCCCCTCACTTCTAAAAAAAACAGATTCCAAAAGTAAGCAATAATCTTAGAGAATTTCCTCTTTGTACTTGGTTCACCAGAAATAGATGTCAAATGTGCAAAATTTTTAAGAGCTCTATCTGCTCTTTCATTTGATAGTTTACCCAATGAATACTTAAGTTTTGACTGCAAGACACACACAGTATTTTAAGTGTCTTAGATTTGTAGTAATCAAAACAGGCAAGATCCTTGTACTTTGGAGCTTTCCATCTCTAAGTTTTTAGAACTCAGTATTTCATAGCCAAGACAGCAACCATCATTTTTAAAAAGTGTATTTGGGTGTTACAGGGTCTCCTATGCAGGTCGGACTCATAGTGATCCTCCTGCTTTCGGCCTCCCCAGCACTGGGATTACAGGCATGGGCTACTACACCCAGACACTGGCTGGCTCAGCACACCTGGGGGCAGGGCTGACACAGCATGTGGTGCCAGGGATGGAACCACAGTCCTTGCGCTTGTCTAAGCTTTCCTAAGAAGGTGCTTTAGTCTGCGGAGCTATCTTGCTGGCCCCAGAAAGCATCATTTTTAATTTGATAGAACCGAATTTGTGCCGGAAGAATAAACAATACTTCTTTCACTTTAGCTCCTTCCTCCTCCCTTCTCTGTGCTGTACTTTCAGAGCCCAGTTTGGATGATACTTGCCTAATGTATAGATCTGCATGTTGGAATTATTCCATACAATGTCCTGACATTTACATGTTGGCTCTGCTGTTACACATCTCATGTTTGTTCAGTGGAAACAAGGAACAAGCTCTGAGTGGTATCAGCACTGGGGCAAAGAGGAATGGCTCCCCTTCAGGAGATTTCTGAGAAGAGGTGGCACCAGAGAATGCAGGGGAAGTGGGAAATGGAGAGATGCAGGAGTAGTGAGTTGAAAACTGGCAAAAGTACAATGAGGTTGTTCAAAAGAAGAATGGGATGACTTTCTACCTGTTACTTTTCTCCTTGCTGAGACAATATATCTGCCAATGACAAATTAAAGGAGAGGTTTCTTTTGGTTCTCAAATGGTAGAGGTTTCAGTCCATAGTTTTCTGACTGTAAAGTTGATTGACATGGCACAGGGGCATCACCGAGGAGAAACAGACCATGGCAAAGCGGGGCAGCAGTGAGCCTTCCTTCGGTCAGTCCCACCTCACCCAGGGTGAGCCTTCCCATTATCCACACCCAGAACTATGCTAACCCAGGCAGGGGCTAATTTAGTTATCTCTCACCCTTAATCTGCATTCACACAGACTAGATTGAGCTACCTCTGAAAAGCCCCACTTGAGCGTGTCAGGCTTTTGGGAGACTTCTAGACCCAAGGCAGAATACTGTCCAGGAGGAAATAGTTTTGTTTCATTTTATTTTATTTTAGGGCTGATGAGATAGCTCAGCAGACTAAGCACCTGCCTAGGCAAGGGCAAGGACCAGGGTCCAATCTCTGCACCATATGCCGGGGTGGCGCATGCCTGTAATCCCAGCGCTGGGGAGGTTGAAAACAGGAGGATCAGTATGAGTCTGAGCTGTGTACTGAGAACCTATACCAAATACATAATATAATAATAATAAAGTCATCATTTTATTTGTTTTGCACTGCTGAGGATAAAGCGCAGGGCCTTGTGCACACCAGGCAAATGTTATACTACTGATCTGTGTGCCTCCAGCCTGGGAGGGAATAAGTGAAGGAAGATGAGACAGCCCTGAGACATCAACTTTGAAGGCATTTCAAACAACAAGGAGAAAGCTGGAAAGAGCAAAGAATTCTAAAAATGACAGTGTCTGGAGAATTGAGAAGAGGTTAAAGAAAACAGTGACTCTGTTTTCAAAAACATGTAAATTAAATGACAAATGAAAAAAACTTGTGACACCCAAAGTCGTCAGAGGAGCCATTTAAGAGATAGCGTGATTCAAGAAGCAGCCCAGAGAACTTGGGAAACGGCAAAGCAGATGGGAAATTAACTGAAAATTGAGAAACACTAAATGGGTTATGGTGGCATTTATGGAACAGCAAGAGAATTAAAGTCTAAGGGGGAATAGTGAATAATAAATATGTCTAGAGAACATTTCAAATAACCAGATTTTGGAAGTTAAAGGAGATATACTACTGTAAGGCAAACGACGAAACAGAAATCTGAAAGAATGACAGATCTGAAGTAGTAAAGGTCCTTTTGTTGTCCTTGTATGGCTGGGTTTTCACCGAGACAGAGGAACCATGAAAATGAGGACATTAAGCAGCAAAGAGAGGCATGACTCTAAAAATATCGAGTAGCATATGTGGTGGGGCATTAGGAAACAGGACAGAATGGGAAATAGTGACAAATATATGGAAAATTTATATGAACAGTAGCTACTTCCTGGACAACAGCAGTGTATTAATGATTGTGCTAGACACTCTGTGAGTGCATTGAGCCATGTTAGGTTCAGTCACATGAAACTGTCATGGCGGGTTAAGTGGTGAAACCTAGGGCTGGGGATGTAGCTCAGGGGGCAAAGTGCCTGCCGAGCTAGCGTGAAGCTGTGAGTTTGATTCCTGGTGTCCCCCCCAAAAAAGGTGTAACCTAACCCATTTTTATGAAGAAATAAATAGGCAGAAAATGCTATGCTTGCAGTCCAAAATAACTCAGGTGGGAGTGGCATAGCCTGTTCACTCTCATCGACTTCAGGAAACTTCACCAACTTAGAAAGAATACTTCCACCCTCCACTCACTCCCCGACTATGTATCTCGGTACCCCAGCTCTGTGCCAGGACTCCGCCCACTAGAAAAAAAATAAGCTAAATGAGGCCTCTGCCTTAATGGTGCATGTGGCCTCCTGGTTAAAAAATAAGACAGACAATAACAAAAGACCAACAAGAGTCTGGAACAGCTACTTGATAGAAATATAACATGAAATATGCATAACTTGAATTTTCTGATAACACATAAAAGTGAAGAGATGAAGATAATTTTAATAATTTTATGTAACTCAACATGTCAAAGCTGTTTCAACAGGAAATCAATATAAAATTATTCATGATGTATTTCACACAATTTTTAACAAAGAGTTTTCAAAACCGAGGGTATGTTTTATTCTTAAAAGATATCTTAATGAAGAAAAACTACCTCTCAAGTGTTTAACAGCCACATGTGGTTGGTGTCACCACATACAGTACAGGTCTGGAGAGAATTTGGCAATTATGATCTAATTTCTTTCCAGGTGTAGTATAGGAAAATATGACCTACCTGGTTTTCTTTTGTGGTTATCCCTGATTGCCATCTATTAGCTTTCATAAAGTACAAAATGTAAACAGTAGAGAAATGTTTATTTCATCTGAACTTTCAGCTTATACATGTAAGAAAATAGAAACTAAAGGAAA
>NW_004524597.1:1798596-1811702 GCF_000260255.1 Octodon degus
CCTCTTTGCTTTAGTTTTTGCAGTTTCTTATGTGTGATGAATCTTTATACATGCTACATAATTTCTGGGTTAGTGTTGCATATAGTGCTTTAACCTCAGTGGATGAGAACACAGACATGAACTCTACAATTTGTAAGAGGCTACCCATTCTCTATATTTTGCCAGCCTGCTTTCATGTATTTTTTGTTCCTAGTGGAAATATTGAAGATTTAATTTGAAACTTAGCAGCAGTCAGAATTTCTGGCGTTTTATCTGATCACTATGGGCTTATAATCAATTTTCAAGAGATAAGAAAACAATGATCAGATTTTAATGTTTAATACAAGTACCCAGCAGGTGTTATGGGGGCTATGCAAGCAGTGGCTAATGGTATTTCCCCAAAGAAAGAATTTTACATTGGAGCAACTTTAAGTGGGAAGGAAGTCTGAGGAAATATGGATTATATTCCTTAGAAACTAGATGGGGGAATTGAAGGTAATAGGTACTTGTTCCCAGCCAACTTTGTAATGAAATTACTGTTCAGCAGAAATTCCTGTTATAGCTTTCTTTGCCTCCCAAGGGACTGAAGACTCTAACTAGATAAGAAGAAGCAATATTAACACTGCATATGTGGAGTCATTGGACAAGAACGTTGAACTGTAAAGGAACCCAGAAAAACCTGGAGCAGAGAATTTCCATGTAGTTATTTTCATACAATTGGAAGAAGATTGACTGACTCTAAATCATCACCCTGCCAATTCCACCTGATTTTGCTGGAAAGTAGAGAAAGAGGATTGAATGGGAGAAGAGGAGACTGGAAATTAAAGTAGGATAGTTAAGTAAGTTCAACTGGGAAATCCAAAGAAAGATGCTCATTAGTACCCAATAATCTCTTGATTAAAAGAACTGTGATATTCAGTTTCTGTAACCTAATCTGTGATTGTCTTCCCCAAGGCCAAGTGTCTACACCAAAACAAAATCATTTTTTTCCAATATTAACAGTATAGGTCGATTTTCCATCATAACCCGTGCCTAAATTAACCAACCCATTAAGACAAAAGGTTCATTTCAGCTCTCAGATTGGGATGGTCACAATCTGGTGGATCTGTTGTTTTTTAGGTATGAGGGAAAACACTCCATGCAGGAGTGCATGGAGGGACAGAGCCACTTACCTCATGGCCAAGAAGGAAAAACAAGAGAGAAGAAGGGGAAGGAGTCCCGGTATCCTCTCCCAGACACTCCCACAAAGGCCCAAAGACCTCCCCATAAGCTCTACCTCTTAAAGATCCCACCACCTCCCATTAGCACCACCCTGGAAACCAAAACACATGGACCTTTGGAGGAATACTCAGAGTGCAGCATATTCAACCTGAATATTTCCACACTACAACCTTTTAAAACCACATTTTAGTTATTAGGAAGACCAAACTTGAACTTCATTCACCTTAAAGTGCTAGATCATTGAAATTTGGCTCGAGCTATGGGAATCAATAAATACTTCAATGAGTTGTCATTCCAATTATGCATTTGGGACAGGAGATATCTATAGAGAAAAGGTGGCTATTTTTCTACTAGTTCAGGTAAAGGCTAGTGATAGTTTTCTATGAACCTTTCCATTGAAATTCCATAAACTGTGTGTTCCACTGGAGAAATTTGTCCATCTGTGCAATCATTATTCTCCAACTGCTGCCTCTTCAATATCTGTCTTGTACTTACTACCCTAAAAAATCATTATGCATCTGCCTGTGCCCTGTAAGCTTGCTGTTCAAACCTCCATCCCCAATTAATACAAAAATGAATATCCATTTTTTTAGTATTGCTGATGGAGCACTTCCTTGTCCAACTCCAGCTTCTGCCTCTAGCTTCCTCCTGTCGTGGATCTGGAAGTTCCCCCAAAGTCTCATTTGCTGAAAGATTGGTCCGAATACAGCAGCATTCAGAGGTGGGGCTTTTGGGAGATCATCGGATCATGAAGGCTCTGACTCTATCAATAGATTAATTTATTGATGGATTCCCAGTGTGAATGGTGCTCTTGGGAGTTAGTGGAAATGTTTTAAATCAGGGCTTCCTTGGAGGAAGTAGGTGCTTTGGCACATGCCTTTGGATGGCTAATCTTGCCCCTACTTCCCTTCTTGCCTTCATTTGCCCTTGTTTTCTGGCCACTATAACTTGAGCAGCTTTTCTTCACAACATATTTCTGCCATCAGACTACTTCATCAGACTATTTCACTGCAAGCTTAAAACCAATGGAGCCAGTCAACCACAGAGCGTTTCACTCTGAACAACAACAACAAAAAGAATCTTTGTTCATTGGAGTTGATTTTCTCAGGTATTTATTACACTGGCACAAAGCTGAGTAACACAGTCCTCAAGCTATTTCCCCAATGACTTGCTAACCCGATGATAGATGTTTCTAACTCATGGAACTCATTGTGAAATTTCATCCCTCTTTGCTTTAGTCTTTGCAGTTTCTTATGTGTGATGAATCTTTCATTCTCCTTTGCCATCCTTCTCCTCAACCCTTATTCTCCCTTTCCATCACAATCCAACACTTCCACTTTATTTCCAGATTTTAGCCCAGGACTCACAACAGGATTAGCCAACTCCTGTCGCCAGTTTAGTTGGTGCGTAGCTCTATTTTACACTTCCTGTTATTTATGGTAGTTATTTGTGTCCCTTCCTTCAATCTTGAAAACCATACAGTTATTTTATTTTGGGGCAAAGTTCTTGATTCCTGTTATGTCATATAGTATGTACTTAAATGAGTCTACTGGAAGAAAGAATGGGTAAGTGTATTGAGGAATATATTAGTGGATAGGTGGATGATTGGAAGTATGTATTGACGGATGGATGGACAGATGAATGTATTTGTGGATAGTACTACTAATTTTTATCTGTCAGTGTCTTCAACCTCCAAGCTTTAATTGAGCTCCTTCTCTTACCCTGAACATTATGCCAGAAAATGTGGTAGGACCAAAAATAGCCAGAAGGCACAAACCAAAATGCCAGCTTGAAGAATAAAGACATCCTGGTATAGGTCCCCATTAATTACCTTGAAGGTCTGCTGATACTCAGGAATTTGACCAAATTCAGTTTTCCTCTAGACCCACACTCATGTAAATACTTTTGCAAGAGTGTGAATAAGGAAAGTAGTGCCTGTCTGAACCCCACCCACTTAGCTCATTGCATGCTAGCCAAGAAATAGCAAAAGAAGAAAAAATAAAAGAAAAGGAAAAAAGTTAAATTGTCTAGAAAATGAAAGGCTCTGAAACCATTAACAAAGCTGTTGATGCTCTCATCAAATGTAGAGAATATTTATAGGTTTGCTTGTTGGCAACAGTTTGAGTACACCACTCCAAATCTTAAAGCCATTGTTTCATGGATTTCCAACCCTTCTGAACAAAGTCAAGACACTAACCTGGGACACAGACAAGGTCCCTGTGATCTCACTCAGGGATCCTCCCAGGTTTATCCACTGCACAGAATGTTGGCCTGATCAACTGTCTGCTGCTTCTTCTGGGGTGTGTCACCATCTCAGCAGATTCCTCTGTGCTTGCGATGTCTCCTCTCACCACAGTGCAGCCTCCTACCCACATCCTAGGCTCTTCAAGCTTTCCCAGAAGCACTCCTCAGACTTTCCGGGTTGAGTCTGGGGCCATCCTGTGTTTTCACAACTTCTCATCTTCCTCTCCAGAGTGCACAAGTGGTACTTGAGGCACCATTGCTAATGTGTTTATGTCCTTGAATTGTAAGAATGTGGGTAAGAGGGTAGAAAAATACTGTGTTTTTTATTTCTTCCCTATAAGACTCATTGTAAGACTTGACATATAACAGACACACAGTAAATAGCTGTTGAATCGAGAAAATACCATTCTAGTAAATGATCAGAGATATCTCAAATGCATCAAATAGAAGAATGATTACTATTTGCTCCTAGAATAGCAGTGTTTCATTTTTTCTGTTAGATGAAGGATTTGATTGCAGAGAATTTGAAGAATAAAAGGCATACAAATGGAAATGGAAAATACCTGTAATTTTTCTACAAACAGGCAGGCTTTGTTTGTATCTTCTTTTCTGCTTGTTTAACATTAGGTAGTGAGCAATTCCTTCAAGCTGTTAATGTGACAAAAGTATGGCTATTAATGAGCCAGGTAGATCATTGAATGGAGACACGATGCTGTTCTAAGCCTTTCCTCCAGTGTTTTCACCTTGTCCTTGGAGTTCTGATTCTCTTTCAGGTGTCATGGTCACGCTTTCCTGCACTGTGAAGGGTCAGGGTGACCTGTGGCCTGGTAGTATATTATTCCTTATAGCCTTTCCTTCACTTCTTTAGCTGCTTCTGGAGGGAAGGGAAAAACAAGGTAAGACAATGCAACGGCTTTGAAGTGTCCTGTTTTTCTGAGGTAGTCTGGAATGCTGTAGTGCTCTGTACTACTTTTGTTGGGTGTCTGCTTTGTGGTCATTGCTGTGTTTTCTTGGGCTTCCTTAACATCACATTTTGCCCCAATTACAAAGAGATACAATCACCCTGGGAAACTTCTTATCCAGATCCAGAGTGCTAAGCTCTACCCTTCTCCTCTAGCTCAGTCCAGTCTGACCACAGGCAAGGCAGCTTTGAGGAATGGTGTAGGTACTTGTGACATAAGTCAGACAGATGTCATCTGTGATGAACAGATGTATGTTAAAGTTGGCAGCATGGATGTGGCATGACTCAGTTATTAGAAGTCCTCCTTGATGCCCCTCCTTGTATGGTCCTCACATCCGATCTAGCTACATATCTTTTCACTTGGCTCTGTTTGTTTTCTGCTGTTAACTTTTCCTTTCCCTCCACCTGAACCTCTTCTTTGGTCACCATCCAGGTCCAAACCACCATTGTCTTTCACTTTGTTTACAAGAAGAACATGAAATAGTATCACTTATCAATTCTAGCCTCTCTAATCTATTTTCGACACAGTCTGACATAAGAAGACAAATGTATGATTATGCAAACTCCTTCATTAAAACACTTCAATGTCTTCCTGTTGTTAAAAGACAAAGACAAAATTTGATATAGTCTACAAAACTACATGCTATCTCCCCACATTCATATTTCCAGCCTCACCATACCATATTTCCCTGTCTTTCTCTACCTTAACTTCACTGTTCTGCATCTCATTCCTTATAAATGCACTACAGTACCCTTACACATATTGTCTCTTTTGCTTGCTTATATATTTTCATGCCTAGTTGTAATATTGAGTCTTCCTCCAGGGCAAATTGTATTTCCTTAACCTTGCCTGGCTCCTCATTCACTTTTACACAGCACTTCCTACTTTCTAATGTAACATTTATCACAGCCCCAGGACTGATCAGGGAACTCCCCCTTCTCTCTCAGACAATAAATTTCATAAAGGCAGGGGATCATGTCTCTTTCCCAACCACCTGTGCGATGACATGTAATGAATGCTTTAAAAGCATGCCAGTTGGAGGAATAGCAAATATGGAACAGCATTTCTTCAAAGCTGAACACCACATGGCTTATGAGCAAGTGCCGTTCTCTGGGAAAGCTTGTTAAAGGAGGGTAGACTGCGCTTATCTATCAGATCCCTGGAACCTAAATCTATGAATGTAGAAGGACATAAATGTTCTAGTTCATGTGTTAAATCTTTAATGTCCACAGGATTGAAGACTTTGAGAAGGAGTCCAGGCCTATGTAATAGAGATCCTGGTCCGTGTGCAGATGCTACCGCAGCTGGGGGCTGCATGTGACAGGAATGGCCCTGAAGGCTCACAATGGCAGGGTGATGACAATGGTGGTGCCAGCCACTCATTTGTTTGGCACCTCTTGAATTCTTCTCTAAAATTTTGTCTTTCTCTTTTCCTCTGCCTAGATTTATGGTCAATGTGACCTGGGATGGCAAAGACCTGTCCTTCACTGAGGAGGGCTATCAGGTGCACCCCAGGCTGGTGGTGATCGTGCTGAACAAAGACCGGGAATGGGAGAAGGTGAGCACTCTATCCATGTTGAATGTGGGAAGGACAGACAGCATGGAGAGAAAGGGCCAAGCTACTCCTTTGCATTTACTTCAGAGCTGCTCCAGGCTCCACCTATAGCCAAGAGTAGGTTTTTCTTACAACAGGGATATTGACTCTCATAAGATACAGCTGAAATTCTTTACTTGGGTGAACTTGTAATAGTGTTCCATATACTATTTGGTTCTCAAATTCCAGTAGGACACCTGGGAAGATTTAGGATAATTTAAAGACAGTCAAGTTTGATTTGCACCATTATAGTAGCAAATGTTGACTGTATAACAGTTTGTCTAACTCTAAATGTGTGCCATGTTCATCATTTAACTTATTGGCTGAACACTCTGTATTTTCATTTAAATTAGTCTTTTATTTTAAGTAAACCTAATTTTTTAAACTTAAATATATCACTTCTATAAATTATATGTTGGAGAGGGAGGTAGTAAGGCATATGTCCAAGTTTGTACATGTTAACTTTGAAAAATGGGAAAAATTAGTTTACAAAGAAGAAGAAATCAAGGGGCTGGGGAGATAGCTCAGTAGAATAAGTGCTTGCCTGGCAAGTGCGATCCTGAGTTCAATCCCAGGTACTGAAAAAAAAAAAAAAAAAGAAAAAAGAAAAGGAAAGGAAAAAGAAATCATCCCAGATCCTGAGTCAGAGGATTGACTTATAGGAAATTTGCAGATGGTCTTATGCGTGCAATGATAATATCTAACCCAGGTATACTCTGTATCCTTCCATGAATCACCTCAAACTATTACCTACATTATTATAAGGAATGCAAGAAAAAGCAAAAAGGGAACTTAGACAGTTTTCTTGCCTTCTTTTTCAAGCAATGCCTGACTTCTCAACTATTTTATCATCCTGAGATTTACGTTTACTTTGCACATCAAATGGAGACCTCTGAGATGCCAGAGAGGAAAATATAGAGTGTGGGTTGGCAGATGTAATATAGTCAACTAGCATCAGGGGAAAATAATATGCAAACCGATGCGTTGAACTTGGGGAGACAATGACGGACATCTGGAAGGGAGGAGTGAAGACAACGCATAAAAAACATGTACGCTACATTCAATAGCTATGAACACATATTCTTTCAAGAATACTTGGAAAATTCTTAAAGTCGACTATGATTCAGAGAATAAAACCAGTCTTGATGTATGGAAAGGGACTGAAATCATGCATAATGTACCCTTCAACCACAGCAGCAGTGAAATAAAAAATCAGTAACAATAGCAAGTAGTATGTTAGATGTTCAAAAGATGTTAGAAATATGAAATATGTTAGAAAATATGCTGAATGAAATGATAATGAAAACACACCATATCACTGCAAAATTTGAAGAAAATTGAAGATGTGCTAAGAGGGAAATTCATACCTTTAAATGTGTATAATGAAAAACAGAAAATACAGCCACAGTAATTTATGCTTCTAAATTAAGAAACTAGAAAAAGAAGAGGAACATAAATCTAAGTGAAGTAAAAGAGAAACATAATAAATGTGAGCAAAAATTGACAAAACTGAATTTAAGCTGTAGAAGAAAGATTAGTGAAGTGCCAGGTCTTTGAAAATATTAATAAAATTTATAATAGTAAGCAATAATGAAAAGAAAAACAGTATAAAAACGAGGTATAAAAAGCAAAGCCATATCAATATGCTGAGCTGTAAAAGGCTCAAGTCAACAACTTCTGACATTGCCAGTCCTGCGGATAACCCACTACTATTACGGACTACTGGACTATATTGGATTACTTTGCTGAATTCATGCACCTACAATACTTGAACGGCAACAGAATACCCATCTCTGACAAAACTAAACAAAAAAGGGGGATATAATGAAGGACTATTTTGTAATGAATATATATATATATATATATATATATATATATTAGGATAGATATACAGCTACTTTTTCTTAGTTCAATGAGTACAAAGATTTGTACTAATAGTGTTTAGACAAAATATCATGTCTGCATCTTGTACTCTGAATAACTACTACAAAGACAACAATATGCAATGTATTAATTACTGTAACTGTCCTACTAACCTGTTTTGAAACTGTCTCAATGCTTTTTCTTTCTCAATAAAATTAATATAAAAAGAAAAGAAAAATAAAAGTGATTAATATTAAAAATTTAAAGCATTGAAGGTCCTTTGTGATAAAAAAACTAGGAAAAATTTGTGTCAGCATATTGGACAATATTAGCAGAATAGACAATTACCTTAAAAAACAAAAACTGACATGAGAAGAAATTAGCTACCAGACCAACTCCATATTGGCTAAGATATTGAATATATAACAAAAACCTCATTTACAAAAAGAAAAAAGAACTTCCAGTCCAGATGGCTTCACTGAATTCTATCAAACACCTAAAAAAGAAGTAACACCAATATACACTTTTTTCAGTATGTTTCTAATCAGAATTCAACAATATATCTTAAAAAGGATAACACATCATGGTTATGTAGTTTTATTTTAAGAATGCAATATTGATTTAGCATTAAAAATAAATCAATGTAATGTACCATATGAACAGGGAAAAGGAGACAATTCCATGGTTATCTCAATAGATGCAAAAAATACATGTAAGAAAACCTAATATTCCTTTGTGATAAAGAAGGTAGATTCCACAATTTGATAAAAGGTATATATGGAACACTGATAGTTAATATCTTAATAAGGAAGTAATACGATAGCTCCACAAATATGCACTTGAATAATCTTTGAGGAATTATTATGAGAATAAGCTAGAGAAAAGTCTTTTAAATAACTAATATAAAGTCTACTATTATTCACATGGAAAACTAATAAACCTTGATGAATTCTTCCAGTTATACACAAAAATATAATTGAAATAGATCACAGGCTTAAATGTAAAACCAAAAATTAGGAAATTTCTAGAAGATAGCATAGAAAGATACTTTGTTGTCTGAGAAGGTCATAGATTTCTTAAACAGAATTAAAAAAACTCAAACACACAGTAAAGATAAACTGTATTATTGTGAAGAGACACAATATTTTGACAATAAATAAAGCTTTTGCCTATGCAAAAATATTTTTGATGTGGCAAAACAAGGTACAAATTGAAAGAAAATGTTAATACATAGATGTTATAAAGTCTTCATATCTAGAATATGTAAAAAAAGAACCTTCAAATAATCAATAACAGAAAGAGAGACAGCACAACTAAAGTGGACAGTTTACTTAGACACTTTGCAAAAGATATTACTTGAATTGGCAAAAATTCACAGGAAGATGCTTTTATCCTTGGTCATCAGTAACATGCAAACTACAACTGCGATGAGGATGCTGTTTCATACCTATGGGATGGCTTTAAATAAAAATAATGATGGGCTGGTGAGATAGTTACGTGGTCTAAAGCATCTGCTTAGGCGAGCTTAGGCAGGTGCAGGGGACCACAGTCTGATCCCTAACACCACATGCCATGCCAGCCTAGCCCTCAGGGTGAGCTGAGCCTGAGAAAATAAATGAGGACATCAAATTGCAGTGAGAATGTGGAGCAACTGAGTCTTCCACAGTACATTGCTGGCAGGAAGGTAAAATAACAGTAATCGCAGAAAACTGTTCTGTAGTTTTTTTTAATCAAGTGAAACATACACATACCTTATCATCAAGCAATTCCATTCTTGGTGATTTATGCCAAAGAATTGCAGATGTAAATCCAAAATATTACACTGGTACGAGGAATGAGCTACAGCTTAAGCATCCATTCAAGAGAAAATGAATAAATAATTTAGGGTATATTCAGCAAATGGAAGTCTACTTGGCCATAAGAAAGAGTGAGCTATTCATAGGCCTGACAACACAGATGAATTTCAAATCCTGTTATGTTGAACAAAATAAGACAGACACAAAAGATTATACTGTCTGATTCAATTTACATGAAGTTCAAGAAGAGACAAAACGTCCATGGGGTTAGATGTCAGATTAATGGCTGCTTCTGTGGGAGGAGGGTGATGGAGAGGAAAAAGGGCCCAGAGAGTTTTCTAGAGTGATGGTCATAATTTTCTATCTTGAACATTTCTCAGGATATATCCAGCTATGCCACAGACTTGTGCATTTTGGGGGGCTTTTTTTTTCTTTTTGGTGGAACCAGGGATTGAACTCAGGCCCTTGTGCCTGCCAGGGAAGCGCTTATTCCACTGAGCCATCTCCCCAGCCCCAACTTGTTCATTTTATTGTATGTTGTTACATATACTTTTTAAAATAATTTTATTGAAAAAGAAGTAGCAATGAGACAGTTTCAAAGCAGGTTACGAGGATAGTTATAATAATTAATACATTGCATATTGTTGTCTTTGTAGTAGTTATTCATAGTACAAGATGCAGACATGATATCTTGTCTAAATACTATTAGTACAAATCTTTCTTCTCATTGAAATACTGTATATCTATGCTAACTACTTTGTATATACAGGTATATATATATTTTTTCACTACAAAATAGTCCTTCATTTACATCCCATTTTTTGTTTATTTTTGTCAGAGATGTGTATTCCATGCTATTCATATATTGTAGGTGCATGAATTCAGCAAAGTATTGTCATATGTAATTAAAAAAAAAACCTTAAGTCATACAAATGGGGATATCACTGACTATTTTTTTTCTGCTGAGAATTTATACTTTACCTCCCAGATGTGAGTACTGTTATAGTAACAATAATTATTATTTATTGATCACTTACTCCATTGTTTTAGGTGACACATGAAAGCAATGGCTGAAAACGTTGTTTATTAATTCAATTTTTAAAAATTCCTAATGTATATCTAGTGCTGTTCCTGATGACAAAGGATCTACAATCTGAGGTACAAGGTCTCGGGATAAATCCTGAGGGGATTTGACTGACCTTATCAGATCCAAAAGCTACAATTCTTGTTACTTAGGTTTTGCTTTATCTTGGTCTTAACCATCTAGCAGAAAAGTCTAAACAAAGTACAAGAAATAAAGCCACGTTGTTATGTTGAGCTGTAGGGGACTCAGGTCAACAACTTCTGACATTGCCAGTCAAGCAGAAGACCCAATACTATTATGGACTACTGAACTATTTTGAAATATTTTGCTGAGTTCACACACCTATATTTAAATGATATAACTAAATAAAAAAAAGGGGATATAGATGAATGTCTATTTTGTATCTGTGTACTCAAAATGGTTAGGATAGATATATAGCTATATTCTCTTAATTCAAGGAATTGAGGGATTTATTCTAATTGTGTTTGTAAATAGGGTATCATGTCTGCATCTTGTACAACAAACAACCACTAAGAAGGCAGTATGCAATGTGTTAATTATTGGAACTGTCCTACCAATTCAATTTGAAACTTTCTCATTGCTATTTATTTCTCAATAAAATTATGGGGAAAAAAGATGCTTGGAAACTTACTAATGAACAATAGAATATTTCCTTACCCAAGGAACTTGGTGTCTGCAGAGGTGATGGAGGAGAATGGGATTCTAAGTCCTTCTGTTATTCTTGAGTTATCTTGTTAGCTTCCAGTTAACTGTTACCAGGTTTTACTCCTTTACTTCTTCTGATATCTCTTTAGTTCATCATATTAAGAGGCTCACAACTTTATGAATTTTTAAAAAATAATTTTATTGAGAAACAAATAGCAATGAGACAGTTTCAAAACCAATCAGTAGGGAAGTTTCAATAATTAATATATTGCATTTTGTTGTTTTCTTAGTGGTTATTCATAGTACAAGATACAGGCATGATATCCTTTCCACAAACACTATTAGAACAAATCTTTCTATTCATTGAATTAAGAGAAAGTAGCTGTATATCTATCCTAACTAATGACTTCATGAATGTTCAGGGTTTCTTAACACATCTCAGGCTTGGTGTGTGGTATTCTTCTTTTGTCTATGATGATTTACTAAATTTCTATCTCTCCTTATCTGTGAACTTCTGATGTTTCTTTCCCTTTGCTTGCAAAACCTAAAGTATGAGAACACTTTTTATTGATCATTAACAGGAGCTAAATAATTTGGGCCTCTCTGGTGAGACATCTCAGTGTACTAAGCATCTGCTTAGGCAAGCAATGGAACTGGGCTTTGATCCCCTGCACCATGAGCTGCATCAGTCCTGCCCCTGGGGCATGCTGAGCCGGCCACCGAGACCCAGTGTAGTGCATGCCTGTAATCTCAGTGCCCAGGGGGATGAAAACAGGAGGATCACTACAAGTCTGAGCTGCGTAGTGAGACCCTGTACCAAATATATTAAAAAACAAAAATTTGGGCCTCACTGGCCTTATGCTGTTGAGTTTGTGCATTATTTTTCAACACAATCTGAGGATCACTTCTGCGCTGTAAAATAATCCTTGACTGTAATTAACCAGTCTTGGGTCAGCCTTGACTCACACCTGTGAGTTTTCTATGCAGCCTTCAGATCTGGCTCATCTGCCAGGGAGTGAGTTTCCAGGAGGCCACTGCAGTGCAGTGACAGCACTGAATAAAGAAAGCTGCCCTTGTGATACTCCATTCCCAGATGCTCCAAAATGCCTCTCAATATCTTATGTATCCTCTTTCACATTGCTAGTGAAATACAGCAATCCTACCTCCTCCCCTCCAAATAAAATTGGACTTGAGAAGCTGCAGCTAACTTGAGCTTAGAATTTACAAATAGTTCCTGTAGTGGGTCTATTCTCTTAGCACCCCAGGGACCCAGAGCTTCAGAAATAACTCCCTGTGCCTTTAGGAAAGAGAAAGTCAGTGGAGCAGGTAAATACCAGCCATGTCATCTTTAAAGCTGCCACAGAGCTGCATACTGGTTCATCAGGTCAGCAGAGAGGAGGGCCACAGAGGACAGAGCTACTTTCTCTTTACATCGCTGAGGTGACCCAGTGGTGTCACTGTGAGCAGCAGCATAAAATGAGGGTATCTTGGACAATGCAACACACTCTCGGAGGAGCACTCCTTTTTTCCAGGGTCTTTGTATGTGGCTACCATGGATGACAGATCCTCAGCACCGTGCCCTCTCCCACATGTATTGTAGATACACAGCTCAGCTGAGCAGTTCTTACAAATGGGTATTGCCATACTTTTGATCTCTCTCCTTCTGCAGTGAATTTTTTTTTTTTTTTTTTTTTTTT
>NW_004524597.1:1812272-1813114 GCF_000260255.1 Octodon degus
GATAGCCATGTGTAATGGTAGGGTCATGCTTGGAATGCCTGTCATTCTGGTCTTCTGAATATGTGCTGCTTCTCATGACATATCAATTACTGCCACACTGTCTCTCAAGTAAATGTTTGTTTGAAAAAAGGGTAATAAATGAAAACAAGAGACAAGAAAAAAATGTCACAGACTGTCCTGCTACAATGCTGCATGTGGTTAGATTTCTAAATTTCTGTGTAAAAATATGTAGCTCTTTATTCCTATTTTAAATTCTTTTATCTTTTTAATTTTTCTTCATATTCTGTAGGGACTTAAATTTTAACACATCAATACTTGATGGAAAATACCTGCTCCATGTTATGCCGAAGATGTTTGATATTCAGACAGATAGTGAGGTTATTTGACTATTATAGGTGTGTAAACTCAGCAAAATATTCTGAAAGAGTCCAGTAGCTTATAATAGTATTGGGTCTTCCGCTTGACTGGCAATGTCAGAAGTTGTTGACTTGAGCCTTTTACAGCTCAGCATAGTCATATAGATTTACTTTTTATACTTCATTATTCTACTTTTCTGCTGGGTGGTTAAGACCAAGATAAAGCAAAACCTATATAACAAGAAATGTAACTTTTGTACATGATAAGGTCAGTCAAATCCCCTCAGGATTTACCCTGAAACCCTGTACTGCAGTTTGAGTAAGGCAATGATCCTGACTCTTCAGCAGGTTTGTGAAACTAGCAGTTAATTGGTGGGATTCTCATCCTGACTAACTATATATGCTGATACCTGTGAACTAAGCAACTGCCCTGAAGATAGCCATGTGTAATGGTAGGGTCATGCTTGGAATGCCTGTCATTCTGGT
>NW_004524597.1:1813849-1817725 GCF_000260255.1 Octodon degus
CTTGTACCTCAGATTGTAGAACCTTTGTCAGTGTCAGCCATGTGGATGAGTCACGGCCATTGCTTGGCCAATGTGCTCTCTGTGAAAGCCTAAGAGAATGTTTTCTCTCCATGTCACTTTCCTCAGGCACACTCTACATCATTGATCACTTTCCTCTTTGGCCCCATAATCTTCTTGATCAGAAAATTTGGGATACTACTGAGTTACATGATGTTACAGTACAAGTTCTCATATGTCCTGAGTCTTAATTGACCTTAGAAGGTTAGGGCCAAAATTTTGGCTTTCCTTGCAGCCCTCCTTTTTCTCTAATTTTGGTCTCTAAACTTAGGTTGTTAACCATCCAGAAGACAAGCTTATTGTTATAACCATACAACTTAGGCTGTCAAGCTCAACTGTAGGGTAATAATAATAAGCTTCTCTTCTAGAGGGTTAAAAACCTAAATTTGGAGACCAAAAATAAGAGAAAAAGAAGGGTTACAAGTACAGTCAACATTTTGGCCCAAGCCTTTCAAGATGAGTCAAGACTTAGGATATAAGAGAACCTATACTGTAACATCATGTAATTCAACTGTGTCCCAAATATTCTCATCAAGGAGATTATGGGGCCACAGAGGAAAGTGATTGATGATGTAGAGTGTGCCTAGGGAAAGTCACATGGGGAGAAGACACTCTCTCAGGCTTTCACAGAGAGCACATTGGCCAAGCAATGGCCATGACTCAACCACATGGCTGACTGACAAAGGATCTTTTCCAGTTATTCTGCTCACTTTGGAGGTTGGTGCTCCCCAGAGACATTTGAAAATAATACCCTGAATGTAGATATTAACAGTTGGTCCAGTATAACTAAGACTCCCAGATGCCAGTGGGAGGGCTGCTACATGGATGAGTAGAAAGTATCCTCCCTCCAGTAGCTCATAATGGAACCAACCCTGGGACAGGAGGACAAGACAATCCATGTTGGTAGGTATAAGATCAATCACAGGACACACAGGAGAGAGGGTGAGATGGCCTGGTTATGTGGGACAGGCCTCTGAGAGGATGAAGGCATTGAAGTTAGGCGTCTCTTGAAAAATTGCTTGTTTTTTTTCCAGCCTGAATCACTTTTTTATTAACAACCTCACCAATTTTTTGCAAACAATTCTATTAACTACTTTACCATAATAATTTCATGTATACATGAAAATATATACATGTGTGGCATTATATATATTATATATATAATATATATATAATATATTATATATATATAATATATATATATAATATATATGCGCTTTTGAAATTAATTGTTTTTGTATTTTAGAGAAGGGTCTACAGTGTGTTCTGGGTCTCACTACTAGATCAGACTCGTAGTGATCTGCCTGTTTACAGCCTCCCAAGAGCTGGGTTACAGGCATGTGCCACCATCTCCAGTCTCATTCAATGGCTCAGCGTGCCCTGGATGCGGGGCTGGCATGGCAAGCACAGGGATCAAACCCCTGGCCCCTGCACCTGCTTGCAGGTGCTTTAATCCACTGAGCTATTTGGTCAGCCCTGAAATTAATTTTGAAAAATTAATAGATAAGCATTATATTGTGATAAGCAACATGAATATATATATATATATATATATATATATATATATATATATATATATATATATATATATATCAGAAAGACTAAATCAAGTGAATTAACACACCTCAGGTCAGCTATAAAAGGGAAATATACTGAGGGGCAGATATATTTTAAAAAAGATGTTTAAAGCAGTTTAAAGTTTTGGCTCCAAATATGAATAGGACGCAAAATGCATATTAAAGTAAAAAGCACATCTTTGTCCTCAGAAAAGATCTAATGAAATATGGTAATGATGTCCCAGTAGGCAGAGGGAGATCCCTCTTGGTGTCTTTCTGAAGGAATAGTGCCTCCTCCTTGCTTAGTGCCTCTGCTTTCCTTGTTCAAACTCCTCCACTTGCATCCTCCTTACTCTCTCTACACAGAGACGCTGCCAGAACCCTCCCTTCAGCCCAGGTGTGTATCTTTGCAGCCTCCAGCCTTGCCTGTAAGACACCCCCCGGGCATGGCTCACAGACCTGCTCAGGCTTATCTTGTCCAAAGGCAAACTCATCATCTTTCTCCCCCGCATGCTCATTCTTCGGTGCCCCGAACAGCTAGCTTCATTCTGACACCCC
Source organism: Octodon degus (assembly GCF_000260255.1). Lineage (NCBI taxonomy): Eukaryota > Metazoa > Chordata > Mammalia > Rodentia > Octodontidae > Octodon > Octodon degus. Next base: position 1,816,021 of record NW_004524597.1, read on the forward strand.
AGTGTCCCCTAAGTCCTCATGCTTGGTTGCCATCTGCTCGTGCTTGACTCCATGATGCTCCTGTCCCTCTGAACATTCTTGTTTCTTTGCCAAGGATGCTTGTTTTTTCCATGGGATCTCATGGGTGGAGTTTTCCTACATCATTAATTCAGATCTGCATATTAACTCAAAGAGTGTCAATAGTTTGCTTTGTAATTACTTTTGTGCATTTTCATTTTTACTTAGACTAGGAGTGCCATAAAGGAAAGGTCTGCTCTTTTGATCTATGCCTCAAAGGCTTTATCCTGGTGCATTGTTGGGCCTTTCTGAAATCTCAGTAATGATGACTTCACTCACCATTCATTAGAAGCTGCCCAGAGCCAAGAACTATGTTGAGAACTGTACGTTCATGATATGACTTAGTCATTTCAAAAACTGATCTAAAGCATTCTGCCTCAGACATGAGAATTCCAGTTGAGAGAAGCGGTGGCCTGACTAAGATCCTCCAGCTCATAGATGGTCAGAACAAGTTATGAACTAGTTTTACCTGACTCTTGAGCATGTGCTCCTCTCTACATGATGCTGAATTACTGGAAGAGGGGCAATTTATAGGAAGAGTTAAGGGACTTCTTCCTCCCACCCTTAGAATAGCATCTGTCTCCTTTTGCCCAGATGCAGTAGATTCCACTTGAACAAAGATCATTGGAATATGGAGTATAAATATGTGTCACATCTCATAGGCATCATGTTTCTTTTATATAGGAATTTCATCTTCCAATCTAGCTCATAAAGGAAGGAGATGCATCCTGTCTTCTGTATTCTGTGCATAATGAGTTACATGTCAGATTGCCTGGGCCATATCAATGTGTTATTGTGTCTAGTGAGGCATGATAATGTGAAGGGTACAATTATTCTTAAATGTTTAATGGGCAGGCGATTATTGTACATAGGTATATGCTACAGTGTGGAATTTCAATGCACGCGTATCACATGTAATGATCAGATCAGATAATTGACATATCCATCACCTACGAAATTTGTAATTTTTTTGTATTCAAAACATTCAAAATCCTTTTTTGTAGCCATTGTGATATATACAGTTCCTTGTGTCAGCCATAGTTATTCTACTATACAATACAACTATAAAAGCTATTTCTTCTGTCTTTTGTGCCCCGTACCTGTTAACCTTCTCTGTACGCTCCTATCTTCTCAGGATCTGGAAACATGACATGATTTGAGGTTATAAAATGCTGAATTTCTTTTTTAAAATGTATTTTGCATAGGGTCTGTAGGGTCTCATTACACAGATTGGACTTCTAGTGATCCTCTTGTTTTCAGCCTCCCAAGAGCTGGGATTACAGGCATGTGACACCATCCCCAGTCTCAATCGCTGTTTCAGCGTGCCCCAAGGGCAGGGCCAGCACGGCACACCAGGGATCAATCCTGTAGTCTGCTGAGCTATCTGGCTGGCCCTTGAAACTCTTCTCCTTCGAAACCATTTTACTTTCAGCCCTACTATCTCTGTCCCACCACCACCACCATCACCACCATGTTTAACCTAGAATGACCTCCTGAGTCATAAGAATGCAGGAGGATGCGAAGACATGAAGTGCATGTTTGCTTATGTGTGTGAATATATATATATATATATATATATATATGTACATATATGACATGATAGAAATATAGTGAATATGTAAACTGAAAACATTTATTATACTAACAG
>NW_004524597.1:1817825-1819592 GCF_000260255.1 Octodon degus
TATATATTCAATAGTCTGTAAATAAGCTTATCCTGCCAGGGGACTGAAGTATTTGTATAGGAAGTATACTTGGCTTCTGCTAGCACACATTCCAATGAAGATTATTGTGAAGAAATGATGGAGGAAAATTATAATTGTGAGGACATCGGTAAATGACAATTGACAGAATTATGATGCAGATTGCTAAAACTGGAGTGCAATGTTTACACATCCCACAAACAAACAGAACCCTGTTTGTAATCACAGCTTACTCAGAAGAACAACAGTATCCTGCTGATAGAGTGCAGCATCTGACTACCAGCACAAGAACATTTCATGTGTTTGATTGCAGGTTTTCCACTTGTCCTTCATCTTTCTGTCTCCAGTGTTCAAGATCAGAGACTTAATGAGTATTCATAATATGGATCAGAGACGAATGAATGGAATGATTTCCCCCAACCCAAAGAATCTCCCCATATCAGGAACATGATTCAGTGTAATCATTTCACAAGTATGGTTCCTTGGGTTACCTGCATTAGATCACTTAGCCGTACTTCAGACTTATGGAAGAAGTATTTCTGATTCTGAATTGTATTTTTCATGAGCTCCATAAGGGATTCATATGCTTGTTAAATATGTAGAATTATTGGTTTCAGGCAGAGACTTGCTCTTTGTTACCTTACAATGGTCCCTCCTAGGCCATGCTTTTTTCATGGGCCCTCACTTCTTAGTCTTTGCTTTCTGTGTTTCCTTTGCATTATGCTGCTTAGCCACAAGGCTTCCGACAAATAGCAATGGGAAGGGAAGAAAAGAAGCTAGAGTTGTGTTGCATCTTGCATACTCTCTGGTAAATGAGGCAGTTATTAACAAGGTTAAGTAGTATTATGTATAGATATGGTTCAGTTCCTGTCATCTAATTGGTCCTCTATAAATATTAGGCCATTAAGTGATGTTTTCAGTTAAATCTGTCCCTGATAAACAGAGATAATTGAATTGGTGCTGCATAGACTTTACTTACTCATGTATTTATTCCTTCAAAGACATCTTCCTGAGCATCGGCTATGTACAGACATTGTTGAGGGCTACAAAAGAGATAACACAACTAGTCATTAAGAGACATGGAGTCTAGCAGGACACTAGGAGCTCATAAGCCCAGGTTGTCTTGAGGTATGCCATAGGAGATGCTCTGAGAAGATTCCTGGGAATCGAGAGAAGCAATGTGTTGAATGTGTACAGGAAGATCAAGGGCATGCATATCAAGGACCTCTCCCCAGAATGAGTTTTCTGGAAATGAATGAAAGGTGAATTTATAAACCTTTCAGGAAGGCCTTCGCAGGCAGCAGGTACCCTAGACTTCAACGGCCAGCTTAAGGGTACTTAAGTCCCATTTTCAGAAGAGTTCAGTGTGCTTGAAACAGATTATGTGATGGAGATAGGATTCTGAGAAGGGACTCAATGTCCATTCTAGAAACTTCCCCTGAGATTTTGAGCAGATCCATGATTATAGTGTGTAACTTTTCCCAGGGTAATGTTGTGTTATATGGCAGAAGAGACCTTTTCCTATTGATGTTTGTTGTGCGCTTCTTGACCAGCAGGAAAGACGCAACACACAGCTCTTCCTTCAGCAGTTTATTCAGGCCCCTTACAGCAAGCTTCTTCTTCTCCAATCCCCCAGCCCTTGGCTAATATATACTCCCGAGCCCAATCCCAGTGCACCACGTGGGGATCGCCCATGGGTCCAGCATATGCGGAAGCGAATCATGACAGCAGCCCTGGCCATATAAGGAG